>NC_136791.1:41787042-41862042 GCF_951216825.1 Electrona antarctica
TTTGATGACCAGCAGTGGTTCCCTACGGAGACACAAAGAGTCTCCTCTGTGTCTCCATAGGGAGCCTACACTCCTGTCATTTTGGGGGTAATCTTTTAATCTTTCACAGGAGGATTCTAGAAATGCAAATGATCTCAAGTTTGTCTTATTTTTTGTCTAAACTAAGTTTAAAGACAGATATTTTACACCCCTACATAAAACAACATGCAGGTGTGTCAGAGAGAATCAAACTAAGGATGATACATGCAAGGCTCGAAAAACGCCTGCAGTGCACATCGACTTCAAATGCAGACAATCAAGATGTGTTGATCAAATAAACACACAAAACAAAATCTTGATTGTCTTTACTTTTGAAGACGATGTGCAGGAGTGTTTGCTTCTTCGTGTGTTGAAACTAACAGATGGCTTCGGGTCAGAAGCCCCTGGTACTATTTGGTCCAAGACCCCCAAGTCATATTTCAATGTGTTTAACAATTAGTGCGGCTCAGATCCCACGCAGGGCGTAGGAACACAGGAGGATCATTGAGGGAGAGCATCAATCAGAGCTCTGAACTCAAGCATGACCGCGCAACTGTTACTGAGCTGTGACCGCTCTGGTTCTGTGACCTTATAAAGACGCCGTAAAACATGCAGCGGGATTTCATTAGAGGGGTTTTTTTTAGTGGTGGAGGTGGGAGTCTCATGACTGATGGCATTCTCCTACCTAGACCCTTGAGGCTAGACTGTTGCATTTGAAACGCTCCCGCAGTTCCGCCATACAGTCTGTGCAACGGAAATGCAAAGAAACTATACAGTGGGATGTCCATCTCACACCCGACTATACTGTTACGTCTTTGCAGTCACGTAAATACGATATGTCTAAATCAGATTAGTTGAACCATGTAGCTTGCTGTTTCACAGAAATGGAAATTAAAAACTATATTGAAGGAAATTAGGAAGCAGATGACAGCTTCAGTTCACAGCTTTCAGAGGCCGTAGTTACAGACTATGTATAGCATTCGATGATTCCGGAATAGTTGTCCGGCTTGAGAGAGATTTGTTGTAGCAAATCGTATTACATACATATGTCAAGCTTGGGAGAGAATACAGAACACTGTAATTCTGAGCGTGTGTCCATTCACGAGTGTTTGTTCACAGTAGCACTGTACACATGACTGTGAATGGCTGGTACCGCTCGTTAGCACAGCGGAGTGTTCATCCCATAGCCCGGAGAGGGACGGTATAGTATAGGTAGCCTTGCCGAGCCATGAGGCCCATAGGGCAGGAGCCTATCTCCTGTTTCTGACATGACGCTAGTATGTCGCAGGGACTTACCCCCAATCCAACCATTGATGCTGAGTGTCAAGCAAGGAGGCACTGGGTCTCATTTTTTAGAGTCTTTGGTATGACCCGGCCGGGGACTGAACCCCAACCTCCCAGTCTCAGGGCGGACACTCTAACCACAAGGCCACTGAGCTGGTAGGTATAGTATAGGGTTGGTATAATGGTATTAGTAATTCACCAAAATAATGTACTGTTGTTGGCAGATTTGAAAAAAATATTCCATGGCCTTTGCTGGCAGCTTGCACAAAAAATATGATGATGACCGTCATAGTAGTTTGCGTCTTCGCGATTATATCCAGACAGACAGACAGACAGACAGACAGACAGACAGACAGACAGACAGACTCCGGGGGAGATAGCTAATTACAGTATCGTATATGCAATCTGACTTTTTAAATTCCATGCCATTATCCACAATTCTGTTGGGGACAGAATTCAGTGCACAGCCAGCCAGCTGCAAAACAAGGACATTTCTCCCGATGACTCCATTGTTTTGTCCTTTGCAGTAGAAGACGTATTCTGTCTGAAACAACCACATTCAGACCCAAAGGGGAGACAGAAGGTTTGCTAAAAGCTCTTTAACCGGTGCCTGTCGACACATATTGAGTAATGTCAGGTAGCAGTTATCAACAACAGTACAACTTTTTGTTATGTTTTTAATATGGGTTGATGTTTGGATCAAATGGATGATCATCACGAAGACGCTGCAGTAAGTAGCCGTGACAGGTCTGTATGTGGAGCTTGTAGGAACCGTTCATCCTCGCCTTTGGCTCCAACTGTGGTTATTGCAGACAGAAACAAACAACGCAGTCAACAAGTGTCCTTGTTTTGCAGCTGGCTTGCTGTGGATTTTGTGACTTGAATGACGATATATTTGCCCCATAGAACTTAACCCCGGAACCCCTATTGTGGGCAGGCCATTGTTTTGGTGAAAATGGTTGCACATTCGGTGTAAACAGCAGATCTCACAACCTCACAACCTGTCACGCTGTGACTGCCTGTGAACATCCAGTCCAATCCATTATTCCCAGAGATGTGACAAGGCAGACACTGTCCCTTTTTGAAGAAGTCTAAATAATATTTTCAGTTTTGGGAGTGTCCAAATTAAGTCCATACGTATTATTCAACAATCCCTTTTAAAACTATACATAATAAAGTTATGAAAAAACAGCTTTGTTCACCTCGAATGTATATCAAAAACTAAAGCCCTTTTCAGAGATTAGTTCTTAAGAGCCAGCGCAGTACACAGCCTCTGTGTTCATGGGGAATACGAATAGGATATGTAATCCCGCTTTGAGATTGAAGGTGACCACTAAAGACAAAACTAGTGGAACATTAAAGAGTGGTCAAAAAACAACAACAACAAAGTATAGTGCACGGCCTGTCGCTGAGCGTGTGTGTGTGTGTGTGCCATTATGTGAGTGACTGGGATTTTGTGCTGCCTTATGAAAACAGCGTCCCTTAAATGAGTGGAAATTCTAACAAGCTGGCAGCAGTTACTTGGGGATTCCATGTGAAAACACCTCACTAGGGCTTTCCTCAGCAGCCCCCCTTCGTCCCCCACCCCAGTGAAGCACGCTCACTTCTGCTTCTCTTGGACAAAGACAAAACGGCACAGGATGATGGCAGCAGGCCGTTATTATGATGACATCAAATAGAGAGAACACATGTGGTCTTGTGCCTTGTGCCGTGTGCTTCTCTGTGACTCTGTGTGGCTGACGTGGCTGACGTGGTTCCAGCCACGACAGTCAGGGAATGACGTCCATCCGAAGCTTAAGCCCCATTTATACTTCAGTGTACAAGCATACAAGGTATGGCACCCCCCCCCCATATCTTCAAAGTCTGATCCATGTTTCTATGTATTTGATGTATTACCATGTGTTGTTCTTGCTTACTAAAAGTAAGCCCTGGATGGTCTACTAAATGCCTAAATTGTAAATTGTACATTGTAAATTGGTGTTGCGTGCTGTGATAAATGGTGGCTCTCAAACATTTTTATTTGAAGGACAGACAAATAAACGTCTATTTCTGGGACCCCGTCTGTACTGTAAAACCTGGTTCAATTTGATACCATTTGTACGCCTTCTCGAGTTACAGGTGCGTAAGTCCCCATATCTCAGTTTGAGAACCCCTTAATCAATTAGATTAGATTAGATTGTCACAGCATTAAAGCAGTGTCACACAGTAGTCCTAAAGTGTTTATTGAATGCACACACAGAATGCACACCTTTGCACAATCATACCTAATACAAAAGCAGGCAAGGCAGGATAGGAATGGGAATACATAGACGGCCTTAGGGCCGATTCATACTACTATTTTAGAGCCGAATAAAAGTTGGTTCGTCATTTGAGGTTCGGGGGGGGCGGGGTACCGTCCTAAAGTCGGCTTTTCGGTGCTACTGAACATTTCTGACGAGCCAAAATCATTTCGGCACTACAGCGCCAAAACAGCGGTAAAATAGGAGTATGAATCGGCCCTTAAAGGTGTAGTGAAATTTACGTTTTTCACACTTTTAGACCATATCCGTGGTCATCATATGGGCATACCTAACAATGGAGGCCAAAAAAATGGAAAATGTATCATTTTTGTGTATTTTTATATAAAAAGCCCATAAAAATAAAAATGTAATTACTTCCTTAAAACGAAAACGTACTGCGTCATGACGTGTAGGCCTAGAGGTACACATCAATAAAAGCCAATAAAAATGAAGCTCACCCATTTTATTCCGATTGCTGCATCGTCCTCAAAACACAGCTGGTCTTGATTACAGAACTAGGCCTACTCCGTTTTTAATCTCATTCAAGATGACATCCAGACAGTGTATTGCTCGTTTTAAACTTAATCATCATGCTATACCTATATATGTGTATATAAGGTTAGAATAATCCCCTGGCTTTGCTACACGTCTCTCTGTCACTTTGTTTACAAACAAAGCAAAAGCAAAGCAAAGTTACTATATTTACCCAGGGTAACTGGACTAAGCATCAGATACTTGTTTACAGCCAGGTCCTGCTCATAGAACATTTCATGGTAGTGGTTCAATGCCTTGCTCAAGGGCACTTCAGCGGTGGTAATTTTAACGTGCCGGTCCGGGGATACGAACTGGCGACCTTCCGGTATCAAGACCGCTCCGCAAACCGTTCGGCCACCGCTGCCGCTAACGACACTGCATGAGACCACCCTGGGCAAGACCTACGCTGTAAAGACTATCATTTGTTTGGGCGGAAGTTGCAGGATTTTAGCGGAAGTATCGCCCAAGGAAATGACGTTGATGCTTTACAAATCAGTTTACATTCTCGGCGAATGAAACAAGTGTTGTGATTGGTCGGGAAAATATCGTATCCGGGGGAAATACATCTGACGGATGTTCTGGACGATACATCCGCCGATAGCTTCTCTGCCTTACGTTGTGACCAGGCTTTTCTTTTCGCAGACAAGTAATCCTGGGACAGAGGCTAGCATGAGACAGACTTTTACGTCCCATAGCCCGGAGGGATGCGACGCTCTGACTGGTTTAGAAACTAAGATTCTGCCATTTGAGGCTGAAACTTCAAAATAAAATGCCTAAATTAACCATTTCACCACATCTTTAAGAGTGATTAATTAAGTATAGTTATAAATATGGTCGTGTACAGGATGTGGGGTCGTGTCACTGCACGTACGCGTTGTGAGCTTGTTGATCAGCTATTTTAAGAGAAAGCTTTCGACACAATAGCAGAACATACACTATTGTAGTCGAGCCCGGGAGGAACTCCGGTTAGCCACATACTGCAGTGCAGGGGTTAAGTGGTTAAAACAATATCGCTCCCACTCAGCTAGTTTCTCCATGTTCTCTCGATCTCCTCACTTCTCGGACCTACTACATCCATTGTTAACTTAAGCTGGTCAACCTACAAAGCTGTAGTCTCCAGCTGATGTGTTGTAATGTTTAATGCCTTTCACTGAAATTCACTGCACTACTGCCGGGGGCAATAGTGGACCTGTGATCCACACAGCACTGTGAGGCACATTTTTCCATAGATTTACATGTTTCTGTGTTTACCAGGTAAAGGCCCCAGAGAGAGAGAGAGAGAGAGAGAGAGAGAGAGAGACAGAGAGTGAGAGAGAGAGAGAGAGAGAGAGAGAGAGAGAGAGAGAGAGAGCGTGCACAGACTGGAAATTTAAACGAGAACGCCTGTTTTAACGAGAGTAAGAAGAAAAATACAGCTCCACTAATTTGATTTCACATCATGGCACATGTAGCTGGCTGTTAAGAGTGTGCAGGAACAACAGGAGATGGAGGAATACTTTGCTTCTGGCCCTGCGGGGGAGAAAGAGTGTTGACTGTTGATGCTTTATGTTTTGTTTTTCCTCTAGTGCAGGACTTCCCAACCTGGGGGTCTTGAACACAAGGGGGAGCGGGGGGGGGGGGGGGGGTTGGAATTGCATTTTTGGATCATTCTGTTGAAATGAGCTTGTAGATCGCCTATTTTCACTGTTTACTGTATAACTAGAGCTTGCAGACCTGCTACTTTTGATGCGTTTGTGAGATGCTGTAGCATATGATCAAGTGAGGCGTTAATTTACGGAAAAAACACACACAAAAACGGAGATAGGTTTCTGCCCCACAGCGGAGATAGGTTTCTGCCCCACAGCGGAGTCCGACATGTGGGAACTGCTCCAACATGCGCTTCTCCCGTGCTTGCAGTTATGGTAAGGCCTCACTCACACTGTTGTCACACTGTTGGCTGTGTTGTGCCCCCCATCAAACAAAAATGTGACTTCCATTGGAAACGCATTGGGGCGGCCATTAAACACGGACAAGACACAAGACAAATGTTGTATGCATGTTGCAACAGTGTGAGTGAGGCCTCAGGCTTCGTACAGACATATCAGACGAACATGCTCTGTGCTGTCCGTGTTTCATGGCCGCCTCAATGCTTTTCCAATGGAAGTCACGTGGTTTGACCAAACAGTTGTGTGTGATGGGGGGAGGGGGGGCAATCAAACACAAGTGTTTGGTCAAACCACGTGACTTCCATTGGAAAAGCATTGGGGCGGCCATGAAACACAGGCAGAGCACAGCACAGTTGTTCTTTATGTGTGTACGAAGCCTCAGGCTTTGAGGTAGGTTTGTCGTTTGTCGGACCAATGACTAGTCTGAACTAAGTACTGCACCCCCGACAGCAGCGGTTACATGATGTCAGTGCTCCTTCCTTCCAAGTATCACGTTGCCAGTGGTTTAAAGTAACTAAGTACATTTACTTAAGTACTGTACTTTTTGTTTAATTAATTCTGAGGTATTTGTACTTTACTGGAGTATTTCCGATTTCCAATACATTTACTTCTACTCCACTACATCTCGGATCCAAATATTGTACTTTTACTCCACTACATTTACTTTGTAGATTATTATTATTGCAAAACATCCATTGTTAATAACCAATTCAACACTATACACATTTCGACCATTTGAAAATAGCCGACCTACAAGCTCACAATGCGTCGCTTGTAGATCTGCTATTTTCAAAAAAATGTTTATATATATTTGAAAACTTCTAACATTCTGCATAATGAGTACTTTTACTTTTGGTATACTTTTGATGCCAATACATCTGTACTTTGTGTGCATTTTGAATTCTGGACTTTCACTTCTAGTATTGCAGTATTGATACTTTCTCCCATTTAGACCTGAGGACGATTGTACAAATGTCTTCTAAATCCTGACAGTTTTCAGAAACTGTCAGTGGTTCTCAAAGCTTAATTATGACACATTAAAAAAAAAAAAATTGAATGTATAATTGTGTGCAGAATACAATTTGCATACAGATTTGAGGGGACTAAATCACTCTCCCCTGTGCCAATGTTGGCACCAGTGCCTAATGTTGCCTGCTCTTCTAGGCTATACTATTTCCGTTCTACACTAAATATATTCAGAAAATATCTACAGCTTGTAGATTTTTGCTGAATGTTCGCCCTCCTAGAACATTGATCTGGGGCGAAGCACTAGTTGTTTTAGATGCAGATATTAACTCGTTGCGGTCGGCAGAAAGCCCTCCCCCATAAATTGATACCCTACTTAATCCTACACTACAGCGTCACACAAAAGTCTGCTACTTTTGATGTTTTTTTATTTGAATCCTGAAAAGTAACAGTTCTGAACATATGAGGTTTCCACCAGACACAGATGCGGTGATGGTGATGGTGATGGTGCATTCCTTTATCCAAAGCGCTTTACATTCACCCTCCGATGGTAGGAGAAAGTAAACCATGCAAGGCACCAACCTGTTCATCAGGAGCAACTTCAGTGGTATACAAGTAACCAAGTAGGCTACATTTACTTAAGTACTGTCCTTAAGTACAATTTTGAGGTAGGCCTTTACTAGGTACTTTACAAAATAAGTTCCAATTTTCAATACTTTTACTTCTACTCCACTTCATCTCAGAGGCAAATATTGTGCTTTTACTCCACTACAATTTGAAAACTTTAGTTACTAGTTATAGATTTTGTTGTAGATTTTGATTATTACAAAACATACATTACTCACTTCAACTATAAATACATTTCGGCCATTTAAAAATAGAAAAATATTTTCAAAAATAATTTGAAAACATTCTGACATTCTATACGTTCTACTTGTGGTACTTGTACAGGTTTTTTTTTAGTTCAGGTTTTTTTTAGGTGCAATTGAGCTCAGAAAACCTTTTTTTTTATTTTCTTTTTTTTACAAAAACTTATGTCACAATCCCTTTAAAATGACAGAATGGACAACTAAAGAAACAGCAACTTAAACAAACGTAACTTAAACAGAGAGGCACAAATGTCAACCTCTCCCCATGGAACTGGAAGCCTATACTTACTGAACCATTTCCCCTTTATAGACTACTGACTCCACCCCTGGCTAAGTAATCAGCAAATCACAATGTACTAGCAATCCACACAAGGTGCTCCCCATAATGAAATCAATGAGCTCTTCAAGCACCACACCCCACTACACAGCCGGCTTCAATCAAAGCAGCTTCCCAATAACAGCATCTGCATATTTTAGATTAATGTGTCACAGCAGTGCACCTTCTGTGGGACTGAGTGAGAATCTACATGTTACAAATACTGTACAATACAGCATAAATACCTGTATATTGTTGAACATCATGAATACGATGAATGTGTATTGTTGATCATAAATTAGTCTGACAGAGCCTGCTCTGTCACACAATAGCCTACAGAGTATTTCAATATTGCACTATTGATACTTTTACTTAAGTAAAAAAAAAACTATTGGTCTGAATTAAGACCAATAAAAAACGTGTCGTATTATAATCGGGGACTAGACTATTTGGCGTTCTTTTTGTACTTTATCCTCCACTGAACACTACCAGCTAAGGACCAATTGGAAAAGTACACTCTCAGAGTTATGTTAAAGGAGCATTCATATCAGTGATTTGGGTGATTTGGAAAACCCCCCGGTCCGCCCCGGTAACAAGATGTGCACAATACATGCACACGCTCTACAGTGGGGGGGGACATGCAACAGGCCAACAGTACACCAAGGCCTGCCCCCACAGTAGGGAGTATCAAAAAAAAAAAAAAAAGTGATTTGAATTAAGTGAAATCATTGAATGTAACTTTAACACTGAGGATTTTACAGTGTATATTGGGATCCCAGTGACAAAAAAAAAGTCTAAAAAATGGGGATCCGTGGCCTAATAATACATGCCGTCTATCTCTGTCAGGTCTCAGGTCGGGTGGAAACCTCATTATGTCCAAAACGGTTTCAAAATTCAAATTAAAAAATAGCAAAAGCAGCAGATGGACATGAAGCTCAAAACGCTCTGCTTTGCACCTCGCTTTGAAAGGCAATTCAAGCTTGTGGATCGAGTGAGTGAGTGGGGAGGAGTCTCCACTTCCGCTTCATCGCTTACTCATGATAGAGCTTCCGTTCTCCAGACTGTATGACGGAAGCATTTGAAAATTGCGAGAGGCAACAGTCTGGCAACGCGAGACTATACGTCACACCTGTCCCATACAGCCACCTCCACATGTGACAACCATTACCGACCCCGGTGTCAATCTCCGTGCCATTACACATTATTACACTGTTACCATGACACAGTCATCCCACCAAAGACTCATCAATCTAATGCTGCAGGTCTTAGCCTTGAAAACACGCATGCAAACGCACGCACGCACGCACACACACACACACACACACACACACACACACACACACACACACACACACACACACACACACACACACACACACACACACACACACACACACACACACACACACACACACACACACACACACACACCATATATGCAGTGCAATAAGACAGACCATCCTACTGTCAGCTCCTCCTGTAGAGATTTTATTATGCTTTCTCTTCTGACATGTTATGTGCTCGCTCTTTTATCTTTTAAGCAATGTATGAACTTATTTTTATAAAAAACAGTTACGCATTTGGCACACAGACATTGAGGTTTATTTGGCTTTGCTTTGACATGTGGAGGTTACCCCCCCCCCCCCCCCTACCCCCCTGCATTATATAAGTCTGTCAAACCTCAAACACGCCCTCCCCCTCTTCCCTCTCTCCTCCTCAGTAACGACACACAATTTATAGGACTTTTCTAGTGCACTTCAGTTTCCTTTTGGTCTCTCCTACCCTGCCCTACCTCACCCCACCCCACCCCACCCCACACCACCCTATCCCACCCGACGACACCCTAGCCCTACCCCACCCTACACCACCCTGCCCTACCTCACCTCACCCCACCCCACCCCACCCCACCCCACCCCACACCACCCTATCCCACCCCACCCCATACCACCATATCCCACCCCACATCACCCCACCCCACCCTACACCACCCTGCCCTACCTCACCCCACCCCACCCCACACCACCCTATCCCACCCGACGACACCAGCCCTACCCCACACACCCCACCCCATATTAGTCTGGCTAGTAAGCCAGACTAATATCCCACTGTCGTGCAGGCAATTTTAGCACCCCCCCCCCCCCCCTCCCCACACACACACACACGCACACACACACACTCCCCCGCACTCCCATCTGTATCATGAACTCCGATGAAGGCGAATAAGGTCTTCATCGGGCCAGACTGACCGAGCCCTTGTAGTTCCCCCTCTCTCCTTATCCCCCCCCCTCGCTCCCCTCTCTCTCATTCTCTCTGGTGCTTTGTTGTGGCATGGTGTTGGTGCGTATACATGTAGAGTGTGGGGCAGGGCAGTCATGCTGGCTGATGTTTCGTGGGGCCCCTGTATGTGCTCTCTCTCTCTCTCTCTCTCTCTCTCTCTCAGGGCCCTTCTTCTTTCCCAGCTCGTCTCCCCTGAAGCACGGTGGGTTAGTTTAGAGTCCGCCCAGCAGGTCCCTCCCACGTTCACAAAGCCCTCTTCTTCCACTGCCCGAGACTGCCAGCTGGTGAGAGTGGCCCGTGTCTTCTGTGTATGTGTGTGTGTGTGTGTGTGTGTGTGTGTGTGTGTGTGTGTGTGTGTGTGTGTGTGTGTGTGTGTGTGTGTGCGTGCGTGCCTGCGTGCGTGCGTGCGTCTCTGTGTGTGTGTAAAAGAAAACAGAAATGTGTATACATGTGCTAAAAGAATAACGACTTTATCTAGCCTATAGCTCCTCCCAGCACCACTGGAGCAAGAGCGTGCGTGCGTGCGTGCGTGCGTGCGTGCGTGCGTGCGTGCGTGCGTGCGTGCGTGCGTGCGTGCGTGCGTGCGCACCATTGTGTAAATGTGTCTGTGATACTGGACATGGACCTTGGGGAAGAATAAATCAGCATGCTGGACTCGCTGGGCCCGTGTGCTGGGGAGGTTTATATCTCCACAGCAGGCAGGAGAGGCTGATAAAGACCCACTGCTCAGCAGTGGCTCCCATCAAAAAAAAGAAACTGAAGAAGAAAAACAAGAAAACGAACACAGGATGCTAGCAGAGAATAAAGTGCTGGCCCCAGCTCTTTCCAAATCCAAATTAAGCGCGGGTCGCATGAGAGCCTTTTCTGTTCTGTATAAAGCGAGAAACTGCAACTGCAGAGCTACATCACCTTTCTGAAGGAATGGGACCCATGCATCGGCTATTCCCATGGGAACTCGGGAACTGGGTCCCAGCACCCCCTCTCGGCCCACTCTCGTCTTGAGAGCTCTCGCTGAGAGGCAAGAGAACAGAATCAGTGAAACGGAACCGCAATGCTTAATTCACGCTCCATCGTACACACTCACAGCGTGGCACGTCTGCGACGTCACGCGTAAACTTTAATTAAATTGGCTTTGCCCATACTTTGTCTATACTTTGTCTATATGTAACGACCGGGATTCGAACTCGGGTCTCCCGCGTGAAAGTCCTTAACCACTAGACTAAAGGGATATCCCTATGGCCCGGGGGAGATATTAGACTATTGAGGCCATCAGGCAGAGGCTCTGAGCCACTCTGCTACATATATACGTTGTCTTGGATGACGGTGGAGTCTTTTTTTTCCTTTTTTGCTCGTCAAGCCTCCTCTAGTGCCGCAAGGCTCGATGAGATGCTTCACAACTTCTCACATGTCTCTCTCCGCACTGGAAACCGAGAAGGAGATAATGATCGCTATGGCCTGACGAGCATCGCTTGGCCAAGTAAAGCCAAACCTCAAAAGGGCCCTCGGGTGCCGGCCACTCCAGAAGCCTACACGGCGAGAGACACATCTGTCAGCTGCCGGCTTCCTGGAAGGAAGGACTCACAGAAAAGAATAAAAGGATTTCCGTTTCCCTCCTTCCCTCCCTGGCAGCCCCCGAACGGCAGCCGCAGGTTTTCCAGAAATGGAATCGTGCTGTTAGCTCATCATGCGCCTCCTTTGATTAATCACAATAACTGAGGACTCGGAGCGGTGTGATATCTGAGGTCTCGGCCAGGCTGACAGCAAGAGACGCATTCGGCGAGGTTATGATCTCCATAAAGAGATCGGATGACTTCTTTTAGCGCTGTCAAAACAGCTGGTCATGTGCCATGTGTGTTTGTAAAGGACTTGGGGGGGGAGTGGACCCCAGGACTCTGGCCACGCACCAAAACTCTGCTCTTCGCTGCACTGTCAAATCCTGGAAGAGTACAAATGAAAATATGTTTGTATACACTTCCAAAGTTGCAAATGGATGAATCGACGTTCTATCTTCCCCTCTTCTCCGCACACATTCTCATGATCAGTGATGCTAAGTCGTGAAGAAAAATCATGATGTTGTTTATAGCTCTCTTGAAGCGAGGGGTTTCACCAACTATAGCTGACTACTGTATAACCACTAATCGATACTGTTGGTAGAAGTCAAGTAGTCATCAATTTTCAAGTAGGCTATTAGATTACTGTAACCGTATACATTTCCCTTTTTAAAATACAAATATTAAAGAAAACATATTTTGAGCTTATTTTATTCGTCTTTTGATTAGAATATAGAATAAACTATATTTTATGCTTGCAAATGAGCTATTCGAGCTTATCTACTATACTTGTGAGCTTGTAGATCAGCTATTTTCTTTTTTTTAAGTTGTTGGAGGTCTCGGGCACAAAATCCTTTCAAATGTTTATTTTTCTCTTTTATTTTTGTAGAACCACTGCCTTACTGTATACTGTATATAGGATGCCCTGTCCTATTCTATATGTGCCCTCTTTTGTTCCCCTCACAGATGTTTGCATTACAGACATCCCCAGATGTTTGCATTACAGACATCCCCAGCCCGATGCATTTTGTGTCCATATGGATTAGCCCTCACGCCCTGTTTGAGGTGGTCATTGTGGTTGGCGAGCCCCACAGCGTCCAATGGACCAGATCTCATTTCAAAGACCCCTCACGCTGATCTCTGCTATTACAAAAGCAGACACTTACTGTGCTATTTCAGGAGCGGAGCCGCTCCGTTGCGGGGGCCACAATAACAGTCTTTTATTGTTGTGGATAGCATGCCGAAATTACAACAAGCCACTTTTGAGCTTTCCTCGAAACAATTTCGAGCGGCATGAGAAGAGACTGACTTTAATGAGGTGGATTTGGGCGGATATAATAATAGGCACGATATGAATTCAGAACTCGCACCAGCAGAGCCACGAAATCACAGGCCTTTTCGGCTTTCAAGGAGGCATACGGAAGCACTTGTCGGAGGATCCTGTCTTGGCAATGGTTTCAGCTGTCATTCCCTTAAAACCACGATTATTCTTTTGAATTTCGCCCCATCAAAAACCCAGTCAGACCTCCAGGCACCGCAGCAATCCTCCGGGTATGTGATTTGCACTCGGGGACTCATGGAAACATGTTTGATGATCACCAGATCAAATGCAATAGCAGACAGGAGATTGAAATATTCCAGGAGAATATAGTGCCGTAAAAGTGAAATATGACATGACAGTAACAGTGACAGCTGTCTCGAGAAAGGCGGAAAATGAATGATTCTCCTGCCTTTCTTAATAGCCCATGCTATGCTTATTTGCTTATTCTGTAAATAGCCGATCTACAAGCTCACAACTTGTCGCATTGTGAGCTTGTGGATCAGCTACTGTTGGCGCGCAACACCGCCATACAACAGACTATATCAGAGGTCGGAGGTCAAGGAGGCTGTTCTCAAACACAGCCTCACATAATGCAGGTCTGTGATGGATGATTTTGTTTCCTGTTTATATACTAAATGGATCCACTTCAGCCCACTATACCCTAACTCGTACATATGTGATTGTTTGGGGAGGGAAAGGGGCTAAATGGCTCCATTTCCGATTAACACTGACAAATACTAATGGTGTTTGTCACTGAGTGGTACATTAACAGTTTTTTAAGTGTTTTCCCCATAAGGAAAGTTATTAATGGCTCAAAAACTATTGAACGCAAGTCACTCATTTTCCAGGTTTTCATTCAGGAGGGAAAACCTCGGCGAATCTGGCTTCTTCGGGCTCACACATGCATATTAACAAGCCATCTGTAACTGTCGCCAAGCGCATGTCTGCTCCGCTGCGAAGTAGAGAGTGAGTTATTGGCCTTCCCTCCTGTTTGTCTTTGCCTGTCCAGGTTTGTATTGGCAATGTGGCGACTGGAGAGAAACACAATCAGGCCGGGAGTGCAGTTCTCTATCCTTCACTCATCCATCACATCAAGAGCTTTGCTTAATGCACACAGCTCCCATACGCCGTTAATGCCACTGAACTCTGTTCTGTGTAATGGTTTGCCTTCGGGGCGTAGTAGAACCTAGAGGTCAGGCGGCACTTCCTATACGTTTCCACCTCAGCCGTGCATGCTGGGAAAGTGCAGACGGACAGACACGATCAGAACGGCCTCTCTGTCGAGGTAAAACGTTGCTCGTAAAGTCCACAAAGCCCCATGGTTGTTGTGTTTTTCTTTTCCTCTGTGGTGTTTTCCGCTAAACCACGGGTTGCGCAAAAGCCTTGATTTCCTTCTTAGAACTGGACAGCCTATGACGGCCTATGTCCTCACCGGAGGAGGTGAGGCGCAGTTCAGCCAAGGACTCTTTGTGTTTGTGCAAATCCCATTTTATATTAGTTTTTCAAATCGGCCGTGTCCTACTAAATATACACAGGACTTCACAACAAATAACGTTGAACAATTGACCAGTCAAAGGTTTCCAAAGACCTGACTAACCTTTCATCTCTTTACCATATGTGGCAGGAGGGGAGGATAGGTGGACAGGACCTCAGAGAAGCGATGCGGGCCAAGCATAGCGTTTACCTTGGCTCCGAGCACCGCATGGGTAACATGGAAGGAAGGAATTCTCCCAGGAAATATAACCGCATGTCGTATTTCATTTTGCGTAATAAATATAAACAAGCTTGAGAAACAAAACAAAACCTTTTTTTTATATAAAAGATACAGTAGTGTGAGCACTTGATCGCTTGCTCAGATGTTGTTTCTCGTGACCTGAAAGAACTGGGTTCATGAGGAGTCTACGGATATGGGGCGGGGCAGTAAAACACCGGTTTGATTCCCAACGCCGGAAATTCCTCCAGCTTGGCCCAGGCACAGGTCTTGCTGTGCTGATGGCACACCAAACTGACTGACAACATCATGAGAATGGCATTTCATATACAGATTAGCTCTGAGTTTGTGGCTGAACTGGGGTGCAGTCAGGCCCGGTTCTTCCTACAGGCCGACGAAGCAGCGGCTTCGAGCGACATTTTTTTTTTTACTCTGTCCCAACTCTGTCTGCCCAGTGTCCCCCCAGTGCCCCCCTAGTGCCTCCCCAGTGCCTCCCCAGTACCTCCCCAGTGTCTCCCCAGTGCCAGTGTCCCGCCAGTGCCTCCACAGAGCCTCCCCAGTGTCCCAAAAATTGAGGAGACACTGTGGAGGCACTGGGGGGACAGTGGGGACACTGTGGAGGCACTGGGGGTCCATTGGGGAGGCACTGTGGGGACGGGTGCAGTACTTAGTTTAGACAGTTTTTGGTTCAGACTAGTCATTGGTTAGACCAGTCATTAGTCCTACAACTACAACCTATCTCAAACCCTCACCCTAAACCTACGGGGCAGCACACCTAAACCTAACCTTAACCCATGTCTAACCAATGACTAGTCTAAACTAAGTATGCACCCCGGCTGAATGAGATATGTTTAACCATAATTCCACCCATACTGTCAAACTGAAAAAGGCAAGAGACAAGGGGAAATAAATGAGGGAATAAAGGCAATATAAGGAAGCTCAAAGCGCGCCACGTCGTGCCGTGCCGTGCTGCACCGCACCGCTTCGTGAGCTTGTATAGATCGTCTGTTCTTTCTGTGTATACGACACTGTCAACATACAGCAATGTATGCAGGCTTTACAAAGCGGAGCTGCTCGTCACCTAGCGGCCCCAGATCTCCAGGGTAGCGTGGCTCTGGGCCACTGGGCCATAAAGGCATGATGAGATGATCTGGCCGAGCCACAGGTCTACTGTGGAGCGGCTATTGTCCATGATGAAGCTAATAAAGGCCAGCCATGCGGTCTGATCCCCTGATCCCCTGGCCCTGGCCCAGACCCGGCATACTGCTCCTGTCTCCCTCAGTGGTGGAAAGTAACTAAGTACGTTTACTTGAGTACTGTACAATTTTGAGGTATTTTGACTTTAGTTGAGTATTTCCAATTTCCAGTGGGCCTACTTTTACTTCTACTCCACTACATATCATATCCAAATATTGTACTTTTACTCATTTATGTGAAATTTCTTACTTTGTAGATTTTTATAATTATTATTACAAAACATACATACATACCACTTCAGCCATACATTTTGACCACTTGAAAATAGCCGATACTACAAGCTATTTTCAAAAGATTATTATAAAAAAAACTTTAAATGGGACATTCTGCACAATTAGTGCACCTACTTTTACTTTTGGTACTTTAAGTACATTTTGAAACATTACTTTTGTACATTTTGAGTACGTCTACATTGCAGCATTGGTACATTTACCTAAGTAAAACATATGAGTACTTTTTTCCTCCTGTCCCCCCCCCCCCCCCACACACTTATCGTCTCCTCTCTGGCCCCCGCGCCTCAGAAAACGGTGGCAGGAGGGGGGGCTTCCAGGAGCGTCTTTGATCAGTGTCTGCTTGTCATTCAGCATTAGTCACCCCCAGAGAGGGGGGACGACGACGGGACGACCTGTCCTGGCCGAGGACGGACCCGGAGAGAGGGGGGTAGAGGTCTTCTCTTGAAGGGGGGGGGGGGGGGGGGGGGGGGGTAAAACAATCGGTCCTGTGTGGTGGCACCGCTATAATAGACGTCTCGGTGTGAGCAGACACTGACTCGGTGGATGATGCCACATGTCTGGCTGCCTGATGACCCAATCTGCCTCCCCCATCCCACTACTTACAGCTCTATCTCTCCAGCATGACTCTATTAAAAAAGGACGTGTTGTTGCTGAGATCATATATAGGCTACACACCGCTACAGCTGTACGTTACGCGTGTTGATTTTAGTGGCAATTAATGGAATGAAATGGGTTTTCCAGAGTTGCCTCCTGAAAATGATGGGCAGTGCAGGCTTTCGTGGCACTGTAGGGTAGCTGAGACGTTTAGAAGAGAGAGAGAGTGTGCGTGCGTGTGTGTGCGTGTGTGTGTGTGTGTGTGTGTGTGGTGTGTGTGTGTGTGTGTGTGTGTGTGTGTGTGTGTGTGTGTGTGTGTGTGTGTGTGTGTGTGTGTGCGTGTGCGTGTGCGTGTGCGTGTGCGTGTGTGTGTGTGTGTGTGTGTGACACCAGTGCGGAACCTAAGTATACAGTAAATCACCCTTAACAAGTCCAGGGAGATTTAGTTGTTTATTAAATCTTTAATTTACGACTAAGATCAGCCGAACCACTGGAAGAATGAGTTAAAACTCTTGAGTAAGTCACAAAGGTCACAAAGGTCAAAGGTCACAAACTGGTTAAAGACAAGGAAGCCCTTTAGTTGTCTTCAGAAATGTTTAAGTTAATTTGAGATATAGCCCGATTTTGATTGGCCTTTTATTAATTTATTTTTAATTAAGATGTATTACTCTTTGCAATTTTGCTGAATTAGACTTAAAAATGTGTCGTAATTATTTGATAAACTAAATTAATAAATAATCACAATGCACCAAGTATATATAAATATAATATAATAATATAAATGTAAAATACTTGGTTGGTGCCTATAGTTCTTGTGCAGAAAGAGATGCTTGATTATACAGGAAACTGTATAAGTCACAATGCACCTGTGATCCATTTATGAACAATCTATCTATCACAACCTGACTCATTTCTCATACTACAGCTTGGCCCATACTGGGTGTGTGAGTCATTGACATGCAGGTGTTGTCTCACTTGTCTTTTTGATGTGAAAGTAGAAATGTGATTGTGCTCCGATCAAAAAAAGTCACATTGAAAAGACATCTGGCTTCTTGCACTTTCTGTCTCTGCACGTACGGCACTGTTGGCGAAAATACCTCAACTGGATCAACTGTTCATGCGAGCTTGACGGTACAACCTCAAAGATTGAACCAAATCAACGGCCTTGGAGATGAGTCTGGAGAACGCTGGAGAATACACTTCCACATGATGTGACTGTATATATACACGTTGTCATACTTTTCAAAGGAGAGGAGAATGTATGTGCTGTTGGAAGTATAGTGGCTTGCTATACCACTTATTTGCAGAGTTTATTTCCATTGTGTATGCAACTTTGGAGATGCATCATTCCATTATTTAAAATGTAATCCTTAATTTGGTCAGATGCATCTCTGCCCACCTTAGAGGTGGTTTTGGTGCATTTTGTTAATGCGAGTCCTATACGAGAGCTAAGAAAGGGGTCAAATTATTTACTTTCCTTATGTTCAGATTGCCTTTTTGACTCTAAAAGACAATCTTTGTTCTGCCAAAAAACCTAACAACGACCACCACTCTTTCCAGTCCAATTCTCGCAGCCCAGTAGGGGTCATGCATACTGGTAAATCTGCCCCGTGCAATGCAGCAGCCAGAAGGTCAGCAAAAATGCACAGGTTCACTGTGTTCCGGTTCCAGCAAATTAAGTTTATTTCCCATTTCATTAGATTCCGCGTACTAATGACTTGTTGGAAAGAGTATTATTCTGGCCTCCAGGCAATGGCGCTGCCAAGGATGACATCACCCCGTCTCCTATTCGGCTTTTCTATCATCTGTCTAAGCACAAGCTCATGACTGACGAGGAGGAGTGTGTGAGGAGTGGGAGTTTGTGTTTGGACTTCAACAGATATACCTCTGAGGACAGAGTCGGAGCTCGATCTTCAGACTCCCCCTGGTTTATCCCATTTTGACCTGAGATCAGATTCTAAAAAATGTCTGTTTGAAAATGACAGTTTTCTGAAAAAGCTCTGTTTCTATGTCAGTCGTTCATCGTTTTTTCAACAATAGCAGACCTACAAGCTCGTAGCGCGGCACTCGGTGCCGCGCTATGAGCTTGTAGATCTGCTATTTTTCAATAGCTAAAGCATAACATAAATGCTAACACCAAAATGGGTTCCCGCCCCAAAATGGGTTAATAGTCTCAAGCCCCGATTTATACTTCGTTGCGCCGTGGCAGTGGTATACGTGCGCCGAACATAGCCGATCGATAAACCTACAACGTCACACAACGTGTCACACCGGCGACAGGTTTGTGGGCTTGTAGATTGGATATTATGTTCGGATGGTGGTTTTCGAGTGGAGTGGGAGTCAGGCTGTGGCGGTACGGGACGGGAGGGAGAGCAAATAACAGACATTCTGATGTGGAGACCTCATGGTCTATTACTATGGCCTTGAACGTAGCACATTACACACACGTCTCACACACACGTCTCACACACACACACACACACACACACACACACACACACACACACAGACAGAGAGAGAGAGACATGCACGCTATACATACACAGGCGCTATAACATCTGATATGGCTACTTCACTGGCTCCCACTGTGTCGAGGGACGGGAAGTAGTGTACTCATTTCAGGAAAAATCGCCCCGCGAATCAAGAGAGACCTCGACCACGACTAAGTTCTCAGCTTACATACTGAGACTGGAGGTTAACGGCTTGTGTCTGCCACATCTGATACCATTCATAAATAATATTTATATTTTATACAAACAGGGATACTAACGTCTATCCGTCAAAATAACGGTATTTAGGTTTCCATCCACAGACCATAAAGGCATGGCGTTACAGGGAACGCTTTGACGTTCATTTTTAACGTCACGCTCATCAAACAGTAACGTTTTTTGCTGCCTGGGACTGGGTTCATAGTCATAGTGAATCATACGAGCAGAATTCTTTCTCCGCAGCTCTTTCAAACGCCATTTTCAGATGACTTATATCAGGACACCCTGAAGCAGCTTCAGAGTTCTCCCATCAACGCACGGTGAAGACAAAAGCCTGAGTTGATAGTGTGTCCCACGTCGCCGTACGACTAATTATAACGTCTCTACTGGGTGGAAACCTGATATGTCCAAGACTGTTACTTCATTTACTGTTCATTTACGAAGAAAAGAAACACAAAAAGTAAGAATATGGACATAAGAGGTTTCTGCCCGACAGCAGCGATTAAAGTAGGCAAAAGCGTTGGACGTGTAGGTCAGATTCACAATGGATCATAAAATGCTGTCAGCTGTGGAGGAGGAGAGAGAGCCATGAGGGTACGAGCAAAACAAAGAACACGGGGGAAAGGGAAGGGGGGAGCTGGAGGGAAGTGAACAGAGGGAGGAAATGAACGATGGAGTGAGAAAGGACGGAGTCTTGACATTGATGGGTTGGTTTTGAACCGTAAACGGTCTCCACATGTGTATCAGGAGGAGGAACGGCGGAGAACATTCCAGTTCACATTTCTCATGCTTCCACTATTACTGTCACTATGGCATCCATTTACAGATGCAGGATATTGAAGGGAGACGAAAAAAACACAAGTTGCCACTCTTAACTTGTCACCGCCATACCCATACTGTACATCTGACATCTGGTATTTGGTTTACTTACTGAAAAATGGCTCAGCATTCCCCAGGCTCACTTGAAACAGAGAAGATGATAATAATATGTCTCTGTCTGTCTGTCTGTCTGTCTGTCTGTCTGTCTGTCTGTCTGTCTGTCTGTCTTGTCTGTCTTGTCTGTCTGTCTGTCTGTCTGTCTGTCTGTCTGTCTGTCTGTCTGTCTGTCTGTCTGTCTGTCTGTCTTGTCTGTCTGTCTGTCTGTCTGTCTGTCTTGTCTGTCTGTCTGTCTGTCTGTCTGTCTGTCTGTCTGTCTGTCTGTCTGTCTGTCTGTCTTGTCTGTCTGTCTGTCTGTCTGTCTGTCTGTCTGTCAGTGTCTGTCTGTCTGTGTCAGTGTGTCTGGGGGTTAATCTCGCAAACCAACTGGCTCCGAATATTTCTTGTGCACGGTGCCTGTAGGGCAGGCCAATGACGACCACGTAATATATTTCACATACATTTTATACTTTTTGAAATATTGAACTTTTTTAAACTTGCATTTTATACTCGAAGTGAATGGATGTTTGATTGGGCTGAAACCATGATGTCATAACTGGCCTCTTAACCCTTTCAGCGCTATCATTTATTGAAAAATTAGGATCTAATTCACGCCAGCATTTTTTTAATTTGAGCTCTTATTTTGAAAAGCCGCCATTTCCGCTCCACTTGCAGTAGTCCTAAATTAGGAATTTACATGGAGCTGGGCCGGCCTTGTTTACATTGTGAATCCAGACCGGAGCTCCAGATCGTCAGCTCTGTGCCATCAAAGAAACGCTGTTTTGACCAAAATGCCATCTGGGACAAGGAATAGGAGATACAGGCGATTGAAAGAAATGGATAGAATGGATTATTATGGCGACGACGATCTAAGATGGGCGATCCAGTGCTGTGCTAACAACACAGCTAGCTAACCGGCTAACGTAAGTAGCAGTTTGGCTCGAGCAATCGAACGCTCTATAAAAGCGCAATTGCCGAAGGGCTTCGGCAATGGCGTTAAGTGTTAGTATCAAAATTAGGCTTCAATTGACAAAGGTTTTCGGCAATAGAGCACCGAAGTCTGACGTCACTTTCAGTAGGGCACCAACACACAGGTTCATGTCTTTTTTGAGTGGTGTAAACCACTCCTACAACTGGCTTTGTTAGTTTACGTGTCTGTTTGTACCAAAAAATTAGCATGGTTGCTATGGTCACCCAGTTCACACGGGTGTGATTTCATTACGTCAGACATTACGTCAGACCACAGCTGATCAGTCTATATAAGACCTTACACCACTCAGTTCACACAGGTGTGATTTTTGTATTTGCATTGAAATCTCCATAGGGCGATTTTAGGTCGCTTCATATAAGAACTGTTTGAAAAATAAACCGACCACCCCGGCCTTTCTGTCAGGGGAGTGGCTGTGCGTCATTAATGATGTCCATTCATATTTGATACAGCCAGTTTCTGGAGAAAATGGAATTAATGTGGCCGCAAAAGCCTTGAAAATACATATGAAGGCAATGTCACTGCTAATATACGCCAGCCGTCAACACATTGCGTTCCTGAGATTCCTCGTTGACGTAAGCTCAGCTGGTGGTGACTCGACTCGTACTAACCACGAAACATTAAATATCAATGAAATAAAAATAAAAATAAACGTAATTGACATTTAGTTTCTGTTGTGCGACGGGCAGATGCAGCCACCCGCCTACCCGGAAATGTAGTCTCTGGGTTGTTTGACTCGTTTCTAACGCTTATTTTGTTACTCTTTGGGTATATTTGTACATTTCCACCTTCAGTCGATGCTTCATATCCATATGAGTGAAAAGGCCGGGGTGATCGGTTTATTTTTCAAACACAGTTCTTATATGAGGCGATCTCAAATCCCCTTATGGAGATTACAATGCAAATAAAAAGTAGACGAACCTGTGGACTGACGCCCTCTACTGACAGTGACGTCAGGACTTCGGTGCTCTATGGTGCTGAAAGTATTAAAGGTCGAGATCCACAAACAAATGCCATTATTAGATCTCATCTTGTTTTTTTGTAACCACATAAAGCGTCCCTTTTCTGTGTATGTCGCAACACATTGTAACCTATCTAGTTAAAAAAATGTTCAGAAAAGAGATTTCAATTTGGTGTAAAGGGGGGAAAGGCGGGGGAGTCGGTATATTTAAAAATATATTTTTTTTAAATAAAAGACAATTAAAGAATTCTATACATTAGAAAAAAGAAATTCCATAAATACAAATAATAATAATTAAGAAGTAGTGAAAATAGCTGATCTACAAGCTTGCAACGCGGCGCGAAGCGCGCATGCGCGTGTGTGTGTGTGTGTGTGTGAGTGTGTGTGTGTGTGTGTGTGTGTGTGTGTGTGTGTGTGTGTGTGTGTGTCTGTGTGCATACTAGAGATATTATCTGTGTCTGCAGTGCTATTGACTGGTGGTATTAATCAGCCCTTTTACCCATGCACCCACCCACCCCTGTGTAAAACTGCCCCTGACCCATGCTGATGCCCCAGAAGCTCTCCTTTATGCTTCCACTGAAGAAGAATGGAGGTAATAAGAGGGAGGAAGCTGGGGGTTCCCTCGGTCTAAATAAAACCAGGAAGTTCTTCAACAAAGGGCCTCCGTCAATATTAATTGAATCTGCGTTCCTGCGAGATTGGCCACTGCTGCTCTGACCGTGACCTTACAACACCACTCTAACGCTCTCATTCGGTATGATGGCGCAACGCCGTGGCTCTCAACTTTGGGTTCTGGGGACCCCCAGGGGTCCTCGAGACGGTTCCCGGGGGGCCCGTGCAGCTATATGTGATTGATAGTTGCAGGAACCAAAAGACCCTTATGGGTCTGTCACTCTGACTGTGTACGAAGAATGGAACCAAGCATTCGGTTCCGTTCGTACAATCTCAGAGTTAAATCTACACCGTGAGGGTTTTACAGTGTAGATTCCCCGAGGTCACATTTATCAACGGTGGCCTAATATGCATATGAAACTGGGTGTCCTTAAAATTACAAAGTTGAGAATCTCTGCCATGTACTCTCATCTGAAACTGAAAAGTTGTGTTAAGAAAAAAAAAGAACTTGAGTTAAAGTGGCTGTGAAAGACAACAACAAACAGAGACTGTGAGAACCTCACTCTCGGTTGTCTGTCAGTCAACAGTGGATAGAGTCACCGCCGCCGCCGAGCTTCCCACTTCCTGAAATCCCACCGACATGACATCACCACGGCAACAGCCACGTCCAATTACAAGCCCCGAGAGAGACGGACGGACGGACGCCTGAACTCCCAGGAATGGGAAATACATCTAGTAGATATTACTCTGCTATAGGAGTTTCACTTTTAGAGGCAACCGCATCAAACACTGTCTGGCTAACTGATTGAGACAGAGCTAAATTAGAACAAAGGTCGTTCAGACAGGTCCATCAGGCTATGAAAAGGCCCCAGCCGTCATATTCCCAACACGTATTACATATCTGCTTTCTTTAGAGAGCCAGAGCTCTGGGATAACGGAGGCTTTGAGGAATCTGGAGACCGCTGGGTAGACGTCGACCCAACAGAAACAAACCCCCATGTAAATCTCAACAGGATATTGTGCTGAATGTGTGTGTGGGCATATCACACTCTGGCAAAACACCCATGCGTCTGTGAGCACACACGCGCACGCACGCACACAGACACACACAGAAACACTGCGTAATTGCATTCCAGTGGGAAAAGGAAAAAAAAACATGTCCTTCATTTTCACCATTTCGAAACTTAAGTTAGATAAACACGAGATACGTGAAGTGCAGAGGAAGTGACAAATAAGAGCCCTTTGATTCTTTTTACAGTGAAATACTAAAAGGTCGATCCAGAGCGCTTCATCTCTGTTTTCGGTCAATATTATGAAACCGGCTGGAATTCCTGTCCCTCAAAATAAAACCTCAGATTTCACTTTGAATCTCGGAAAACATCACGGTGAGGTCAAGTCAAGATGTTTCGGATCGCTGTAACATTCCCATCTTTGTTTAAAGGAACGAGTCGGAGCCACCGACCCATTGTGAAACCCGAATAATTAAAGGATTTGGTCAATCAATCGCCCGCCGCAATTTCCTCCATCTTGGCTCCAGCCCAATGGGGTTTAAGGGCAGCCTGTGGAGGTGAAGGTCACGGGCCTGCGGCACGTGTTCAGGAAGTTGCAGCACACAGCGCCGTCTGTAATAGGACGAGTCAACACAAACACCACAGTACAGTCTCATTCACAACTCTGCCAGTTACTTTGCTTTTATGCCCGAGGATGAGAAGTCTTATAAGGCCATGATAACGCGTTTATTTCATTTTATTTCTTTGCTGCCAGGGCCTATCTGACATGCATTTCTATGGTATAGTATAGTGACGATTCTCTCTGACCGACCAGTAGTCTGCAGTATTTTCATGTCACTTTTTGGTATCTCCGGAGAGATCTCCAGAGGAGATACCAAAAGAACTACCTACCAGGTACTTTCACCCAATTTGAAAGAGAGCGGATACCATCTTCGGTGAATAAAACAGGCCATCATCGAGGGCTCCTCTTTTCGTCGCAGTATGTTTTGGCCTTTGTCCCTGCGCAGTGGCGTGCACAGATAGACACTAGGGGGTGCTAGAGCACCCCCTGCCCTTTTGGCAATGTGCCCTTTTGAAAAAAAAAAGAAAAAAAAAAACTTTTTTTTTCTTTCTTTTTTTAGATTTTTCAAAAATAGCAGACCTACAAGTTCATAGCGCGCCACTCGGTGGCGCGCTATGAGCTTGTAGATCTGCTATTTTTCAATAGCTAAAGCATAACATAATGCTAACACCAAAAGGGGTTCCCGCCCAAAATAGATTAAGGCAACCGGCCGGTTCCACGCGCTGCACAAGGTGCCCTTTTTTAACTTGAGCACCTGCCCCCCTAAATGTCTGTGCACGCCACTGCATACTAGCGTCATGTCCAGGGGGTGTACTTGAACATCAAGCTGCCTCACGCTACAGAAACAGGAGATAGGCTCCTGCCCTATGGGCCTCATGGCTCGGCAAGGCTACTTATGTTTTGGACTTGCCCCTAAAGCCTCTTCATTTTGAAGTGTTGCGTGCACTGTGGTTTCTGTAAGGCCTTCATGGAGGCCATAACTTTCACTCAAACAGACACGGACAAGCGCTAATGAAGATGAAGTAATGAAGTTCTTGCTGGTAGTAGTTGGGGTACTGGGGAATAAAGTGGCCATTGATAAATGAATAAGAACCATACAATGCCTACTGTATGTGTCAACCCTGGGAAAATCTATTCTGCAAAAACATATCACACGCACATGTGTACACACACACACACACACACACACACACACACACACAAACACACACACACACACACACAAACACACACACACACACAAACACACACACACACACACACACACACACACACAAACCAAGCATTTATTTTCCCTAATCGCTGATCACTCGTCTTGCCAAGTGGTCGGAGTCGTGCTTGGAGAGACGTTAGGAGTGATCCTCGAGTTTGTCAGCATCATCTTAAGTACAATAACTCTCTCTATAACTCTGTTCAGCCTGCGAAGACGGGAGTGAACGAAGAACGAAGGCGAAACAGTCACACGTCAATTAAACGTGAAATAATACTCCCACAGTGTGTGCTGCGGTTAAGACTCCGAGGAGTTTTCCACACACGCACGCCACGCACACACACATGTGCGTGCACACACATGTGCGTGCACACACACACACACACACACACACACACACACACACACGTCACACACACACTGGTGGAAAGAAAGTACATTTACTCGAGTATTGTGGTATACTTTTACTTAACTGAAACAAATCTACTATACTATACTAATACTGAGAGAGAGATACTTCTTCCACCATTGCGAAGTTGCGTGTGCACGTGCACATGCACATGTACACACACACACACACACACACACACACACACACACACACACACATACACACAGGTCAGGACATCACATGAAGTGCCCTTGCTTACAATGGCACTTCATGGCAGATCTCTCTCCCACAGTCCTAAAACAAGAGGGTCTGTCTCTCTCTGCCCGACTGGGGCCCACCTGTGTGCTGAAGAGAGTGACCCTAGTATGGAACGCTAAGAGAGCGAGAGAGAAAAAAATAAAACACAAAACACAAAACGTATTTATTGAGACAAATTCAGCGCAGGAAGGGCAATATTTGGTTAGCTTGGCGTGGAGCGGTCGGCGGTGTCGGAGCGGTCCACGGTTGAAGTGGGGGGGGGAACAGCCGGCCCTTTGTTTGCGGACAGAATGGTGCACTCCGTGGGGTCACTGCAGGAGAGCCGACATCATAGACAGAAGAAAGTGCACACACACACACACGCACACACACACACAGAGTGACACACACACACACACACACACACACACACACACACACACACACACACACACACACACACAGTCACACACACACACACACACAGACTCCGTACACTGACACCCCTTGAAAATTGGACGCTTACGGGTCTATTTTCACACTCTCAGGGTAAAATGAGCACTCAGGATTTGGCCGTGCAGCATTCCTCTTGCCTCTATGAGTGTTTTATTAACCATGTGAACGGGTCACAGAGTCACACCCCCTAGCATAACTATAGTCTCCATAGTCACACACACACATACACAAACACGCCCCCACCCCACCCCACGGCCCCCGACACACACAAAGTATAAAGTACTGAAAAATGGAAACACTCGAGTCAAGTAAAAGTACCTCAGTGAAAATCGGACAATACAGTACTACTTGTCCACCACGGACACACACACACACACACACACACACACACACTGCAGTCGCACACACAGACACAGACACGCACACGCACAGACACAGACACAGACACGTGCACGCACGCACGCACGCACGCACACACACACACACACACACACACAAACGCACTCCTGTGCTCCTGTGCTCTCTTCCCACTCGCATAGCCAACCAGTGAGGATAACATGCTCCTTTCATTGCCCCCCCCCTAACATGGTTGTCTCCCGGTGGGGTCAGGAGGGTGTCTGACTGAGACGGCCAGACTCCCATACAGCAGACCGCCAGTCTGTAGTGGAGTCACCACTTTTACTGGACGACGCTGGTCTGACTGGTATCAGTTTTACTGCTGAAACAACAACAGGACATACTCTGGGCACCCGCAGGCATTAATGGAATGCATGTGTCAGTCAGGGGGAGAGAGAGAGAGAGAGAGAGAGAGAGAGAGAGAGAGAGAGAGAGAGACACTAATAGTAGAAGCGTAAACGTACAACGTACAACAACAATGCCATGCGGTAGCCGTGATTTAGCAACGTCGCGAAGGACGTTGGTCCCAGTGCGCCTGGACCTATACGTGACCTTCCTCATGTCGGTCGGGTCCTCGCATGGCCAGATATAACCCAGATACAAGACGGTCATCTGAAGCTCAATCAGTGATTGGTTGGGACGCGCCCAGCCCCTGTTTTACTATAGGTAAGTGTGTCACGATCACGGAAGAGAAGTTCCATTTCACCTGCATGCCTTTAAAATGAATCCCCCCCAGCATCCCCACAACGCAGAGAGACCTAGCATGGTACCTTACGGTCTAAAACTGCTGCTTGGCTTCCTGTAACGTATTCCTGAGGTGCAGCGCAAAATCACTTACAGCAGCAATAAAGGGATAGAAAACTGGATGAAACTGAACATGCTGACGCACACAGGCACACAGGCACGCACACACATACACACACACACACACACACACGCGCACACGCACACGCACACGCACAGACACACACACACGCCCCAACCTACTGTACCACTGTGTTTTTCGGGCCCCTCTCTTGGTTTTTATGGGCCCAGAACTTTGCCAATTAGTCATCACACGTAGATGCACAGCCTTGAGAATTGTTTTGGGGTTGAAGCGTGACGGTATCGCTCCCCCCCCCCCACCTCCTCCCAATGCCCACACACAAACATTCATCAGACCCCAGGAACCGGAATGTCTCACCCCAATGGCATACAAAGGTGTTAAACTAGGAGCGTTTCCAGAACCAACCCTCGTACCACACACATACACGCGCGCGTGCGTGCACCAACGCGTTCATTCCTCACACTCCTCTGTGGCCTCACAGAGAGCAGAACAGAGCTCCTGTCTGGCCTGGAAGACCTCCATGTTGAACAAACTCCACCTTAACCACATCTTGTAAGGCAGCCCAAATACGTCCAATGCAAGTGGTTCTCAAAGTGGGGTCCGGGGACCTCCAGGGGTCCTTCAGGGGGTTCCAGTATGTGCCCCGAAAATGTGTTAAACACGGAGTGCCATGATTTTTGTATTTTTTCTGTTTTGTACACGCATAAGGGGTTAACATTAATCAGTGGTTCCCAAACTGTGTTGCGTGCACCCCTGCGCGAGCGCCTTCTAGGGGGTGCGCAACATGAAAAGTCTAATTCAATTCAATTCAATTCAATTCAATTCAATTCAATTCAATTCAATTCAATTCAATTCAATTCAATTCAATTCAATTTTATTAAAGTGTCAAATCACAACAAGTTGTCTTAAGACACTTTACAACCAACAAAGATCCACCCAGAGCAAGCAATATTGCGACAATGGTAACGAAAAACTCCCCTTTAGGAAGAAACGTCAGGCAGAACCCGACTCTAGGGTGGGCGGCCATCTGCCTCGACCGTGTCGGGGGAGAGGGGGGGGAGGGGTAGAGGGGGAATAGGAAGAAAGAATAGAAGAGAGATAGACAGGGTGGGCTCCGTGGAGGGGCCTGGTCCACGTCTGGTCCAGGGCGTGCTCTGTGAGGCCGGGTCCACGGTCACACTTCTGATGGGCTCCATGAAGAGGCCTGGTCCACGGTCACACTTCTGATGGGCTCCATGAAGGGGCCTGGTCCACGGTCACACTTCTGATGGGCTCCATGAAGAGGCCTGGTCCATGGTCACACTTCTGATGGGCTCCATGAAGAGGCCTGGTCCACGGTCACACTTCTGATGGGCTCCATGAAGAGGCCTGGTCCACGGTCACACTTCTGATGGGCTCCATGAAGAGGCCTGGTCCACGGTCACACTTCTGATGGGCTCCATGAAGAGGCCTGGTCCACGGTCACACTTCTGATGGGCTCCATGAAGAGGCCTGGTCCACGGTCACACTTCTGATGGGCTCCATGAAGAGGCCTGGTCCACGGTCACACTTCTGATGGGCTCCATGAAGAGGCCTGGTCCACGGTCACACTTCTGATGGGCTCCATGAAGAGGCCTGGTCCACGGTCACACTTCTGATGGGCTCCATGAAGAGGCCTGGTCCACGGTCACACTTCTGATGGGCTCCATGAAGAGGCCGGGTCCACGGTCACACTTCTGATGGGCTCCATGAAGAGGCCTGGTCCACGGTCACACTTCTGATGGGCTCCATGAAGAGGCCTGGTCCACGGTCACACTTCTGATGGGCTCCATGAAGAGGCCTGGTCCACGGTCACACTTCTGATGGGCTCCGTGAAGAGGCCTGGTCCACGGTCACACTTCTGATGGGCTCCATGAAGAGGCCTGGTCCACGGTCACACTTCTGATGGGCTCCATGAAGAGGCCTGGTCCACGGTCACACTTCTGATGGGCTCCATGAAGAGGCCTGGTCCACGGTCACACTTCTGATGGGCTCCATGAAGAGGCCTGGTCCACGGTCACACTTCTGATGGGCTCCATGAAGAGGCCTGGTCCACGGTCACACTTCTGATGGGCTCCATGAAGAGGCCTGGTCCACGGTCACACTTCTGATGGGCTCCATGAAGAGGCCTGGTCCACGGTCACACTTCTGATGGGCTCCATGAAGAGGCCTGGTCCACGGTCACACTTCTGATGGGCTCCATGAAGAGGCCTGGTCCACGGTCACACTTCTGATGGGCTCCATGAAGAGGCCGGGTCCACGGTCACACTTCTGATGGGCTCCATGAAGAGGCCGGGTCCACGGTCACACTTCTGATGGGCTCCATGAAGAGGCCGGGTCCACGGTCACACTTCTGATGGGCTCCATGAAGAGGCCTGGTCCACGGTCACACTTCTGATGGGCTCCATGAAGAGGCCGGGTCCACGGTCACACTTCTGATGGGCTCCGTGAAGAGGCCTGGTCCACGGTCACACTTCTGATGGGCTCCATGAAGAGGCCTGGTCCACGGTCACACTTCTGATGGGCTCCATGAAGAGGCCTGGTCCACGGTCACACTTCTGATGGGCTCCATGAAGAGGCCTGGTCCACGGTCACACTTCTGATGGGCTCCATGAAGAGGCCTGGTCCACGGTCACACTTCTGATGGGCTCCATGAAGAGGCCTGGTCCACGGTCACACTTCTGATGGGCTCCATGAAGAGGCCTGGTCCACGGTCACACTTCTGATGGGCTCCATGAAGAGGTCCACGGTCACACTCGGCAGTCAGTTGGGGGTTAATATTAGAGGTCCACGGAACTGCGAAGTGGAGGACGAAAAGAGACTCCGGGGAGGGATTCCCCGGATGTTGGGTTAGTGGCAGGCCTTACTGGAGCCTATACAGTGTATATGTGCTATGGTTTATTTTAAATATATTAACATATTATGCCAATATATGGCAAGTAATGCAGAATATAGCCTATGCTGCATATATTATGTCATTATGTGCATATATGTGGATAAAAAGGAAATATATGTCTCTATATAGCTAATGCAATTTATATTTCCATGTGGGGGGGTGCATCAGCTAGGTCGGGAGGTAACAGGGGGTGCATGGCCAAAAAGGTTTGGGAACCGCTGCTCTAATAGACCCCCAGGTGTGGTTATATGTCTTCCCTGTGTATTTTTGGTTTCTTCCTGAAAGCCTTTGAGTCAAAAGGCCCAATCAAAATACACAACTTTTTTGTGACATGATAACCCTAACCCCTCTCCTATACCCCTCCCCCATTATCATACAACCAGTAAGACGCCTGGGGGCGAGAAGCGACGGGCGAAGGGCGAGGTCGCGTGTGATGTCACGAGACCTGGATATATGGGGCTTTCCCCATGTATGGGGATTTTGAATGATACACTGACTGACTGACGGGAAATGCATGATTCCATAGTTAACTGTCACCTTTGCGGCAACCATCATGAGACTGTCACAATATGATCATATATTGGCATTCCCATATACGGGCTTAATATTGATCACAGTCGAGGATCTCCATATATGGGCATAACAGGGATTGCTAGTCTCTGACGGCAGCGCCTCTGGCGTTCCCTGGCCAGACGACGGCGCCGCTGCATGTCGGGACAAACAAAGTTTCATAGTTAACTGTGACGGCAGTCTCCTCTGTGAGAGTGTGGAGGTCGTGCGGCCGTTACGAAGGCTCACCACGTTGGGACCGACCTACCGAGACTACATTACCTGAATGCCCATAGATGGGCATACCAACACTGACATCATCTGAATATCCATATATGGATATGTGGATGTCAACCAACAACGATCTCAAATACCCAGGCCCCCAGTAAGGCTGTCCAACGTTGAAGCTGCCACTACCTACTGGCGAGAAGAGGAACTGCAGCACTTTCATGGAGGTGGACGGACGTTCATGACGTCATGAGCTTGAGGTCCGGGCTTTGAGGTCCGGGCATAACTTCCGCTCACTCGAGCCATTGAGTTATAATTGTACTTCCGGCAGTCTTCCTTTCCGGGTGCTTCAAAACGCCACTGAGCAACTTCCATCGAAATGAATAGTGCAAATACCCCAGAATCTACAGGACCCAACAGTGGTCTGATCAAGGGTATGCTTAGAACACTAGGCAACCAGCACTAGGTCGTACTGCCGGGGCAGATTGGCGTGTATGGAATGTCGTAACAGGTCAGATCCATATATAGAGATCTAAGGGTGGCAGCGGGGGCAGTGTCTTGAATGTACAGGGTTTGATGAGGGCCCAGGTATAGGGCCAGGCCTTAATTTTCGGGCTTGTTGAGAACTGTAGTTTTTGCCGACTGCCAGGCGCAGCTGCACAAATAACTTTGGGGCAGGCCCGTCTAGAGTTCAAATGGACTGGTATCAGTCAAAAGGGAGACATCGAAGGGGAAGGATGGATGAGGAAGGATCAACATATGGAATGTCAAAACAGGTTCTGACTATATCCATATACTAATATTGATGACATCAGGGATCTCCATATATGGGCTTAATTGCGACATTCAATTTATACAAATAAATCCGATATTATGAACATTTTATCAACACAAATCTTCTCTTATGGGGGTCCCTGGCACAAAGTCTGTGGAACAATACAATTCGTGTTCAGAGTTCAATGGACAGCAGCAGGCCGTGCATTAGCTACTCACTCAAACAACCGCAGCAATCATTGCATCAATGCATGTGTAGCACAATACTGTATATGTACAGTACAATGTATGCATCAATCTTGAATCTACTATGATGGTGCCTTAGCATTTTTATTTCAGCTATAGCCTACTAATGTTTCTCAATGGGAGATACTGACATAATATCATGACATAGTATCATGTCAGTTTCATCATGGTCAGTATCATGTCAGGATCATGGTCGGTATCATGTCACAGGGCTGTGACAGGGCCTGACATCCCTGTGACAGGGCTGTGACGTTCACAAAAAAGGTTGAGAAACACTGCTATACTGTACTGATTATATATATCTTATAAGGTTTTTCCTTTGAGACATGAAGAAAAAAGGCACGCTGTTAGGCTGGACTGGTGCTGAGGACCTACAGGCAAAGACACAGAAACAGGAATAGGGGTCAAAGTAAATGTATTCAGTAAAGGTTTCACGTCTAGGAGAGTGTGACAGGGGATCCGGAGGATGGTGAGAGGCATTGGTCATCCAGGGAGGAGGTGGAAGGAGTGGTGGTGGAGCTAGACACTGTTTTGTTCCAGGCTCCCTCCTCCTCAAACCCAGACACAACAAACGACAAAGTTAGCATGAAAAACACAGATCTACAATATTGGACATTCTGTACAGCATACTAGAGAACTACTAGTCTTCTATAGCCAGTTAGTCGGTTACACTGACCACAGTAGTTAACGTTCAAGCGCTGGGCACTGGTTCTCCACAGCTTATATTGGCAGCCTGACTTGGTGACGATTTTGAACAGCTGGCCTGATTAGGTCAGCCACACCTGAGCTGGCTGCTGGCTGAGGGAGACCCCTCGCCCATGATGTCGTGCAGGGGGGGGTGGGGGAGGAATGTGTGGCACAACAACACACGCCATGTTGCCGTCTTGAGAAGTGCCCTTTGATTTAAAATCTCATGAGAGCTTGTAGATCGAGATTGTAGTCGTTTTGTTTTCCTTTATTTTGTCATTTCTATTCAATTCTTTTGTTTTATACAAAAACATTTTTTTCTTTTTTTTGTATTAATTTATTTTCATTTCGATGCGGTGCTGATCGTCAGGTCTACGGTCTTCTCGGGTGCATGTATTTGGGCCGACGTACTAACAGTACAACAGGCATTAAAGGGGAAAACCACCCATTTTCAACATTTTACCATGTCATTAATATACCTTAGAGCTGTTGTGTGGAAATAATAAAAAAGTCCCCCCATTCTGTGTTTCCTAGAACTGTAATTATGAAACAAATCATTAACATGGTGAAACACATCTTGATGACATCATCAAGATGTGTTTCACCATGTTAATGATTTTTTTCAGACCTCTAGTTCTAGGAAACACAGAATGGGGGGGACCTTTTTATTATTTCCACACAACAGCTCTAAGGTATATTAATGACATAGTAAAATGTTGAAAATGAGTGGAATGCCCCTTTAAGTCTGACACCCTATACGCAAAACCCTAAACCTATCCTCATCGGGAAGCCACATGCAGGTTAGTTTTAACCTGCCACACATGTCTGGATCCACGGGTGAGTTTTAACCTGCCACACATGTCTGGAGCCACGGGTTAGTTTTAACCTGCCACACATGTCTGGATCCACGGGTTAGTTTTAACCTGCCACGCATGTCGGGAGCCACGGGTTAGTTTTAACCTGCCACACATGTCTGGAGCCACGGGTTAGTTTTAACCTGCCACACATGTCTGGAGCCACGGGTTAGTTGTAACCGGCCACACATGTCTGGAGCCACAGGTTAGTTTTAACCTGCCACACATGTCTGGAGCCACGGGTTAGTTTTAACCTGCCACACATGTCTGGAGCCACAGGTTAGTTTTAACCTGCCACACATGTCTGGAGCCACGGGTTAGTTTTAACCTGCCACACATGTCTGGAGCCACGGGTTAGTTTTAACCTGCCACACATGTCTGGAGCCACGGGTGAGTTTTAACCTGCCACACATGTCGGGAGCCGCGGGTTAGTTTTAACCTGCCACACATGTCGGGAGCCACGGGTTAGTTTTAACCTGCCACACATGTCTGGAGCCACGGGTGAGTTTTAACCTGCCACACATGTCGGGAGCCACAGGTTAGTTTTAACCTGCCACACATGTCGGGAGCCACGGGTTAGTTTTAACCTGCCACACATGTCTGGAGCCACGGGTGAGTTTTAACCTGCCACACATGTCGGGAGCCACGGGTTAGTTTTAACCTGCCACACATGTCTGGAGCCACGGGTGAGTTTTAACCTGCCACACATGTCGGGAGCCACAGGTTAGTTTTAACCTGCCACACATGTCGGGAGCCACAGGTTAGTTTTAACCTGCCACACATGTCTGGAGCCACGGGTGAGTTTTAACCTGCCACACATGTCGGGAGCCATGGGTTAGTTTTAACTTGCCACACATGTCGGGAGCCATGGGTTAGTTTTAACCTGCCACACATGTCGGGAGCCACGGGTTAGTTTTAACCTGCCACACATGTCGGGAGCCGGGAGCGACAGTGTTGTCGACTAATGCCTGTCGGACTGTTAGTACTAGTAGTGTATGCTCTAACCAACGTATCTGCATCCCGGTCTTCTCTCCCCACTGTTCCTTTCTTAGAAGTGCTGCTGGGAGTCCTGGCTCTGTCCCTGTGATAGTGCTGTCCTCACACAGGCCTGGCTGGCTGGCTTGCTGGCAGAAAGGGGAGTGTTATTGGAGATAATGCCTAACATTAATCTCGTGCCGCCCTACTTAGTCAAGGTTAGAGGTCAAAGTCATTTAATGTTCCCGGCCTCGCTCCTCTAACTTCTATCGGGCTGTCTCCTCCCTGTGCCTATTTAACCTGACCTGAATGGCCTGGTTTCAGATAACGCTTAACCTCTCCCCCCCCCCCCCCCCCCCTCTCAGTTTCTCTCGCTCTCTCTTTCCTTTCCCCCTCACTCCCTTTATCTGTCTGTATGTATTCATATTACTCTACTGCACTTATTCCTGTACACTGCTTTACTAATACTATTTCCTACTGTAAAACTGAGAAACACTGTCCATTCGCATCCATTTTTCTCCTCAGCCGGTTGTCCAATCTGATAATGGCACGTGGCATTGGCCATTGACATGTGCAGGGAGTGATGGAGCAGATTTTTTACTTTTCTGGAATTTAAGCTGTTGGTTTATTAGGGCTAAGGGATCTGTGGTGATGGTCAGTCTGAAGTCTGCATGTAGTTTGTGGCATGTGCATCCTTGGGCACGGACTAGTGGCAATAATTATGAATTCAAAGCGATGACGTATTTGTCTCTGAACGTGTAAAGCGTTGCTCCTCGTCCTGTTCACATTCCCATCAAATCCACCGTAGACGGAAAGTCCTTGCATTCGTGACAGTTTAAATTGCCATGGGTTCCTTAACGGCATGCCACTACTGAGTCCTGACAGAGAACAGAAGCAATCTGTTGTTGAGCAATCATTCCTTGGTTTTGGAATTTATTTTTCTCCCAGAGAACTAACACTTAAATCATTCAATCACTTTGTTATTAATTTGAAGGGTGGTGGCCCTCAAATGCCATGGTGCCTTTCTCATTGCATTTCAGCATGCCTTCCCATACCACAACAACCATTCACATTCTGTTTGTTCTTATGTGCTTGTGTGCAATAATAAAACCATGCGGCCCCGCCCCCAAGCTTCCAGCCAACTCACAATGCTTCTATATTGTTAAGCGAGCGAGCGTGCACGCACGCACACGCGCCGCACACACACACACACACACACACACGCAAGCACGTGCACACATACGCGCACACACACACACATCTCCAGAGTTGCCCAGATTTAAGACCTGTCCCGGGTGTTGAGCGGAGTGAAAGGGAGTATCCTGTGAGGCCCTTGGGGGCCAGAAAGGTATTTAGAGGCTCTCTTTCTCTGTACGTGTGTGTGTGTGTGTGTGTGTGTGTGTGTGTGTGTGTGTGTGTGTGTGTGCGCACGTGCGTGCATGCATGTGTGCGTGCGCGCGCGCGCGTGTGTGTGTGTGTGTGTGTGTGTGTGTGTGTGTGTGTGTGTGTGTGTGTGTGTGTGTGTGTGTGTGTGTGTGTGTGTGTGTGTGTAGTGGCAGAGGGTGACCAGAGGGGCCCAACTAGTTACAGCCTCTCTGCTGGAGACCACCACTTTCACAGAACAAGCATTGTTGCTACAGAGCTACAGACACCAGAGACACTCATTGGAAACAACTTGTGCTCGTGAGTGTGCGCTCACACACACACACACACACACACACACACACACACACACACACACACACACACACACACACACACACAACGTGCAGTGGTGTGGGCTCGGAAATTGGCGAACTCAGTAGAGGTCACACTGCAAAGTCTTGAGTGATACACACCCACACACACGCGCGTGCACGGTAAAGCATAGTTTATACGTAACGCCATTGTGCAAGGTTGTTGCTTGCCGAAGACAGCCGATCTACAAGCTCCCCAACGCTTGGGGAGCTTGTAAATCGGCTATTTTCGACAAAAGTACAAAGTCACACAATGAAGAAATATAATCGGGCTTCCAATGAGATGAGAATGACTATAAGCTTCAGCCCTGGGGTGGTGGTCGGTCGTCAGTGTGTTATTGTAGGTGTTTCTATGCTAATTATGTGTGACTGAGATCACGTCAGAAGCAGTTACACTTTGGTGAGTTGGAAATTGTGAGCCAGAATTACTTTGACGGCTACAACTGCGCCGCCCGCCGGGTTCCCGGGGGCTTTTGTCCAGCGCGGTGCCAGAAATGGCCTTGTTCCGCACGGCGCCAGTACCAGTGGATCAGCCGTATAATGATCCAATAGGGCAGTGGTTCTCAAAGTGGGGACCCCCGGGCGTCCTTGGGGGGGGGGGGGGGGGGGGGGGGAGTTCTAGGAGGAGATCCCCCGGCAGCCAAATTAATGAATATAGCAGCTAAATCGGTTTAAACCACTTTAAACCTGATGCGCTGTGAGCTACTGAGAAATGTTGTCAAGCAGTTGGAATAATTTACTACTATACTGTCCTTGACATATGGACATGTTTGAGAACCACTGCAATATGGTACCAATGCAAACCAACTTGAGGAAAGTCATCATCATTGTGGTCAACTTCAATTAGGAGAATCATGAGAGAGAGAGAGAGAGAGAGAGAGAGAGAGATCAGCATCATCATGACCTCCACACATTAGCCCGTGTGTTCCAGTCCAGAGAGATCTCGTTGGCTGACAGGAGAGTACGTCAGCACCTTTCACCCCCCCACCCTCCTCCACCAGCCACCACACAGTCGCTCTGGCGGCAGGGAGGGCACTGAGAGACGCAAAGTGTAAAAGTAGCAAGCTCCAGCCGCTGTCCGCACAGGCTCATTGAACATCAGCCCGACATCCCACACAGACAGACAGTGTGTGTACGTGCAGTGTGTGTGTGACACGGAGGCGTGAGACAACGGCTCAGCGAGGGAGACAGACAGACAGACGACAGAGAGACAGACAGCGCACAAGAACGTCGTGGATAGAGCTTTTGGGGGAGAGCTGGAAACTTTTTACGCACATTTTCAGCCCGGATTCCCTGCATGGTGGTGCGTCTTGGATGGTTTTTTTCATGCAACATTTGCCTTCTGGATTTTTTTTATAGCCTATTTTTGATTCAACGTTAGGGTTTATTTTTTTATTTTTTATTTTTTTTAATAATATATATATATTAAGTATTTATTAAAATGGCAGCTCTGTCGGTGTTTTCGTCCCACCTGTTCGTGTTGGTCCTGCATTGTTACCTGCATGGCGCTTCATCATCGTCATCATCATCACCATCATCATCGTCGTCGTCATCGGCGAAGAGCGGTCCCCGGAGCGCAGCAGCGCACGGTGACAACAGCGACTTCGTGCAGCAGGTTGATCCGCCCGAGCCGAACTTCTTCCACCACAACCTGGACCTGCAGGACGACGCGCTCTCCGAGCACATGTTCAAACTCTACGGCAAATACAACCGGGAAAGCCGCCTCAGGGAGGGCAACACTGTGCGGAGTCTCAAAGCCAGCCAAGGTATGCGTGCGTTGATTCAAAACAATAACACAAGGAAAGCCCCCCCCCCCTCCCCCAGATCTTGTTTTGGAAAGGGGTTTAGAAGTTAGAACATTATGTTTACATAATTAATACATATAAGTATACCTCCACTGTCTCTCGTGTGTGCATGCAAGCAAGACCCGCCCCCCAGCTAGAGGTACCACATTAATGAATGGATAGCTCTGAGTATGGACCAGAACTAGAATGGACCCACATTTGGTTCCATGTGTAGCCTACACACACACACACACACACACACACACAGAGTTGTGTGGGACGACTGGGGTGCGTGGTCTTAAATTCTTGTTTAATATCAAACTCGTCCTTGAAATGAAAAAGGTTGAGAAGAGAACCACTGCTTGCATTGCTTGCTCACTCCGACAGAAAAAAAAAGAGAAAACATTCTCATGTGGCTGCTGCCTATACAAGTGCCCAGCTTCATCCACTCTCCATGACTCGGGTAGGGTTATTAAAAGTGCATGCTGCATTCATTGGGGTCGTCTGCATGGCTAGTGTGGGCCAGACGCCCCTGAATAGGTGGGATTGTTTTGGAACAGTCTGAGAATGCCGTTGAGTGATTTCGGGACGCTTTGGGCGCACTGGGTTTGTGTGTGCTGTGTTGTGCTGTGTGCTGCCCTGCCATGCCTGCAGCCCTGTACACCAGCTGTGTGACCCGCCCCGCCGCGCGCTGTCTACCGCAAGTTCTACCGCATACAGACGGTGCAATATGCGCAAGAATGCATGACGATTCCCCGCGAGCAATGCCCAGCTGCCCTGCTGCTAGTACAACAACGGGGGTTGGGTTGGGTGGGGGGGCTGGAGCGGTGGTTGGAGCTTGGGGAGGGGGTCACGGCGCTGCGTCATTGTCATCCTCTGTTTTCCTGTCGCGACCATGGGACGCTATGAGTGTGACTCCAGTCCAGGTTGTGGAGTCAGGGGGGATTAAAAAGCTGTGGTTCTCAAAGTGGGGTCCGGGGACCCCCAGGGGTGCTTGGGCGGGTTTCCAGGGGGGGCCCGCGGCAAAATGTGTTGATGTAGCAACATCAGTTTAACCACTTCATTTTCCTATTTTATAGGAAAAAACATTAATAGCCTAAGGCTAGTAGTCTTCAAAGATTTTAACAATACACATACATCATCTCTTAATAACATATTTTCAGTCCTTCACATGAACATGTTTGAGAACCACTGGTAAAAAAGCAAAAAAAAAAGCACCATGGTTCCACAACTTCCACTGCTGCTGCTTTTACAAACACAGCACAGACAGAGGGCCACATATCCCACATAGTTCTCGGTTGGCATTTTATCATAACACGTGTGTGTTTGGACTGCATATGTCTGTGTGTAATCCAAGGCGAGATGTAAGGCACATTTTGCAACAATGTGAGATCTGTTCAAACAGTTGATTATAATAAAGTCTCGGCGTTGGGGGGCAGACAGTGCCGGCTGTATTAGGCTTAAGGGAAAAGCCTTAAGGGAAACTGAAGTAAGCGTTTCCATATGCAGGCTGAATCCGAGGTAATGTATATCTCTTGAGTCAGTCCATACTTCCGCTGAACTCTCGTACAATGAACAATAACGCTGCCTGTTGAAGTCATGTTCATTATGAGCGCGGAGCAGCTCCGCTCGCCTCTACCAGGTTGAGCCCTTGGAGTCTGGTCCTCGTAAAGGGCACCTTCTGAGACCCCATCGCCTGGAGCTGCATGTGCGAGTATAGTGTACCTACTAGACCAGTTGTTTGTCAAAGCTTTTCATTCCCACGTTGAGAAACATACCAACACGTTATCAAGGGATGATAGTGCCGCCGGTTAGGTTTTTTTTAACAACTGGGAGACCAGTCTTTAATTATTTAGTGATTCTGACCCCCTTTTAATTTCAAGGACCCCTGGTTCAATATGCATTTAGGCTATGGACCACCCCCAATTTGATACTTTTGTTTAATCTCTGGGACAATCTGCACAGTAAACAGCCTGAGAGTGTTAACTCTGACAGTGTACAAAGGGACCGTTACCAGTCCATTTGGCTCTATTTGTATACTCTTGGAGTTACAGACCCATTAAGGGTCTATTTGGTTCCTATCAATCATTTAGCTGGGGTGGGGACCCCTCCCCTCCTCCCTCCCCAAGGACCCCTGTGGTCGAGTGATTCATTAACCAGTTCATTCATTAACCGATGATTTAGAACCTCTATAGGTGCCACCGTACCATTTTCGTGTGAAACTCCTTACATTTCATTCACATATTTAGGCATTTAAAGCATTAATTGAACAATAGGGTGGGACAAAGACTGTGTTGTCTGTGTTTTAAGCAGGATTAAAACTGGTGGTTTCAAAGACATTTGCTTTTCATTTTCATCTGAATGTGCAGATCCTGTCAGAAAAAAGGACTCATTATCAAATCGATCACAGAACTACTGAAGGACCAGGGGTAGGCTTACATATAAAAGAAATAATGGAAACAACAAACATGTGTTGGTCTATTGGAATCACTTGTGAGCCGAAACATCTACTGAACAATTGTTTCTGTGTGTGTTGTAGACCCACACAGACCAAACATTTGTCCGGTTAAATGTTTTAATCCTGGTGTCCCTTTTTTGGGGGGCATAGGCGAGAAGAATAGCTTTTTTGTGAATACGATTTTATTTGAACCAATCTGTATGGTAGAAGATATGAATACAATATAACTAACTGGTGGCTGTAGTTTGTCTGCCTGCTCTTCTACTGAGACATTTATATCCTGTGGTAAGGTATAGGACCACCACTGGTTGACAAGTGATGAAACTCTAAAATCAGTTCATCCTCTGTCCAAACAGTGTGTCGGTATTAGCTAAGCCCTTTCTCATAGCATCACTCAACAGACAGCAAGCATCACTGACTGAACGGCCGACTAACTAAACGTTTGATGTACTCTCTACGCAGACACAGCTGAGCGGAGGACGGTGTATTGTCTCAACTTGACATCCATCCAGGACACGGAGGTCATCCTCTCCGCCACCTTCCACTTCCTGCTCGATCGACGCCCCGACCGACGAGCCTGGTTCTGTAAGCGCTTCAAGAGCCCGTCCTGTCGCTCCCTGCCCGTCCAGCCGTCACCGTCCGTCAGCCTGCTGTTTCGCTCTGTCTACCCTGGGTCGGGGGTCGCCGCCGGATCGCAAGGGGAGTCGTTCCTGGCCAACGTGACCTTTCACCCTCACAGGAGAGGGGTGTGGCAGATGAAAGACGTGACCCCGGTCGTGAAGCAGGCGCGGGAGAAGGGTCACGTCCTGGTGTGGGTGGAGCTGCTGGACGCCAGGGAGGAGAACAGGAGGCTGCCAGAGGAGGCGCTTCCCGCGGACGCTCTCCCGTACTTGTTACTGTACGCTAACGACCGGGCCCTGGGGGAGCCCAACAGCGTAGCTGCAAGTCTTCAGAGATACGACCCCTTCCCCGAGGGAGGAGAGGCCTCGCATTCCTCACACTCCCATCGCGTCCCGCACAGCTCCAACTCCTCACCGGAGCTGACAGGACGGGTAAGGAGAGAGGCCACTCTGCTCCCTGACCCCATCCACAACAATGAGCTGCCAGAGGTCGACTACAGGCCCGACGGATACATGAAAGACGACCTGTGGGAGAGGACCTGGCACCTGGCGCTCAAACCCAAGTCCAAACCCAAGAAGAAGAGGAAGGGCCAGGAGGGGGGAGCGCGTGCGGAGCAGGGCAAAGGGGCCGAGGATGTAGGTGAGCCGCAGGCGCGCAGCGAAGGAGGCAAACAAACACCACCTCAAGTACACAACCCTGATCAGGCGGTTGATAAAAAGTCCAGGGACAAGGACATTAGGCTTCCGGACAGCATTGACAAGTCGGAGGACGAGAGGAGAAGTCAGGGAAAGGATAGGAAAAGGCACCAAGTCAGAGCTGAGGGGAGTAAGGTTCAGTCGCCTGTTCTGAGTTTCGATGAACGGACGATGCGCAAGGCCCGGAGGAGGCAGTGGGGCGAGGGCCAGGATCGGGGCTGCACCAGACGAAACCTCAGAGTGGATTTCGCAGACATCGGCTGGAGCGACTGGGTCATAGCGCCCAAGGCCTTTGAGGCGTACTACTGCGCCGGCACCTGTGGGTTTCCCATGCCCAAGGTAGGATGACAAATCTTAAATGCCATTTTATTTTTCCTTCATTTGTCATCTCATTTGTGGTTTAACCACTTAAACATTGAGCACTTAACAACATTTTTTTTTTTTTTTTTATAGCTGATCTACAAGTTCAAGGTGTCCCATCGTGGTGCCTTGTGAGCTTGTAGATCAGCTACAGTGTGTCTGCTATTTTCACACAACAAAGTGTAGAATAGGGCCCATTTTGGGCGGGAACCCCTTTTGGTGTTAGCATTATGTTATGCTTTAGCTATTGAAAAATGGGTTAAGTGGTTAAAATCTGAATCAATGTCAGCACTAATAGTAAGATATTACCTATTCTTTGCCATTACCATTTCCCGATTTTCATTTCCATCTTCTGTGCACGTCTCCTCTCTCAGGTGCTACGGCCCTCGAACCACGCCACCATCCAGAGCATTGTCCGTGCTGTGGGCATCATCCCCGGAGTCCCTGAGCCCTGCTGCGTCCCGGAGAAGATGAGCTCTCTGGCTGTGCTCTACCAGGATGAAGCCAGGAACTTGGTGCTCAAAGTCTACCCCAACATGTCCATCCAGTCCTGCTCTTGCAGATAAGAGGGGAGGGGATAGGAGGAGATGGAAAGACAGGGTGGCCGGAGAACAAAAAACATTCAAAGGCACTAACGGAGACAGAGATCTCTGCATGTATCGTTCACACCATTCCTCTGTTTGTTGAATGCTTTCTTGATACAGAGATGGGTGCTTGACACTTAGAAACAGAGATGCTTGTTTTGGTGGTGTTTCAGTGATTCCTCCTTGGAACGCAGGTCGCGGGTGCATCATGTCCGTAACCTTTCCATCCCACGGCAGCTTGAGTTGGAGAAGTTGATTGTCTGACGTTTGCGGTGTCGGGGAGAACGGAATCAACCCCTTCCGAATCGAGGCCTGGGGTCTCTGATCAGCCTGTTGCTATGGTTCTATCTTTGAGATCACATTAAGGATTTGATGTGCAGAAGTCTCGGAGTGCTGTCAGAATGCACTTTTCCTACACAGCTCCCCGTGATTTTGCTTTCATGTTTTCATTGGGCATGCAAGCTCTAAAGAAAAGACTGTCTCTTGGGCAGCTTATATCTAATAGATGGTAAAGAATTTGAAATAGATTGAAATTCTACATTTTAACATATTTTGTACAGATATGCTTACAGATAAGCTAAGCATGGTATTCCATTGTACATACTACATTAAAATGTGCATTTGTTTGTGGGACAGAAGAAGTATTGTACATTGTTTGCTCTGTATTTTTGAAAAGGAACTATCCAATGAATTGTAAAATGACTCGAGCATCTGGAAATCATAACACTTCAATGCAGATAAAATGAAACCAGAAATATTTTTCTACAGTATATTGTATGAGACTGGGATGAAATGATTTGGTTACTAGCCAATGTATTATTTTATTTTAGAAGAAGTTTTGTACATGTCTTGTTTAAATTATGAAAAGGTAGCCATCTATAAATGTTAGAATAAAAACTAATTTAATCTTATACATTCACTGGGATATATATTTTTTACTGTCACGTATATTATTGATACAAATGGTGCATAGCTTTTGACCCTTAAAGATGGAGTGCCATGATTTTTTCCCACCCTAAAACATGATCATCAGGTCTTATTGTTATATAAGGAGGAAGATTTTCTTTTCAAAAAAAGGGTACAGTATTTGTTAAAATGTCGTTTTTATGTGTCACCAGTTCATTAAGTATGCCTGTTTTGCCTGGTGGGTGGTGATCCACCTGAACTTAAGCTGCACCCACAGCTGTAGTTGTATGATAAAGTGGGAGGGGTTAGGGGAGGGTCTGATAATGTGATGTCACTTGACTATATTACTGTTTTTTTCATTGGCACGTTTGACTGTCAAGGGTTCAGCCTCCAGGAAGAAACCCTAAATACAAAGGGAATACATCATTGCACATAAAAACGACTATAGGGTGTCTAATGAAGTACTGTCACCTCATAGACACATGAAAAACTGGAAAAATACAAAAATTGTGGCACTCCATCTTTAAGATGGGGTCTAATAACAGCATTGCTTCCATGTGAATCTTCCATGTGGACATACGGGCCAGGCTATGATCTCTCAGCCATCTATCACATATCTATGATGTATCACTCCATATTTGGGCAAATTTCGACCCCATCCGACTGCCATTTTAAAATTAAAGTTAATATTAAAAAGAAAAAAAAACATATGTGGAAATAAATGCGGGGAGTTACTTCCTTGGCAATGTGCACAAGGAATTTGGCGCTGATTGGTCCAGCGGTTTGCATGATTAGCTCTTGTAAACACACACACACACTCAGAACAGACCCATTTCTAGACGGCTCGCCTCCTACAGAGCCACGCCAAGGGCTTTCAAAGTTAATCCTTCAATACAAAGGCAGAGAAGGTTCCACTCAAAATAGCTGGCATTCCCCCTAAAACCTCTTGAAACCATTAACTAGAGACCACACCACAAGCTCACATGTCAGTTGTCCAGTGGTGACGGATGCTGCTGCAGTGGATTACTGGTTCATACAGGAAGCACCAGCAAGAACCCTTGTCCACTTCAAGCTTCTAAAGATGGTGGACTTCCCCATCTGCTAACCCCTGGAGCAACACGCGTTTCCAAGATGCAGGACGCCGCTCCTCAATGGCTCTTTTGAACAGTTGTGGTTTGAAAAAGATGACTTCATCCTCTGTAGCCTAAACTCGGACATTTGAGAGCCTCATTTAGGGAAAAGTGGGAATCCTCATATGTAGGAAGGCTACATTAAACATTATGTTGTAATTTAGCTATTGAAAAATAGCAGATCTACAAGCTCATAGCGCGCCACCGAGTGGCGCGCTACGAGCTTGTAGGTCTGCTATTTTTGAAAAATCGTGAAAATATTTATTTCAGAAAACTGGAGGATTTAGAAGATTTTTTTTAAATTTTGAGGTCAGGCCTAAATGGGTTAATATCCTAACTTCCTAAGTGTTTATTTAACTAGTAGGGCCCCCCCCTAAGTTACAAAAAGATGATCAATTAACACTCACAATTTTACTGTATATTTTTAAATGGACATAGACATGACAGCCAGGGGACACAGGACAGATTTTTTCTTAATATCAGATTCATGAATATGTGGTCATTCCCTTAAACGATCACATATTCATAAAAAATTGATATTCAGACAAAACAAAACAGTATCCTTAAAACTATTTCAGTGCAAACAGAGCAAACGTTCTTCTTCCACCACATCAGAAAGATATATGTTATGGCCCACATTTGTTACATCAAAAGTGTTGAACATTTTTTGACAGCAGAACCATGCTTTATAGTAGCCTACTGTATGTCATTCTGTACATTTGTACAACAATGTGTCAGCAAATGTACAAGCACATGCCTTGAGAGCTACAATATAAGCAGGGTGGCAACCTCTCCCCCTTACTTGTGTGTGTGTGTGTGCGTGCGTGCGTGCGTGCGTGCGTCCGTGCGTGCGTCCGTGCGTGCGTGCGTGCGTGCGTCCAAACATCACGTTTGCTCTTTCAAATGTATTTTTCACTGAGTCAAGAGTTTACGATAACAGTAGTGCGACTGATATAGCCTACATTGTACAATATTGAGATATGAATAATATTGTGTCACGAAGCCTTGTAAACCTAAACCTATAACTTTAATCAGAAACAGCAGCATCAACATGTAAAACCATGATTGTAAATGAAAATCAGGTTGCATTTGTTAAAATAAAGAAATGAAAAATACATAAACTTGACTTAGTTGACTTGACTCAGTGTGTGTGTGTGTGTGTGTGTGTGTGTGTGTGTGCGTGCGTTTGTGCGTGCGTGTAACCTATACCGTATCCCAGACCCAGCAGATTTCCCACCATCTTTTTAACAGCCACATGAACATTAAATGGTCCGGCCTACTAACCAGTGGAGACCACTAACTATAGGCCATACCATATACTTTTTAAATTGGGTTGAGCCTGAGGGTAATTTGGTGCTGTTACAGTGAGCTGTTGCTCATCTTTCCTAACACTAGTTAGTGGTTCTCAAAGTGGAGTTCAGGGACCCTCAGTGTCCCACGAGGGAGTTCTAAATTGGCCTTTACAAGTTATATTATTCCATTATTTGTACACTCTCAGAGTTATGGGGGTTCTTGAAATTAAAATGTTTTAGAACCACTGAGTTCGACAACTAACAGAAACCGAATATGAGGCTACAGGCTATAGGCCCAGACAATTAAGGGAGGATTTTCTGGGTTCTGCTCTTTCCTCAGAAGATCAAGACCGACTTTGTAGATACTTCTTTTCATTCAGACACGGTTAAAGGTGTTGTATGTTATATATTATTTTGTTAAATGTCAAAATTAAAGGTGGAACTCTATTCAAATTGTAATCATTGCTATAGAACAGCCTATACAGCACAGTGGTCTCCCCATCTCTCCAGGCCCCAGCTCTTTAGTAAACAGAAAACCAATTTCATCCAACCAGGAGAGAGAAACTATTTATCTTACCATTGTATATGTATAGTGTTCCAGACCAGTTCCAATATTGTCTGCTCTTTTTTTGTTTGTTTGTTTGTTTCATCACTTCCAATTTCACTTGTTTATGTTAGAATTCTTCTTCTTCTTACAGCCCATTTAATAGTGTAGCGCCAGCCGGGAGGCGAACCCGGAACCTCGTATCAGTAAGCCGCGTACGTTACCATTCGGCTAAAGAGCCATGACCCGATAGGCAAGTAGTAACGCAGCCACCTATACCCTATAGTCATCCCTCCAACCTGGAAGCGTGTCCACGCGCGCCAGCCAGGAGCTAGGCTCAACTGACTGGGGGGACCTCCACCCCAGCCAGGAGCTAGGTTCAACTGACTGGGGGGACCTCCACCCCAGCCAGGAGCTAGGTTCAACTGACTGGGGGGACCTCCACCCCAGCCAGGAGCTAGGCTCAACTGACTGGGGGGACCTCCACCCCAGCCAGGAGCTAGGCTCAACTGACTGGGGGACCTCCACCCCAGGCAGGGTACGTGCTGTCGACTACGCTCAACGGTGCTAGTCTGTGTCGCCGGCGATACAGAACCCATACACACCACTGCCACCAATGTGGCGCCGGCCAGGAGGCGAACCCGGAACCTCGTATCAGTAAGCCGCGTACGTTACCATTCGGCTAAAGAGCCATGACCCGATATGCAAGTAGTAACGCAGCCACTTATAGCCTACAGTAGCATGACATCATCGACATGTACAGTATGTCTACTTTCACATTGGTTACTCAGACATAAATTGTAGTTGTTTTCACGGCCTATAGCCTAGGGTTTTCATGGTAAATTGTGATTATGTTACAAAGCTATTGAACTTTCAAGTGGGGTCAAGGCTTGACTTTGCCTTGAACTTTCTCCTGCCACCCCATCTCATTGAATTGCAATTGAGGTTATTTATGTCCATACTTCACTGTATGTTGTTTGTACATTTTTGCAGTGGTGTTAAGAACATTTACTCAATTATCTTTTAGGCTACTATACTCGAGTGTTTCTATATTTTTAAGGGGCACTAGGCCCAGAATTCCGCTAAATATGACGTAAATTAAACATCAAAACATTAAACGCCATTGACATTGAAGGGAAAATGTATGTCATATGTAAATGAGCAAATCAGCCAACCAATCACAGGCAACAGGCATTCTGATTGGCCAATGGCCAGTATGAGATGATTCATGATGATGTATGATGATAAGAGCTGATAATTCCGCTAAATATGACGTAAATTAAACATCAAAACATTAAACGCTATTGACATTGAAGGGAAAACTTAACGTCATATGTAAATGAGCAAATCGGCTAACCAATCACATGTTGAGTGGGAGCGCTTGGCCAATAAGGGACCACCTTATATTTATATACCTTATGTAGCAATGTCAAATATCCGCTAACATAAATTGATGTACGATGACAAGAGCGCCCGGGAGTGATTTTTTTACTATTATACTTCTATTCCACTATAGCTACGTACGGTACATCTCAGAGGATTAATAGAACAAAACATGCATTAAGTGATACATTATGATGTATTATTATAGCTAGGCCTATGTTAAGCTACACAGTATGTAGCACATACAGAAATTAAAACTAGCCCCACCTTTACCAGCTGCAATATTAAAATGATGAACACAAATAATGCATTATACTAATTACAATCCTATATGATTGTGAAATGGGTCATTCTGCATAATGAGTAGTCCTATGGGCTACTTTGGTATTAACTATATATTTTGATGCCAACTCTTTTGTATTTGTATTAAAATAAAATATTTTATAATAACACTTTTACAGAGTGCTACATTGTAGTGTTGCTACTTTTACTTAATTTAATGGATGGATGTTTGTTGATGTGTAGGAACTTTTTACACTAAATGTTTTTGGTGGAGAAAGGTTAGTCGCTGCTGCCACCTGTTGGAACAAGTAAGAATCAGAGACGAAGTCACTCAGGGTGAAAGAATGAGTCGAACAACAACACTACGTTTTTGATCGTTTCAGTTTTGAATGTGCAAAGAGACACTCGGTATACAGTAAACCAAACAGACCATATTGTCACTGTAAATTGCGTCGAGAAAATCACAACTGCGGCTGCCCCAGTATCGTTCTCTGCTGTATAATTCCTGAATGTCCTCCTCATTTAATTTCAGCCTAGGAAACGACTAACGACGTAGGCCTACAGACAGGTTGGTTTACATGAACCTCTATCGTCATCTAGTGGACATGCTTCAAACGTCAGCTGGGCCCTCATGTTAATATCTGTAGGCTACACATCAAAGATTCACCATAAGACTAAAGCATTTAAATATCAACTTCAACTTCAACTTCATCAAATATATCAACTTAAGCATCAAGCATAACTCAGAATAACTCATTTTAACAAAAACGTATACTACCTTTAAAGGTATTATACGTTTTTGTTAAAATGAGAGTTAGCCAAAATATCTATATTTTGAGCCTGTTCATTGTCATAACAGGGGTCCCCGTCTCTCGAGCGGACACATAGCCAGAATAAACAACAAGTAAACATGGGAATGACATGGGAACAAATAAATGGGCTGACAAACTTGGATCTGGAACACTATTGAAGCTCCGTCTTTTCATATGTTCATGTTCATGTGATAGCTTTCATTTTCATTTCTGTAGCCTGCTATGTTCATGGCTCGCTTCTCCAGATGTATCTCATTTGCAATCAGCTCTCATAGCCTGCTGCTGTTCCCCATGTGCATCATATAGTTTATCTGTGACGTCTTATTTATATTCACCTGTATTAATAAATATGTGGTTGGTTTGTTTGAACAGTATTCTGCCTGGCTGTTCTGCATTTGTGGGTTCTCACCACACCAGGCCTATGTGACAGTTTAGAGCTGGTGATGGGGAGATACTCGATTACTAACAAAATATAGCGCTTTTAACAAACAAAAAAAACAATTTGTTTCAACAAAAATCACCACCGCCAAAGTTTAAAGGGCATTATTTTTTAATAGTTTTCAGTTATGAGAGGTCATGTGCCTGGAGAGGTGGTGCCGCTCGCGGAAGTACTCGTGGCAGATGGGACAGGTGAGCTTCTCCTCTCGCCTCCGCCGGACCTGGGACTCCGCCGCGAACTCCTTCTTGTGGTGCGAGCGCATGTGGAACACCAGGTCCGACGTCATGCGGAAGGACAGGTTGCACTTGGCGCACCAGTTCTGCACCGACACGCCGAACGACGTGAACGTCGGCGGGAGGACCGTGAGCGTCGAGGCGGGGACGCTCGCCTGCATCCTCCTCGACCAGTGCTCCGGGTGCGCGTAATGGAACGCGGCGCCCGGCGGCGCGCTCCGTGCGCTCTGCTGCTGCTGCAGCTCCCCGCCCAGCGTGCTGCTGGATGCCATTAGGTTGCCGTATGATGATGATCCCAGTCCCAGTACCGTTCTCGGAGTGAACACGTCGACCATGGCGGCGGGTGGCGTGGTGGTGGATAGATGCAGCGTGCTGGTGGTGGATTCACTGGAAGTCCTTTTTCTGGGTTTGCAGAAAGCGCTTTTCTGTTCCCCCCCCGACAGGACCAGGGTAAACGCACTGCTGTTGTTTGTCGAACCCAACCCAGAGCTGCTCCTCTCTCCTCCGGGCTCCGTCTCTCTGTCCGCGTCCGTTGTTCCATCGTGCGTAAAGTTCCCCCTGGCCTCTCCGTGTTCAGCAAAACCGCTGTTCTTTATACATTCCAAATGGTCCGTTTTAAACCTGTCCGCCTTCAGTTTCAGAATAGATGCAGATGCATCTAACGTCGACTGGTGGTAGTCTCTGTCTAGCTGCGTAATATTGTTATCATTTGAAATATTCGTTTTTTCCAGAAGGACCGATTTCCTTCCCTTTGGATAAACGATGTCCTCGTGCTTCCTTTTCTTGGGGGAAACCTCGGCGTCGTCGTCTGAGCCGCATCTTTTATGCTCCAGGTCTCTGGCGATGTTGTGGAAATCCGTCACCCGTCGTGGTTTCTTTATCTCCTTCTCGTCGTAAGCCTCGCGGCTCCATGCTTCGTTTTTGGCTTGGACGCACAGGAACCGACAGTGCGCGAGGTATGGATGCTCGTTCTTGAAGATCTGGTTACACCTTGTACATCTCAGTTCTGTCAAAGAGATACATAATGAGACGTTAGTCTGCTGATGAATATTACAGGAGAAAAATAAATGCATTTCGATAAGCATGCCTATACCAGTGATTCTCAACAATTATTTTAAGGGCCATAATTTTATGGATTAGGATATAAATATTTTTTTATAAATATATATATAGGCCTATATTTTTTTTTGGGGGGGGGGGGGGGGGCGTTAGGGGTAGAACATGTGTAGGCTATTGTTAATTAGACATGATTTGGTGCAGTGTGTTCTGTATAGGCTAATTTGGTCAATTTAGGTGAAACAGTGAAAATGATCAAAATAGACATTTGTGTTAACCAGTTGTATAGTTATAATAGTGGTGTAGATGAACTATCAATCATTTAGCTGGGGACCCCATGGAAGCCCATGTCAAGGACCCCCTGACCCTGACCCTGCTGGGGTCGTCTGACCCCGGCTAGGGTGGGAGTTCCCTGCATGGGACAAAACATTTTCAGATGAGGGATCCGCAGCCAAATTCTAAATCTGGGGGTCCTTGGCACGAAAAGGCCTGAGAACTATATATTTAGAAGGCATTTGTATAGAATGTGCCTCAGGTCTTTAATGAGTCGACATCCATGTCCATCCCCATGCACTGTTTGAGAAACACAGAGTATATATAGGGCCGTCGTCATTTGTGCCTCGTGCGGTCTCACGACTCTCACCTCCACCAGGCCGCCGCGTGCTCATGTCGCTGAAGCCCAGGAGGTGGGACAGCTCCGGGTCGTACCACACCAGCAGCTCCTGGTCCTGCAGCACGTCCCGCGTGGTGCGCACGTGCAGCTGGCCCGCCTTCAGGTAGGCCTCGGCGTTCTGTTCCTCTCGGTTGCGGGCCGCCTGCACCAGCCTGAGCCAGGACAGCACCAGCACCGAGCTGCGCATGGCCTCGGGGTCTACCTGTTGAATATAATGCTTATTATGGCTACAGCAGTGGCTCTCAAACGTTTTTATGGCAAGGACCCCTGCATGTATATGTACTATAGGCTATGTATTTGGCCTCGTAACCCCATCACCTGAAATATTTTCTGCCATAGGGTCCCCTAGAAGTGAAGATTTGTGTCAAAACAAAAGAAATCTGAATAATTCAAAAATTTGCACAATGAAGGGCTTTGTATAGGTCTGTCTGTCTGTCTGTTTGTTTGGAGCACAGAATGGTTTGTAGCATGACCTATTGACCCCTGCAGATCATTGGGGTCATTCACACTGAACAGTTAGCTAATTGGGGCCGCATTGGGGTCTCACACACACACACACACACACACACACACACACAGCACCGCTCAAGTTCACACGAGTGTGATTTATTCATTTATTTTCAAAGATAGCACATGTACAAGTTCACAAAGTGACATGAAGTGACACGCAGTGAGCTTGTAGATCTGCTATTTTTGAATAGCCAAAGTATAAAATATGAATGGTTAAAATTATTGTGATGCTATAACTAATTCTGGAGTTCATGGAGACCCCCAAGCTATACTCCTGGAGTCCCCAGATCCAACTGTGAGAGCCACCATGGGCTACAGTATATGATGTAGGTCTACTTTGTCCTATAGGGTGTCCACGCACTCAGACAATACATGCTTTGTGAGCTTATATCTGCTATATGTTCTAAATGAAGCATTACATGCATTTACTGTAGGCTTACTACAATTTTGAAGTATAGGCTATAAAGACATTTAGGCTACTTGAGTGTTTCCATTTTCTACACTTTATACTTCATACAATGATTAATATTAAGCAGCCGAGCAGCACATATAGGCTAAAGTTTAAAATCAGCCCCACCTTCACCAACTATGCTACCATAAAGTGACACATAATGCACATTAACACACAATAATATTTATTGAAATTGAAGTTCTTCACCATTGTTACGTTTTGGTACTAATACAAAAATATATAATACGTATATTATTTTTGATGCCAGGCGTTTAAATATTGTTTACTCAAATTACATTTTGAATAAGCCTATGGACTTTTAGGCTACGGCTCGGCTATACCATAGGCCTATTTCTATAGGCAGTTAGGCACTTTTACTTAAGTAGCCTATATATGAGTATAGCCTTCTTACACCACTGTAATATAAGAGTCAAATTACGCACGCAAAGTTTAACTCCATGCAGTCAATCTGTAATGTATCTGCATGCTTAGATTTTAAACTCACCCTGAACACGTAGGATTTGGTTCGTTTGTCGCATGATTTTTGCGCTATGAAGGCGATGGTGTCGTAGAAGGTGTTCTGGAGCACGCACGGACCGAAAGATGTGCCCGCGGGGATGCTGCGCGTCACCACCACGCTGGTGTACAGATCCGCTGGAGGCTGCAGGAATCTGCTGTCCCCACTGGTCCAAACAGACCGAGGCAGAACGCTGTGGTCCATGGTTAAACTGTGGGCAAACATGCAGTTCGATATTAAACACATATTTAAAACATATATAATTATAGGCTATACATTTTGCCAACCATGTTTTAAGTTAAACTTAAAACATGGTTGGCAAAAAAGACTGCTGTATTGCCCATAGAGCCTAATAAATGTGTTTTGGTTAAACTAAACACAGAAAACCACTTATCTATAGAGTCATGTTTTAATCGCTTCTGACCTGCATGCTGTCATTGCTGATAGCCGTCTGCTTGCATCAGGCTGCATAGAGCCTACATTAGGGGCTACAATTGCGCAATTTTGGGCTGAATTTAGCCCTCCTAAATGTAGCCTATTGCAGTAAATTTATTTTCTAACATTCTTTTGTCTCGTTTTTTCAGTCGGTTTCTCCTTTTGTCCCCCCATCTGCCAGGCATGCAGCGCAACTGTCTCCTGTGCTGCGTAAACTGGTCAACATGCAATTGATTCACCGGCATTTTTAATTCTATTCATTTAACAGATATTTATCATTCTGGCTAGTCAATAAAGCTTACGGTAACTTGTAAATTATTATCGATTTTATTGTTCTTACAGTTGACTTGACTATCCAAAGATCATGATTCCATCATGGCAACACAAAAATCCAATTCAAACACAAATATAAAGGCTAAATATGTATAGCCTTATGGAGACCTAAATGAAAATAGGAATAATAAAGCTGATATGCATATGCACTCACCCACTGGCCATGAATTCAAATGGTCGCCTCGTCTCTACGAGAAGGCAGAGCTCCAGCAGCAGGTGCAAATGGCAAAGAAAGACTCCGTTCTCCTCTGGCGCAGGAGAGCGACTGACTGACTGACTGGCGTTACTGCCTCCTCTCTCTACACGATCACACACTTATGTTCGTCAGAAAGCGCATTGAAGCGTAGCGTAGTCGTGGTAGAACATGCGCACGCGCAAGTGCACACACAGTCACACACACACACGCGCGCGCGCACACACACACACACACACACACACGCACACACACAAACACCAAAGCGTGTGTCGTTTTGTCCCCTATATAACAAACACTCGCTTGTCTCATTCATTATTAAACAAAAGGTGCAGTTATTTTTAGGGCATCAGCCAAAGGGTCTGTCTCTTAGTCTCACTCCTTTTTTTATACTGCTGTTTTTATAGCCTATCAAAAACAGGAACAGGCTTATCAGAGTTTATACATGCTATACATGTTTATGTTTTTTCTACAAGATATATCCAATAGGACTATAATTTGGACTCTTTTAAATATAATATTGTCATTTGTGTAGTTTCGGGTTAGCCTCTCGCAATTTCCAAATGGTTCCATCGGAGATTGTGGAATAGTTGTCTGGTTACGCGAGACTATTTGGTGTGGGATTGAATTGAATTGAATTTGAGCTTTTGAGGTTAAATGTGCTCAAAAGCCTACTGCCATATAGCCTACAGGCTAAATAGGCTACTGTAGTTCCCATGCAATCCAACATGATATTTATCCAAACAAAAACCTTGATACAGAATAATCCATTAATGCCCATTAGACAAATCGTTACTTTATGCACATTTGCCCAGTGGTTGAACCATGCGGCGAATTTGGATCATGGCATTTGAATGGTCATGTTTTACATACAACTGTTGTGTGACCAAACCTCAGAGAATATTCACCGTATTATTCTACCTCCATAAACAATGAATTTAACCAATTCCAATCTTATATACAAATGAATGAACAAAGGTATGCCTATGCCAGTAGCCAGTAATGCCACCATGATATCCACAGTAAGTTTTAAATCCCTTTATTTTGTTTAATTGAATCAAGCCCTATTTGTCAAGTGATTATTTACAGTTAAAATTAAACGTCTATAAATGGAATGACTCTTTAAGTTTTCACTTTGATAGCCCGTTTGAATCAATAATCATCATCAATAATCCTCCATCTCGGGCATTCTGACCAAACAATTCAAATCCATACATCTGAAGGTAGAGCAGGGGTCTGCAACCTTTTGGAAATTAAGTGCCATGTTTGTATTTTCTAGATAGTCAGTATGTCATAACAACATACATTTTAATGACACCACATAAAAAACATATTTATGTGCAGGATGTCATTTACATGTGAGGGACTTAATTTGTTTGTAATAAAAAGCTCTCTCTCACACCAGTGTGCCAGTGATCACCAATTCCTTTGTTTCAATGTTGGCACCGGTGCCAAAGGTTGCCTGCTGGTTTGGGACAGAATTGTGTCCAATATCTGCCCTCGCCCCTCACCATGGGCCTATAGCAAGCATGTCCACCACCAGGAGGAAGTAGTAGTCCACTGATTCCCAAACAGTGGGTCAAATGTTCAATTCAAAATCACACCTGTGTGAACTGAGTGGTGTAAGGTCTTATATAGACTGATCAGCTGTGGTCTGACGTAGTGAAATCACACCCGTGTGAACTGGGTGACCATAGCAACCATGCTCATTTTTTGGTACGAACAGACAGACAGACAGACACGTAAACTAACAAAGCCAGTTGTAGGAGTGGTTTACACCACTCAAAAAATAGCTACAGATATACAAGTTCACAGCACAGCGCGTTGTGCAGAGGACTATAGTTTGCGTCCCGGCCAAACATCTTCTTTTGGGTCTTGAGCTAAAAGGTTTGGGCACCATGCACTGTTGTAGTCAGCCTTGAGCACTTATAGGCTGTTCCAGTCATAACAGTATACTGCGTCAGCCAGCTCAGCCTGGTCAAGAGGCCTGAAATTGAACCATGGAGAGTAGACAGCGCTGCATGTGTACTCTAAAAGGGAGCTCACCACATCAGCGTCGTTTGGACTTGGATCCTCAGTGGCACTCTGGCTGACTTTACTTTGGTTCAGCTGTGGTATACGCACTGAGGGAACAGGAGCCTCATTCCTCTGAGCTCACAGCGGCATGCATGGAGCATCAGGAGGACATTTCACGGAGGAGGTATATTGTGTAGCTCAATGGAAGCTTTCAGAAGGAAGCTTTCAGCTCAACATCCATGTGAGCATATAGTATTCACTTCTCTTTCTGCTGGCTGATAGATATACTCCTTTTTGGAGTCCAGACTCCAGAGACTGGAGGAGATCAAGACAGTTCATCATCATCATCATCCATCATGGGAGTTGTGTCTTCCTAATGGTGAAACACGTGCTGCATGTTTTTGAACTTGAAGCCAAGGCATCCTTTTGCTTCTTCTTCTTTTTCCAGCCGAACCATGACAGCTGGAATCAGTGCTTCAACCACCTTGACGATCCTGTGTGACGTTTGGTCCAGTCTGGACCTGTCAGGGTCATGCAGGGATGATTGGGATCTCTCTCTTCATGCAACGTCACTGACTGTCAGTTGCAGAGATGAGATTAATTTTACAAGACCATGTTGGTGATTTAGATAATTATAATTTCACACACGCTACAGGCCTACATGTAACGCCCAGCAAAGCCAACGTCTTAACCACTAATTGATTAAAGGAAAATTCCCCCTTGCCCCGGGGAGATATTAGCCTTTTGGTCATCATAGGCAGAGGCCACATGGGCCACTACCGCTACATAATAATAATAATAACACTTTATTTGTATAGCACCTTTCATGACATGAAATGCAGCTCAAAGTTCCTTACAGATCAATGGAGAAAAAAAGAAAAGAAAAGCAAGGCATAAAACATTAAAATAATAGCATTAATGCAATACAGTGAGCACATGAATAAAAGATCAATTAAAAGCAAGAGTGTAGAAGGATAGGTCTTGAGCTGTGCTTTAAAAGTGTCTACAGAGGCTGCCTGTCGAAGGTACAGTGGGAGTTTGTTCCACGCCGTCGGCCCGTAGAAGCAGAAAAGCTGCTTCACCGTGTTTTTTAGTTGCCATTTTTTTAGGCACAGTGAGCAGGCCAGCAGTGGAAGACCACTGGGCGGTTTGGGACATTGAGAGCTTTATAAACAAGTAAAATAATTTTAAAATCAATCCTAAAAACAACCGGATGCGGTGAAGCTAAAACTGGAGTAATATACTGCTACTGTGCTACATGATATACTGTACTATAGGCCTACATTAAATAACAGCCTATGTTCATTTGTACATTCGACAGCTTTTCACTGAAGTCATTGTGCCGACAACAATAAGATGTCATCATGTCACAATACCTCCCACACATATTAATGTCCATGATTAGACTAATTTCTGCCATTTGGTCTAGGGCCAATGACTCACTGCATGGAGCCATGCTGAAACATTTTGTTAAATATTTATAATTATGGGATAACATGTCCAGCCTTCTAGAATGTAATAATATAAAAATGTCAATATAAATAATGTAAGTCCACAACTGACAGGCAGCAGAAGCAGCTTCTTCTCAGTTCATTTTCATTCAGACCCCTGATAGACTTGTCTTGTAGCCTACAGGTTTTGCAGTTCTTCTTTTCTTCAGGCGGGGGCGTAGCAGAGCACCATGCCACTCCAGTGAAGTGGATTTAATCCAACATCTAATTCCCAAGTTTTTTGGGGGGTAAAACCACAGGTTTCAGCAGGCACACTGCAACAATTAACTTAAAAACCCAGAAGGGATTGGCGCTCTTATCATCATACATCATCTCATTCCGGCTAATCACAATTTGTGTCCTGATGGAGATATAGCCTCTTGATGACAACAAAACAAATAGTGCAGTGAGACAATTTAGAACATGGGTTCCCAAAGTGGGGTCCGGGAGGGGTACTTGAGGGAGTTCCAGGGGGTACCTAGCTAGAGATAGTTAGGAAACAAATGGACCCTTATGTGTCTGTAACTCAGAGTGTACAAATGGAACCAAATGGACCCGTTAGGGTCCATTTGGTACACTCTCAGAGTTAAATTAACAGTGGTTTTACAATATAAATTGGGGTACCAGAGATAGAAATGCCATTAAATCGGGGGTCCGTAGCATAATGCGTGTGAAACTGGGGGTCCATGAAATTAATATGATTCGGAAAAACTGCTAGAGCCGTAAAAATCCTCCCTTATCAGGGTCACAGGCATGTTTTCAAATGGGGGGTCCGTGGCCTAATACATTTATTTTTGGGGGTCCTTGACACGAAAAAGTTTGGGAACCACTGATTTAGAAAACCCTCATGGAGCACGCTATCTCTGCGCGTCCTTTAATTGGTGAAGTTTAAGAACGGACAAAGGTGTTAAGGTTTAACATGTATTTAATCAAATTGTATAAAGATAAAATATTACAGATTGAATAATATAATGAGTTTACAGAGCTCTAGGCGTCCAAAATGCTCTCCCTCTCAGCAATACAAAATCACCGAGTGGCAATTCATGAAGTCTGGCGCCCTCTCCTAACTGTCCCTCGCCCATTTATATACGTTAACAATGCAAAAGGTTATTGTCTCCACCAGGCCGAAGGCATGGGGAGAGAGTATGTTTTGCACTCCGTCCGTCCGTCCGTGTGTCCGTCCGTCTGTGAACAGCTAATCTCCGGCACCATTAACAGTCATCGCTTGAACACTTGAGTTGCTATGGATGTATGTTCGTTTCTCAATACTTGGTGCCTATTTCTGGCCTGGTGTGACAGCATGGGGCTTTTTGCCCTGTGAGAGGATACTATACATTGTCATTTGTCACAGTATGTACAACATGTCTGAGTATCAGGGTGGCCTTGATTGAATTAACTGCTTCATGTGGTATTCTGTTGGGAAGACAACTAATAATGTGGGTCAAGTGTTCCAGCATAGACACAAAATAACATAATATACTCATAATATTCAGCAAAACTATATGATCACACTATGCCATAACTACTTTTTTAAGATTGATGGATATGATTAGACAACAATATAATTGAAGAGAATATAAGCAAAGGATATCTCAACACTTTTGTCTTCAATGTTTGTGTTTATTTATACAAACACTCAAAACTGGCCATTCGATTTCAATGGCATTCAATGTTTGTGTTAAGACAATGTTTTATACAAACCCTCAACGCTTATAGCCTCTCAAAAATGACCAAAAGTTTTTTTGAAAGTGAAATATCCCTTTAAGGCTATTAGTTACTCTGCAGATTTATATTATTATTATGTTATTATATGCTATCATTATTGTATTATAATTATTATAATTATTATTGTATTATTATTACATGTATTACTATTATTATTATTATTATTCAAACTAAATAACTGCAACATGAAGTGGACACATTCATGCATTATTATTATTATTATTATTATTATTATTATTATATTATTATAAGTGTGAAATGGGCCATGAGTAGCATTAGTATAAGCTATACTTTCACATTTGGCACGCAGGCCATAATATTTGTCAATAATAAGCTACTAGGGCTAGCCTACTTACTGCAGTAGCCAGCTACACATTGAAGTAGGCCTAAACATTCAGCCTATACTTCTTCCCAATCTGGTGTAAACTGGCGTTATGCTGACATTGATGATGATAAGATGGATGAGATGGATTTATGCCTGGGCTGGGATCATATAATCATGTCTCAGTCATGCCGGAAAGTAGAAGTATTGTATCTCCTCCTTCGCGTGTCGCTCCTCCATCCTGCTACTCAACTTTTCTCTTTTTTCAATTTCCCCCTCTTCTGCTGTGCAGTCTGAGAGAGGGACGCCGAGCCGGGCTTTGGAGGAGCAGAGAGAAAGCCTTAAAGGATCTGACCGCAACAACACAACAAGTTGTTTAGCCTGTTGTCCACAACCAGAGAGTGGCGCGTGCGTCGTTGCGAGAAGATGTAGAAAACAAAAAACAAAGCTGTTTTATTTAGAGTAAAAAGCCTGGTGGGTAATTTTTTTGTTACCCAAAACCTAAACCTGGGAATAAGATGGCGTTGACGCGGATTCGCGTGTCTCTCGCCGTGTTGCTTCTGCTGGGGATTGTCTCTCTGCAGCCGTCCTCTGCGCAGCAGGACGGGGAAGAGGAGGAGGAGGAGAGGTCCTGTCAAGGTGCCTTCGACCTCTACTTTGTCCTGGACAAGTGAGTGTTCCCCCCACATTATTATTTATGACTTCAGAGTGACTTTCTTCTTCTACGTCGCCGCGCATTGCCATGCGACGCCTCAAAGATGCTTTAAGAAACGCGCAGACATAACAGACAGAGCATGGCATGGCGACGCGTTTGTTGTGCGTGTCGCTCGCCGACAACAAAAAACGATCTTTCAAGTTGTCAGCTCGAAATTCTGGTTCTTGTTTTCGGCATTCGGCATGCGACAACAACAGTCTTGCGACGGAATAGCTATGCGTTGAGCTCTCCCCTTGTGTCCTACACGCGTCCAAATGTGGAATGCTTTGTGTATTATAGTTTATGTTTGAAAGAAACTTTTGAAGCCTAGTTGAAGCTCAACCCATTAAGTGTTTTTCGGCTACTTTGTAACTGTATAGGCTTGCTACTTATACCTATTGTTATTCTGTTAGTTATTCTTTTCGACCGGGGGAGAAAACAGAGCCTTCTTCCCCACGGGATGTGGATTTGTGGGCAGGGCAACGTTCAGGCAGGATGGATGGATTGAGTTTCAGGCTGATGACGCCTGCCTGCGGACACAGCTGGAGCAGATGTAGACTAATGGTAGTCTCTCTCTCTCTCTCTCTCTCTCTCTCTCTCTCTCTCTCTCTCTCTCTCTCTCTCTCTCTCTCTCTGCACACAAACTAAGTGTCTATTGTTACGGTAATAAGTGAGTTATTAAACAGGGGTGGAGAACTGTGGAAGTTCCCGAAGTCAGAGAAATAGGCTAGTGACTACATTTCTTTAGGCTACTTAAGTAAAAGGAGCAACACCATAATACTCAAGTAAAAGTCCTATTCATAAATCCTTAATTTTCTTGAATAAAAGTCCAAATGCATTGGCATCCAAATATACTTTACAATAGACCTTTCAAAAAATATACATATGCAGAACAGGCCAATTCACAGTTGTATTGTGGGATGTCAATGTGTCTTTGATGAACACCTGTGCATGGTGTGTTCAGTTTTAATATCAAGGTGGGGCTGATTTGAATTTGTTTATGTGCTGCTGGGTAGTCGATTCCTGCCGAAGACATCTTTTGGGTTTTTTATTGATTCAGAATAGACTCTTATATCTACCGCATAGTAGCTTCCCCGACGTTAGGCAATGCTCGCTTCCGCGACACAGTTGTGACTCTGTCCCACGAAGGGAGGCACTTTCGCCTTATAGTTTTAGACCGCGACAGAGGGGCGCCGTCTCAAGTGAATAACTTGAGCTACGAGAGACACCACAGAGCGAGCTAAAGCGAGCGAGTTGCCGTGTCAAATGTTGCAAAGTTCACTTGAGCTGACTCAGCCCCGTTTGAGTTGCGACCCGATAGGCAGAGAATAGTAAATCCTCGACCCGCCTACATCGAATGAAGACAGCGGAGCGCCCTCCCTATACCCCACTGATGGCCCGTCTCACCCAATCAAAAGCCGCGGTGCTCCTTCCAGCCCCTCCCTCCGTGGGGCAGACCCTCCCTTCGCTTCGTGGGGCAGAAAACTGCGTCGCCTCACGTCCGCTGTGGTCCGTCACTGAAATGTTTCCCCGCCGTCCACTTCCATTATAAGCACGATCTTTGGCCACGATGTTAGGGGCTCATTAAAAGAATCGTCGCTACCTCACGGTTAAGGTCCCTGCACACTGGACGCGTGTTTGGATGCTTAGCTGCGTTTTTCTGTCGGTTTTCCGAAAAACGCATCCAGTGTGCAACCACCTTAACAATATTAACGCTTCTGATGACTTTTAAAGTTACAATCGCCGGTTCATTTGGTGGTGAATTTTGGGCTTTTCAAAATAAAAGATCCCGTGCATCAGGCAGATGCAAGGAAGCGACAGCGCCGGAGTTTAACGGTGGCAGTCAAAGAAAGTATTTGTATTATTCTTTTTCTTTCATCGACACTGGATATTCAGGTAACCACAGAGCAATCCATACAGTATTTGATCCCTGAAGCCTCCAAAGAGCAGCTCCATTGTTGTCATATCTGGGCTGAGTCTGAGAGAGGTGAGATTATCCGTACGCAGGGACGCTGAACAGCCTGGCATGTCATAACATGTTAAGAGTACAGCAGTGTTTATGACCATAAGCAGATGGACTGTATGCTGAAGCGTACAGTAGCAAGAAGACAGCTCCTGTGTTGGTTACTAGTTAGTTACTAGAGAACAAACTTTAAATCCTGAACTTAGTTCAAAGGGGGTGTCGGTGAAGTAAGTTATATGTTTTCTGATCAAATAAGTGTTAAATAGCTCTATATTCCGATAGTAATCATTGCTATTTCCTGGATTGTTTGTTCAGTAAAGTAAACGATCAGTAGTAAATTTAAAAAAAAGAAGTAATTTGTGGATCTAATTGAACCTTTTTTATTTATCTATGAAATAATGTCGAATCTGTTGAACGAATACAAAAATATAGGTAACGAAAAAAAGGGATTTGCTCACAACCTACGTCCCGACGCTCTACTCTGCTTGATAGCAAAGACTAGGCTACTATCAGAATATAGAGCGTTTAACCTTTCTTTCCCCGCACAAAAACATATCACTTTAACACCCCTTTAATTTGCATCCATTTTTACACCCATCAGATCAGAGTCAAATTGACATTGAGGATTTGACTGTGGCTGGCATGACATGCATGAGCAGCCCTCTGGTGTGCCACTGTTTATCTGACTGTCTGGATGCCGCAGCAGCAGCAGCAGTGGCCCCTGCTCCCCACGTCTGTGTTTACTTGTGGCTCGTTTTTAGACCTCAAGTGCCACGTAGGTTCATAATCTAATCCCTACGATGTGATCGAATGTCAGGTAATATGATGATGTGTCAAGTTAGGATTTGTAATGTGTGTGTGTGTGTGTGTGTGTGTGTGTGTGTGTGTGTGTGTGTGTGCGTACGTGCATGCGTGCCATCTCGTTTTTGAGGGGGTCCGACTCCTGTGTGTGTGCCCACGGCTAATCTCACAGACCACAGCAGTGGGCCAAGGAAGCACAACCCTGAATATTCTATTATAACACAATTAGTGATTTCTTATTTGTGTGTGAATATTTTAATGTTACAAAATAAATAAAATAAAAAACATAATCTCAGATCCACCCATCCCTCCATGTTTGGCCATCATCTACACGATGTCTTCAACATGACATCAGAGGGGAAGCCACGCCATATCACACCCTGTCTTGTTTTCTCTGCAAAAACAAAATACAATACTTTTAGAACCCTCTTTTTCCCCTTCTACACCCCCCCCCCCCAGAATAGTAACACTAGGCTTCATGTGGTTAAGATGCGCCTCAAAAAGCCAAAGTGAACAGCTTCTAATTTTAAGTGTAGGTTGAGCTCTGGTGTTTGGCTACCAGTGCCATGGTGCCCATATACCAGACGTCAGTTTGCCAGGCTGACGTCAACACATGCATGTTGGAGAGGTGGGTTCTTCTGTTGCACTGGGTCCAACAGACATAGCCGGGGAGCAACTGACACCACTGGCTCCCAGCATTCCATCGCTCTTGTCTGAGCCGCACCAAATACCAGGCTGCATTTTTCCTGTATATCTGGTAGCCCACAAATAGAATAATAACCCTTGTGGGTTTTCTTTTTTGTCTGGGTGCTGCAGAGTAGGTGCTCATATTTTTTCACTGACACTGTAGCTTTGGGCATATGGCCAAGTGCAATGGCAGTAACCAGAACGAACAAAGACTCTAATGATAGATGATAGCAGATCTGAAGTGGTCTAATCGAGACGGTGAGGACATCATGAGGTCGAGTCTATAAAAGAGAAGCAAGCATTGCTCCGCATGCTGTTTAGTTGAATTGCAACATTACGTAATGTCTTATGTTGAATAAAAGCCACGAAACACATAATTACACACCATCTATTCTAGAGGTTGCAGATTTATAGTGCTTTGTGTAGACAAAGAGCCTTTTTTATCGCAATCGAGACAGTTACTAACATCACAGCTGAGCTCCCTGTAAACAGAACAGATTGACTGCTCACAGACATTATTTATTAGTTTGTTTAGAAGAGCGACGCAGAGCTAAAGAGAAAACCTTAGATGGGGTTTATATTGGCCCCCTCCTATTGTTTGCCTGCGAGAGAAATGTAAACCCAACCCTGACACTGTGGACATTGTTGTGACAGATAAACATTTGCACAGTTATAATCTCAGGCAGCTATCAGAGGTGTACTTATGCTTGTCTCACTTGTAAACAATGAATGTTTGAATGATGAATGATCTGACTATGTGTGTCCTTCCGGATTAGCTATTTAAAGTACACCATCATGCCATTTGTGACAGGGAAACGAGCTGGCGAATGATCACGAATTAAATCAATGGGGTGGCGCAAAAGATGCATGATGAATCTAAGGTCTAAAATCAAAGCAGACTTTCTCCAGTCTGTTTACGACCTCCTTCCTGCACCCCCTCTGTCCCACCCAGCCCTTACACCCTTACCCCTTGCTGGGTTGTTGCTCTGTGCCCCTCTGTTCTCTTATGTCATCAACATGCTATAACAGGACGTGCGCGCACGCACACACACACACACACACACACACACACACACACACACACACACACACACACACACACACACACACACACACACACACACACACACACACACACACACACACACACACACACACGCGCACTCCCTGCAGAGTTACTTCTGGGGTCCCTCTGTTTTGCATGTCACAGCCTTTACACTCCACGGGCCCCCAACCTGTTGTTGGGCTGGCCGCGCACTGTGGGACCATCTGTTCCCCCTCACACACACACACACGCGCGCGCACGCACGAGCGCACGTGTGCACGGAGGCATACAGGCCCAGCTGCCTGCTGCATGGTGTCTGCTAGAGGGCAGAGTGGCAGACTGCTGCTGCATCTGTCCCCGTCTAACCTCAATCCTCTGCCCCAGTAGCAATTAGCCCCCATTAGCAGCCCCCTGGGACTGGGCTTCATTAGTGAGACAGGCCCCCATAATGTATGCAGCAGTATGTTGTTGCAGGGCAGGCTAGAACCAGTAGCTCTCACTGTCAGACAGCAGGTCATCGCCCAGGTCCAGGATAATGGAATGTGTCTCTGTGCCAGAGCCTGACCCATACCTCGGGTTGGCCGATATATTGTATATCGGACATTATTTGTATTTGTTTATTACATAGTTAGCTGCGATTACAGTTTTCAACCTGGCGTCCATATTGTGAGCATGTCGTCATAGGCAAACGTAAAAACAAAATGCTTATCTAGTATAAACTGTGAGCTAGTTACAGATCGGCTATTTTTGGACATTTATGAATACGGCTTAATAGTCTAGTAGCCAGAATGTGAACCCCGGACATGTTGAGTACACCAACGTTTTATGTTAGAAATGTTTAGTATGGGTCCCCAGCATGTAGAAACTGCCGGATGCTAACTTGCATATGTTGAGCAATTTTCATAATTGGCATAATATCTGACCATACCATTAACAAAAAAATCTAAATTTCATCATGCTTTATGTAGCATGTGACATGTCAAACTAGGGGGTTTTCATGATGCTGAATCCATTCCAAGCATTAGTTTTGCACAGAAAACACTCCTTAGGCTAAAACGGCCATAGCCGTAATCACAAATGTGCTGACATCATCACATTTGTGATTACGGCTATGGCCGTTTTAGCCTAAGGAGTGTTTTTTTGCTAAACTAATGCTTGGAATGGATTCAGCATCATGAAAACCCCCTAGTTTGACATGTTTGGAATCTTTTGCCTTCTATAGGTTGTTAACGGCATGGTCACATATTATGCCAATTATGAAAATTGCTCAACATATGCAAGTTAGCATCCGGCAGTTTCTACATGCTGGGGACCCATACTAAACATTTCTAACATAAAACTTTGGTGTACTCAACATGTCCGGGTTCACAATGGGGCTCTATGGGCTGGCAACTAGACTATAAGTGGTTAAATGAAATTAATTACAAAGAAATGTTGCACGTTTTGACAAAATATTGATTAAATAATTATCAGCAATCAGAGGTCTAGCAGGTTGAAGAATGCTCCCAGTTCTAATAATTAACTGTCTATATAAACAGTCCAGCTGTCTTTGTTGGCTGTGTCGGTGCTCACATTGTTTCTGTTTGATGGGCATTGATTGTGTTGTTGTTTTTGCTCTGTGTCCTGAATAGGTGTTTCCTATTAAGGATATACAGATGTTAGGGTACCGTCACGTCGAGCTTTGATTCTGCCAATGAGGAGGATGCTGCAAATGCATTTCAAAAGGAACAGAGAGCTTTGTTGCCATTTGTGGATTTCCGTTCCCATCCCAAAACATTGGCAGAATCCACCACATTAGGCGGAATAAGATAATGTAACCTCTTTTGGTGTTTTAAACATTATGTTATAATTTAGCTATTGAAAAATAGCAGATCTACAAGCTCATAGCGCGCCACCGAGTGGCGCGCTACGAGCTTGTAGGTCTGCTATGTTTGAAAAATCGTGAAAATATTTATTTTAGAAAACTGGAGGATTTAGAAGATTCTTTTTTAATTTTGAGGTCAGGCCTAAATGGGTTAAATTAAACAGAAAAATAAAGTGCCAGATACTGAAAAGTGATGTTAATCGGTGCATCAATGCATAGACTCGCCAATACCTGATCCAGCATTTTAGGCTGTACTAGAGGTATTTCTGATACTATAAACAATCTACATAACTTTGTTGTGAATCTCCTGCCGTGTATCAGTACTCACACTGTCTGGTGGGCAGTGAGGTTCAAAAACATTGCACTCCTATCAGCAACAGAAATTCTTCATAATATTGTTTTGTTTTTTGTCAAGGTCCGGGAGTGTAAAAAACCACTGGATAGAGATCTACTCTTTCGTGGAGCAGCTGGCGGAGAAGTTTATCAGGTATAAAACTCCACACATGGACAAATTACGTCGTCAACTTGCGACGGGCATTGTACCGCTTGAATAAAAGAAAGAAACCTATTTCTAAAATAAAATGTGCCAGGGGGTGGACACCAGTTTTGGTCCTGGGTGCCACTATTCCCATTATAAATAAAAGAAAGAAAATGTAATTATATTGTGCATGTCATGTGCATGTCATCACCTGCACACCAGATTAGAGGAATGTTCAAAATATGGATTAAAAAAATAAAAATAAAAAAAATATTAAAAAAATATATATATATACTGTATATATTTTTTTTTAACTCGTCTTAACGTCCCTGGTAATCAGTGCATGATTAGATTCAGCTCGTCTTAACGTCCCTGGCACTTAAACAGTTTTAAGGTGTTTTAAAATTTAAATTGTAGTTATAGAGGGTAATTATAATGTATTAAGGTAAAGTGAAACATCACTATGTTCCGACATCTGTAATTGACATGAGACCATTGTGTGTCTTTACCAGCCCCATGCTGAGAATGTCCTTCATCGTCTTCTCCACGCAAGGAAAAACCATCATGAAACTGACCGCGAACAGGTAGGAGGACACTTTAATGGTTTTTTCTTTTTTTTTAATGGTTTTTTTTTGTGGCTTTCGCCTTTATTTTATATTTTTTATGGAGGGACAGACATTAGGCTGACAGGAAATGGGGAGAGAGATGGGGGGGGGAAGACATGCAGTAAAGGCTGTCGGGATCGGGAGTCGAACCCGCGGCACACTGCCAGACTGGATTACCAGCCAAGGTGCCTGGACCGCTGAGCCACGGCCCAGGCCCACTTTAATGATTTTGTAATGATTCAGCTCGTTGCCGAGCTGAATAAGCCCCACGTAGCATGTCTTCACGTGAGGCCGAGTCCCGCGCAGCAGCACGCCGCCGCCACAGAGGGGCCATGGCTGCCACATGACATCATTTCAGAAAGCCATGCATTGGAGGGCCTAGCAGCGCCACTCAAAAATGTAGCGTGGTCCACAGTCAAATCCTCAGGGTTAAATGTACTCTAAGAGAGTACACTACAAATGTAACCAAATTGACCCATATAAGTATCAATTTCTTACATTTGTACTGTATGTACTCACAAATTATATTCTCTCAACAGTATTTTTAAATATATTTTCTGAGTTTAAAGTACTACAGGCAAAAAAAAAGGGGAAAAAAAACACTTGATGAAAGCGTTTGATTCCCATCTTATCTTACGGTATCGGAATTGTCCTGTAAATTCCAGCCTGGCATCTGGTGTGTGACCGAGTAGGTCAAAACAAACGTGTCCGGCCTTGCTGTATTTATCTTGAGTGAAATCCTACACCGGTGGGTTTTCAAAGTGTTTTCTCCACAGACCCAGGTTTCAAAAGACTTGCAGGCTTAATTCTTAGGCTCCAGTCGTTAGTTCAGCCTTCCATGGTTCTGAAGAGATTGGAAGGCTTTCGTAGCATAACAGTCTCAGAAGTCTTATGCTGTGTCACATGCTGATACTGACACTATATATAGTATATAGCAGGGGTGGGCAACTGGCGGCCCGGGGGCCACATGCGGCCCCCACCTTCACTTAATGTGGCCCTCAGGTTAATATCCGAATACTGATATAATATTGGTTTCAGCTGTTACTATTCCACAACATGCAAACATGACCCGCTGTAATTACTTCAGTCTAAATAAGTAGCTCAATGCTCAACACAAGTATAGCCTAATTAAAGGCATTTGAAATTACATAAAAATGTTAATTTTCAGGATTCCAATTTAAAAATAATTCAAGATTTCAATTCGAATATAGCAAAAATAGCAGTGCGACGCTTTTGAGCTTGTAGATCTGCTATTTTTGCTACAACAGCAATGTGGCCCTCTGGAGTGAGTGTGGAAATATAGTGGCCCTCTCCATCGTCAAAGTTGCCCACCCCTGGTATATAGTATAGTATCGGTATTAGTATATGGCATGGAACTGGGAAACAGCACTTATGGCACTGTGAAGATATACTGTAATATGCATAGCTACTATACAAAGATATTGTTGCTATTGGATGGAAACCCAATACTGTATGTCCAAAACTGTTACTGTAAAAACAGCAAAGCTAGCAAGACACATCTCAACGTTTTGAGCTTGTAGATTGTTTTTGCTACTTTTGTGTGACATTGTATGACAAAGTAGGTCATTCATTTATGAAAAAAACATACAAAATTTAAATATGGAGATACAAGGTTTCTTCCCAACAGCAATGATATATACGATTGTATGAAACACTGGACTTCATTATGGTTGTTTGACTCTCTATAGCGCTCATTCTTTTCTCCTTCAGTGTACAGTATGTGTTCTCCCAGTGCATCTGGTTCAACAGGCTGTGTGTTCTCCCATCCTGACAGGGAGGCCATCACAGGGGGCCTGACGGAACTGAGGAGAGTTGTCCCTGGAGGAGACACTTACATGAATCTAGGCTTGGAAATGGTAAGGCTAAAAACTAAAGATGCTTTTCTTGAATGCGCATATACAATTGGAATTAGAAAACACGCTGATAAATGATCTTTTCTGAGGTATGGTGCTTTTATTATTAGGTGCCTAATTTTGTAGTCTAGTACTCTAGTCTAGTCCTTGTGGGTGCGCGTGCGTGCGTGCGTGCGTGCGTGCGTGCGTGCGTGCGTGCGTGCGTGCGTACGTGCGTGCGTGTGCGAGCGCGTTCATGTGTGTCTCTGAGGTTAAATGTGTGTGTCTCTGAAGTTAAATCTCCCAAAATATGGAACAATGTCCCCACCCACCCATTTACCCAGGGAAGTAGCTGAGCACAGGTGCTCATTTTCATTTTCAGCAACGCCCTGCACATAGAAACACACAGACAGACACACACACATGCACACACACATTAAAACCTGGGAGCTGACCAGTACAACCACAGTCTTATACTGTTGGCCACTAAGCAGCTCCAGGGGGAGCAGTTGGGGGTTCAGTGGCTTGCTCAAGGGCACTTCAGCGGTGTTGGGTGAGTGATGACTTCCCCACCCATATTTTGTGCAGTTTGAAGACAATTGCACTACTTGTGTGTCGTGAGGCGAACACACTAATTAACAACACATTTGCAAGTGTATAAAATAAGACGAGACAAGATTTGTGGTTTGTTTGAAAGTGTCAAAGTTCCTTTTCTTCACCATCACAGGTGAAGGTGTTGCTTTATGAGATAAATACATCTTAAAATACGGATGACAGCAATTGAACCAGTTTCCTGCACGGCACACAAATGCATATTCCAGTTCAGTTCTTCCTTTTTCTAAGGCTGTCCGGTCTCATTAGCTGTGCTTGTAAAGGAGTAGTAGTCTAGTACTAAACAGTTAACACACCTGGACCACTTATTAGCTGCAGGGGTTCATTCCTGTGTTCATTCACGCTGCGTCGCTCCCGTGATGTGATTGGATGGGGGTTCAGTGGTTCACATTCAAACCACCAAACCCGGAGCGTGACTGGATGGTGGACGACTGGACGATTATGAATGGATGTTTTTGTCTGCTATTAAAATAAATTAACCCCTTTTGGTGTTTTAAGCATTATGTTATACTTTAACTATTGAAAAATAGCAGATCTACAAGCTCTTTTTGAAAAATCATGAAAATGTGCCTCAAATCTTTGAATATATATTATTTCAGAGTTTCAGTTTTAACTCAAATCTTTGCTTCTGGAACAACATATTTTCAGACGGGGGGTCGGTGGCATATTACATATAATCTTTTGGGTCCTTGGCATGAAATATTGAGAACCACTGAGGTTTTTCAGAAAAAAATACATTTTAAAAAGACATTTTTAAAATTTCGACGTCAGGCCTAAATGGGTCAATAACATTGCTTGTGTTTGGTTTCCCTAAGAATGTGAATATGAAGGCAGTTGTGTGGAGTGTACCGTTACTGTACTGTACTGTATGTATATGGTGGTTCCAGCTGTGGCACCGGCATGCATTTGTGTGTTGGGGGGGTTGTGGGGGCTCTGAGACATTCTTAGGCCCAGGGGCCCACATGGACTGCTTATTAAGGCTTCAGCCTATTCAATGATCATTTAGCAGTCGGGTACCGTTTGAAGGCAGAATAGTGACACGCTAGGGTTCAAGTGGTTAACTCTTCTTAACCACAGGGGTCTCTGGACCTTGCAGCTGTGTGTACAGGGTCTTCATCACGCTAACGCCCCTCCTTTTGTGATTGCAGGCTAATACTCAGATTTATCAGGAGAACTTTGGTAAGCACACAAATGTGATGTTCACTTTGCACCGCACATTTGTTTTGTTTCCAGCTGGATGTCGGATAATGTTAAGTGACATTGACACTGTGTGTGTGTGTGTGTGTGTGTGTGTGTGTGTGTGTGTGTGTGTGTGTGTGTGCTCGCGTGTGTGCGTGCGTGTATGCGCTCTAAAGGGACGGCCAGCGTCATCATCGCTTTGACCGACGGCGAGCTGAACGAGTGGCAGTTTGACACAGCTCAACGAGAGGTACGGTTGGATGCGTTACAATCATGTCATGTGTCACTTGACACATCCTTAGTTTGATATTGTTAACATTTTTATGTGTACTACCAATACAAAAAGAGAAAAAAAAATATATATATATATATCCACAGAGCTTGTAAAAAGGTATATAATAAAGCTTTTCCCCCCAAAAACAAACAATCATTCATGGTAAAACAATCATTTAAAAAATGTGTCTAGTCTAAAATTATTGTTTTGTTTTACTTCTGTAAGCTGGTTTATCCATGTTGCTTCCGTTTTAGTTGGGGTGGGTACTCCTTTTTCCACTAACACAATGGTGCAAAAAGTATGAATGCTGCCTTATATGTCTGAGGAAAACGTCTGAGGAAAACGGAGGCGTTGTGATGAATAATGCAACAATGGCTCATTGTTGTACTCTATAGCACATAAAGCACTGTAGTTGAAATGTCCTTGAGCAAGACACCTGGCAAGCACTGAGAAGGTTGGTGCCTTGCGTGGTTTCCTCTGCTGTGTGAATGAGTGAACGTGGAATACATTGTAAAGCAGGGACGAATAGTTTTCATAATCCTCACGGGGGCCCGTCAATGCCTGATCTGCATGTGTACAAGGGGACAGGCAACGCGGTCCACCCCCCCACCACCCCCCGCCCCGGACAGTGAGGAAGACAGACGTGTTAAGGTGCCAGACTTGGATGGTTAGAGTGTCGCGATTACATACAAAGTCAATGCAAGACGAGTTTCGCGCGAACGGGCGCGACCTGATGCGGCACAAACGGGACGAACCGAGGCGAATATATTCAGGTCCAATTCCTCATGGGGGCCGAGATCCCTGGTCCAATTCCTCATAGGGGCCCTGGCCCCCCGGCCCCCACAGACTCTACGTCACTGTTGTAAAGCACTTTTAGGTGTCAGAAAGCTTACCATTCAGGCATTCACCCATTACTTTTATTTTGTAGAACTATGAATTTGTGGGCTAGTGTCAGGCTCAAATTGCATCAGGCTCGTTCAAATTGCAATTTGCCACACGCAAACGGAGAGTTGGTGACCTACTGCAGTGTATTTGGAAAAGGGGACAGTGTTTATACTGTGATTATATGTTTGTATGTGTCTCTTCTGTACTTGCAGGCTGAGAGGGCCAGGTCTCTGGGAGCCATTGTGTACTGCGTGGGTGTCAAAGAATTCAACGAGACACAGGTTGGGTTACGGCAGAATATACTGAAGACATTTCATAAACCAGGGATGGGCGACCCAGTTGAGCCCAAGATCACTTACTGTACTGTAGCTCTTTTCCAAAGCTGCTGTGATCGCCCAGTGTCCCACAGTGACCACCATTGCTTTTATGACTTGTTGTAGACTGGAACTTGGAATAATACTTCCAATATATACTTGGAAGTATAGAATCAATCAAGTCAATCATTTAGCAATACAACCTAACAAAGAATGCGTCTAAGACTTAAGATGATACATTCTGACTATCTGTATGTTATGAACATTAAACAATCATGAAAAAATAATATATTTTTTTAAAGAGATTAAAACTAAAAATTATCAAATGGAGGTCCACTAGAGATGTGACTTTGTATTGTTTGTGTGTTTCCCAGCTGGCTACCATAGCAGACACAGTGGAACACGTGTTTCCAGTCTGGGGAGGTTTCCAGTCCCTCACAGGAGTCATCGATTCGGTATGAAACATAAAACTCACACACAAAACACGCACGCACGCACGCACGCACGCACAAACAAAACACGCACGCACACACACACACACACACACACGCACACGCACACAGCCATATGTGTGCATCATTGAAAATCCCGACATAATATTGGTCTCTTAGTCTTACTGACTCTTGACTATTTTCTCAGATCATCAAGAAGTCCTGCATTGAGATCCTGGCGGCAGAACCGTCCAGTGTGTGTGCCGGAGGTAAGAGACATACATGGTGGGGCTGATGACGCGTCTGGGATTTTGCCTCGTTGTACATTTTTCAACCTTATCTTCATATAATTGGCCTTTTCACTAATGCTCATTATCCCATTCTGGGCGGGAACCCCTTTTGGTGTTTTAACTAAGCATTACGTTATACTTTAGCTATTAGAAAATAGCAGATCTACAAGCTCATGGCGCGCCACCGAGTGGCACGCTACGAGCTTGTATAGGTCTGCTATTTTTGAAAAATCAAGATGGTACAATACCCGTCTGGTCACTGCTGTGTCTCATTGGGGATGGACAGTTCAGAAACCTGCTTAGCAGTTACATCATTGATAGGGATTCCAAGCAAATTGGATAACTTTCTGGAAAATAGAAGCCATTGCTCTTGCAGGACCACATTGGAAGCAACTAAGCGTTTATTTACGCT
>NC_136791.1:41869542-41877042 GCF_951216825.1 Electrona antarctica
GCCCAAATATGTACGCACACACACGCACACGCACACACATGCACACACACACACACACACACACACACACACACACACACACACACACACACAGTTGTATTACTATACTTGTGAGGAACAAAAAAATCTACGACGACAAATATGCATTTTTAACTGTAGAGCCTGAGTTGTACTCTCACTGGTCTCACACGGTATCGTGCAGCAAATCTACAAGCTTGAAGATCGTCTATTTTCGGTGTGCGACACCAGCAACTGAGTATAAATCAGACACAACTCCAACCCCAATCCCTAAACCTCACCTCTAAATGACTAGTCCTAAACCCCGACCTCAATCTTATCCTAACAGTAAGCCTGACTCACAAATCATTTTAACAACCATTTGTCTTGTGAGGACTGGGAGAATTGTCTCAATGCGTTTCTCAAATTCTATACGCATATGACTGTGGGGGGACATTTTGGCCCTCACAAGTATAGCAATACACACACGCGCACGCACACACACACACACACACACACACGCACACACACACACACACACACACACACACACACACACATTTTAACAACCATTTGTCTTGTGAGGACTGGGAGAATTGTCTCAATGCGTTTCTCAAATTCTATACTATTCTATGACTGTGGGGGGACATTTTGGCCCTCACAAGTATAGCAATACACACACGCGCACACACACACACACACACACACACACACACACACAGCCTGGTGGCATGGCGCCATAGGTAAGGTCACATGTACAGTACGTTGTACCGTACGTCGGCCGTGTGCCACTGAGGAGTGGAAGGAAGCCTGCAGGCGTGTGTGTTCGTCCAGCCGCTCTGACATATGCTGCTCAGCTAGCGCCCGCAGACACAGCACACTGCAGCATATGCTGCCGTGCCTATACAGGGTGCGTCACACTGCTTCCACGGCGCCGCGGGGAAGGAGGAGGTCAAACACACACACGCACACACACACACACACACACACACGTCGCACCCCTTCTGGCTATACAACCCAAGCTGAGGTTTGTGAATAGCAGCACTTTTGAGTATTAGCACCAGTCAAGCATTTTGTGGCCTTTCCACACAGACGGGCACAAGCAACACAGATATATAAAGCAGCACTAATGAAGCATGCGTTGCGTTCTACTGCTTGAGTTGAGCGCATCAGAGAATTTGGTCAACAAACAAGACCCTAAGAGGCTAAGAAAGCGCTGGAAGGTTACTGACAAAACAGGGTTTGATAACAGCGTGACTTCCCACGTGACTTCCAGACTTCACGTGGCTATGTATATGACGTCACTTACCCAAAGTGACTGAGAGAGGGAAAGTGTTCGCGGCCCACCCATCTGACCACTTAACACTTATCACACTTATCACAATGACAACTAATGTTTTCAACCCATTTAGGCCTGACGACGATTTAAAAAAAATAGCAGATCTACAAGCTCATAGCGCTATGAGCTTGTAGATCTGCTATTTTTCAATAGCTAAAGTATAACATAATGCTCAGTTAAAACACCAAAAGGGGTTCCCGTCCAGAATGGGTTAAAGAATTTTTTTTTTTTACACAATGTTAATGTTATATTATCAATAAAATCGTAGTCTTTTGGCGTTACTTGGCAAAAATCCGCCGCAGCCCACCAATTGGCCCCCCCGGCACACAGGTAGAGAATCACTGACCAAATTCGTATCGCATGATGTTTTACTTGATATTTGGACAAGGTGTCATATCAATCTGAACTCAATTTACTTCCATTATAAAATATAAGTAAAGTGTGTAAATATGTGATGCAAGGAGTCGGTCTACTGGTAGTGTGCACAAGAGATTTTGCGCTGATTCATGGACCAGTGGTTTGCGAGATTAGCTCCGGAAACACAGATAGCAAATTTTTCCTATTTAAATATATCTTCTTAAATCAAGCGTTAACTAACTAAATCCAATTAATAGTGTATCATCGTCTTCACGCACAGGAGGTTTGACAAATAACTCGATATGAAAATGTATAACACTTGCCGGCAAATGCTTCACGTCAAAACTGTTTGTAGTTGATGGCTCACTCATACAGGTCACTCATACAGGTCACTCATACAGGTCTCACTCATACAGGTCACTCATACAGGTCACTCATACAGGTCTCACTCATACAGGTCACTCATACAGGTCACTCATACAGGTCACTCATACAGGTCTCACTCATACAGGTCTCACTCATACAGGTCACTCCTACAGGTCTCACTCATACAGGTCACTCATACAGGTCACTCATACAGGTCACTCATACAGGTCTCACTCATACAGGTCACTCATACAGGTCTCACTCATACAGGTCTCACTCATACAGGTCACTCATACAGGTCACTCATACAGGTCACTCATACAGGTCCCTCATACAGGTCCCTCATACAGGTCCCTCATACAGGTCTCACTCATACAGGTCTCACTCATACAGGTCCCTCATACAGGTCACTCATACAGGTCACTCATACAGGTCACTCATACAGGTCACTCATACAGGTCTCACTCATACAGGTCACTCATACAGGTCACTCATACAGGTCTCACTCATACAGGTCTCACTCATACAGGTCTCACTCATACAGGTCACTCATACAGGTCTCACTCATACAGGTCACTCATACAGCTCACTCATACAGCTCACTCATACAGGTCACTCATACAGGTCTCACTCATACAGGTCGACGCCTCGTAATCTCTGCGTTCCGTTTGATCATGACGAACAACGGTTACAAAACAAACAAAAACAAAATTGGTCAAATGAACCACATAAAAAAGACAATAAAAGAAATGCCCATGGTGTATATAAGGACCAAAAACCATTTCTATGTTTTTTGTGTCTTGTCCCGTTCAGAGAGATTCCAGGTGGTGGTCAGAGGGAACGGCTTCCTCCACGCCAGAAACACAGACCAGGTCCTCTGCAGCTTCAAACTCAATGACACATACTCTCTGGGTGAGTGCACAACACACGCACGCACGCACGCACAAACGAACGCACGCACGCTAGGGCATTCACTTCTAGTCATTTTTACTAGTTGCCTAGTTTACTAGTCGACTAGTTTTTTTTTTTTTTTAATCGTTTCTTTTCTTCTTTTTTTTTAAATAAATATTTGTACATTTAAAAACTGTGTACATTGGTGACTATAACTATAATCTACCTGATCTTGAGGCCTACAAAATCAAAAAAAGAAAACAAAAAAAAACTAGTACCAATAAGGTTGACTAGTGGATTTACTAGTCGACTAGTTGCTTAATGCCCTAACGCACGCACGCACACACATGGTTTGTAAAATCATCACTTACAGTATTGTAAAAATGTGACTAAAAATGTAATACTAACAGATGCCTCCTATTAATTAGCATCAATCATGGGAATGGAATTACCCTCACAGTCTTTGCAGGGCGAGCTCTTAATTTGGGTGTATGACTGACTATACAGTATTCACTAGTAAGAAGCCACACCACTGTTCAAGATTAGGAGTACTTATTGCACAAGTGAGATGTGGGTGTAATGATGAGGAGCCCGGGGAGGGCGAGACTCAGGGTGGGGGCGTAGTCTCGGGAGCGTGACGACCGACCTGCTCTGCCCGCGAGCGGTCGGTCGCCTCTGCTCAGACGCTGCCCCCCCCCGGGGGCTCCTAGGAGAAGGAGAGAGAGAGAAGTGTTAGCAGGGCAATGCTGAGGATGGAGGGGGTTAGTTGGGGAGGAGGGGGGGGGGGAGAAATTTGACAACGCGAGGCGGTATCAAACAGGTAAGTGATGATATGAGAAGTGTATTTATGCTGTGGGGAATGTTATGCGATTGGCCGTGCGGCCGTGGGGACGCAGGTGAACTTGACGAGGAGATAGGGGATGGGAGTGATTAGGTTGAGCAGTGGGTGGTATCTACTCCTGAATCTACGTTGAACACAACTGCATTAATGGTAGCCGTGTTTTGGCATCAGACTTCATGAATGACTTGTTTAACCTTAATTGCAGATGAGAGGCCAGTGGGAATAGAAGACACCTTCCTGCTTTGTCCCGCTCCCGTCGTAGAGGAAGTAGGGAGGTAAGTTAAAGTTTACAGTACACATCAATTTATTGTGGTCCTACACGGTCAAATCCGCAGTAAACTGCAGACAGAACTGCAGACTCACTCCCTTTTTTCACCGCAATCTGAAAGCTCACCATTTCAGACCAGTGTTGTTTTCGTCGACTAAAACCAAGACGAAAAATGTTCATCGACTACCTGTTTTCACTGACAAACTACATGGAAACTAAATGAAAACTAAGCTACGATGACTAAAAGTAAATATACTGACAATTTCGTCAACAAATAAAAACTAGACTAAAATGTTAGGAAGGGACTAGTGGACAAGAGATCCAGTATAAGTCATTTTACAATTAGTTGCATGCTGAAAATAGACGATCTACAAGCCCACAACGCGTCGCAGCAAGTGGCATTACGACAGCGTCAAGGCCCACCAAAATACATTTTGTTCGACTAAATCAACTGTAGATTTAGTCGACTAAAATCTTTGATATTTAGTCGACTAAAACTAGACTACATTCCGGGTGACTAAAATGTGACTAAAACTAAATGTAGCGGCCCTCGATTTTGTGAAAGAATACGATGTGGATGGTCTCAACGGGTGTTTATTTCAAACTTCTCAACATAGATGAAGCTCCATTAGAACACCGTGAAAACTATAGGAATCAAATAAATATGACAATTAAAATACAAATAATTTTGTCACATCATTTCACAAACAATAAAATGATTCAATGCTTCATTCAATAAAATCAGTGCATTCCAATCAATGACCTTTCAATAATTCAACAATAAGAATTCGATTATAATGCAGAGATTTCATAATTCTATACCTTAATTTCAACTTATTCACTTCAACAATATAATTCCATTGTGTTTTCAATAAGCCAATTAATTTACATGAACAACAAACACCAAACAAAGAAAAGAACAAAGCAGAATAAACCATAACCCAAAATGAAGTACCAAACAACAATTAGCTCTAAAGTAGATCAAATAAACCAAAACAAACAAACAATCCTGTACCTCACTCCGCTAACCAGGGGCGCTAGGTCGGTGCAGAAAGCTACTGGAACTCTGGGGTTCAAACATAGCACAGCAAGCAACAGGCAGGCACTGTGGACAAAATGAACCATTACAAAGCTGCATCACCATTTGAAACTGCTTCAATATTACTTCAACTACTTCAACTAGTGTGAATTGTTGCATACTAACAGACATTTCATACCTTGCCACAGTTGCCTTCACCTATGCAGTGCTTCCACCTGTCTCACTCTCTTGGTCTGCTCATGTGTTTGTGACTGAGTGAAGCTAACAGGCTTCAGCTATGTGCACTCTAAACAGGAAGTTTCAAATCAGGTGACAGGAAGTATCAAAATAACCAAGAAGTAACAAAATAAGACAAACTTTAAATAAAGAATATACCAAACTTCAAACTAAAGAAATGATTGCAAAACCAAGTGCCACTGGGCAGTTACACTAAATGAAAACAATTCAATTTAAAACTAAAATCAAAATTTGCTGCCAAAAACAACACTGTTTCAGACTCCACTTGTATCTTCTTGGCTTAAAACGAGACCGAAAATATTAAAACGTTAACACAATCAGCACCGGGATTCCTTCAAAATAGAAGCTCGGGGTGCCGGGAAGACATGGCCGCTTTTACTCTGTTTACTCTACATTTCACAATGCATCGCGATGCGACACATTGTGAACTTGTAGATCGGTTGTTTTCAAAAGGCTGAAATGTCTATACGTATATGAAGTGGTTAATGTATGTTTTGTAGTAATAATCTATGTAAAAAGTAACTAGTAAACGCTCTCAAATAATTGTAGTGGAGTAAATTACAATATTTGTGGAGTAGAAGTAAAAGTATTGGAAATTGGAATTACTCAAGTCAAGTACAAATACCTCAAAACATTATGTTATAATTTAGCTATTGAAAAATAGCAGATCTACAAGCTCATAGCACGCCACCGAGTGGCGCGCTACGAGCTTGTAGGTCTGCTATTTTTGAAAAATGGTGAAAATATTTATTTCAAAAAAACTGGAGGATTTAGAAGAAACTTTAAACATTTCGAGATCAGGCCTAAATGGGTTAAGTACAGTATTTAAGTAAATGTACTTACTTTCCACCAATGCCATTTAGCCTGTTGTTTGTTGACTATGCTTACTCTGCTCGCTCAGATTTGCACTTGTAAGTCGCTCTAGATTGTGGGGCATCTTCACTGCATTCAGAATGATGTGATTAAGCTACTTTGTTTACCATGCGGCTGCCTGGGGCAGTTTGACGAAAAGGTACATCAGTACTTTTTCAGATGTTCGAGTTTTGAGTGCAGTTTGTCCTTCACATCAAACAGAGAATTCTCCCATAATTCTCCATCCGTTTGTAGTATGTTTGTGTTGTGTATGTTTTATTCAATCCCTCAACGTCACAACATGTCCTCAGCTGCACCAACTAATTAGGTACACAGTAGCTTCATTGTACCTTTCCTGAGGTTATGGTCAGACCGACGGTCCAAATCTGAATAGTAACTAGTAGCTTAGCTATTATTTTGAAGTGGTGCAACCACTTCCTTAAGTGACTATGTGTGTATGTTTTATTCAATCCCTCAACGTCACAACATGTCCTCAGCCACCAACTAATTAGGTACACAGCTTCATTGTACCTTTCCTGAGGTTATGGTCCAAATCTGAATAGTAACTAGTAGCTTAGTCTGTTCTTTTTTTTCACAATGCTATCTACATTCTTTACTTCTTTTTAGAGAATAACACTTTATTTGAACCAATCCGTATGGTAGAGCATGGTTACAGAATATAACTAGCACGTCTCTGCACTGGTTGTAGTTGGTCTATCCGCTCTTCTGTTGAGAAACCGTGGTCTGGTAGTCTGACAGTTGGGTATATGCATGAAAGTCAAAACGCAGTTTATCCCCGGCTCAACTCGGCTAGCTCAACAGTAGAAATGTAGCCGCTTGAGGGGGAACCAGGTTCAAATCCTGGGTGGGGACATTAAGGTCACATTTATGTCACAGTCACAGATGTGAAAGCGGTTTTCTGCGCCGCCGTGCGCTTCAGTCTCTGCATAGGGAGTGTTGGAGCGGGATCCGACTCCAAGCCTTGACCTCTTGACACCCAGTATAACTGTCCACTTAGAGCTGCCAACGTCTCCGCTCGCACCTAACGACAAGCACGGTGTTCTTTGCCAACTGGCTGCGCACAACAAGTTTGGGTGTTTGTTGAGAGAGACGGAGAGAGGGGTTTTTGCCCTTGAACAAATGAGGGCCAAAGTCACAGAGTGTCTGTGATCAATCAGCGTTTGTCACCGCTAACGAAGCCAGACACCAGTCACAAGGAGGACAACAAGACGGAAGCCTAGGAACGTAGCTTAATGAGAGAGCCTCCTGGAGAAAGAAAGACCTTCACAGAAGCCTCTGTGTGTGTAGTGTGT
>NC_136791.1:41882042-42194542 GCF_951216825.1 Electrona antarctica
GACAGTATCATGTCAGTATTATGGTCATTATCATGTCAGTATCATGTCAGTATTGTGGTCAGTATCATGTCAGTACCATGGCCATTATCATGGTCAGTATAATGGTCAGTATTGTGGACAGTATCATGTCAGTATTATGGTCATTATCATGTCAGTATCATGTCAGTATTGTGGTCAGTATCATGTCAGTACCATGGCCATTATCATGGTCAGTATAATGGTCAGTATCATGTCAGTATTGTGGTCAGTATCATGTCAGTATTATGGTCATTATCATGTCAGTATCATGATTTATGTCAGTATTTCCGAACGCGCCCATTATATCCTCTCCCACGCCGTCAGGTGTTCATTTATCTTCTTATTCATATTCTGTTGATACAAGCTTTGAGCTGAAAATAAATAAATATGACAATGCTGTATCTGTGTATCAGCTGCACAGTTCAGGAAAGTGTCTGTGGCATATTTAACTTTAACAAAATAGTTTTGACAGCTTAAATCCACGCGGCAGGCATTACTCCAAGTCTCGACACGCAGCAACAACAGCACCTGCATCCTCTGCCCCTTCACAATAATAAGTGCCTTCCCTTTGCCTCCCAATGCTGCACATTTTACCCAGGTTATTAAAAGGAAATAGGTCTAAGTTGTAACTTAACAGCATGAGAGAGAGGCCGCGTCAACTGTCACCGTAAACACAACAGACGGACAGACGACAAACCATCCGTCCGTCTGTAGTTGGCGCCCCCCAGTGGTTGGCGCCCTGGGCAATTGCCCACTATGCCCAGCGGCATTCGCCGGCTGGGGGCCGGGGTGCTAAATGTGGGACACAATCACAGCAACATATTAGTATGGCTATTCTAATGACGTGTCAATGTCACCGCTATAAATCTATTCATCATATACTCTGAAATACACTGTGTTAAGGCCTACTCATACTCGAGAACTACAACATGACGTCACGCCACGGTGGTCACCGCTCACACAAACACATCTCTTTAGTTTTTACTAACCACCTCATCACCTAAAACTGTGTATGAGTAGGATGAACAGGCCTTTAGTTTGTGTTCAATGCAAACCTGAATGTGGGGTTCATGTGTGTGTGTGTGTGTGTGTGTGTGTGTGTGTGTGTGTGTGTGTGTGTGTAGGGTGATCTACCTGCAGGTCAGCATGAATGAAGGCCTGTCTTACATCACCAGCTCTGTGCACATCACCACCACTGAATGTGTGAGTATGACGCACGCACGCACGCACGCACGCACGCACGCACACACGCACGCATTACTGCGTCCCCAGCAAAATGTCTTAACAATACGCCATCAATATCGCCATCTCACAAGTGTACAATACTCTGACTGTGACCCATGATGTGACCTGTGTTTCTTACTTTTATTTTTTATTTGTGTTTGTGATGATTTAAAAAAAGAAAAAAAATGGGTGACTGTGCAAAGATTTTCTTGTCAGATGTACTGCTTGGCTGTCCCCAATAAAAAACTATATATATATATATATATATATATATATATATATATATATATAAATCACACCCGTGTGAACTGAGTGGTGCAAGGTCTTATATAGCCTGATCAGCTGTGGTCTGACGTAATGTCAGTGACCATAGTAACCATGCTCATTTTTTTGGGTACCACGTACAGGTACACGGGTACAGACAAAGCTGGTTGTTGGAGTGGTTTGCACCACTCAAAAATAAGAAAAAACAATACGCCATCACAATGTACGAGCTTGTACATCTGCTATTTTTGTCATAATGTCTGTGTCATCTGATCTGAACTGAGCGTGTTCTTTCAAACTTCCTCCCTTGTTTGTTTGTTCTTTGTTCTTTATGTAGCCGCGTGTCTCCTCTTGTCCTCTCTGTCCCCTCTGGGGTCTCCTCTGTACTGTCTGTCCTAAGAGGAGACCGTGTCCTCTGTGTCCTCTCTGGGGTCTCCTCTGTACTGTCTGTCCTAAGAGGAGACCGTGAGTACCTTCTTCTCTTTTCTCTTCTTCCACTTTTTCTCACACTCTCACACTCACACTCACACTCACACTCACACTCACACTCACACTCACACTCACACTCACACTCACACTCTCACACTCTCACACTCTCACACTCTCACACTCTCACACTCTCTCTCTCACACACACACACACACACACACACACACACACACACACACACACACACACACACACACACACACACACACACACACACACACACACACACACACACACACACACACACACACACACAGAACGCCTTTGTCTTTTATCTGCACAGTTTTTACCCATCTTCCCCTCCCCCTGTCCACTGTGTTTTTTGTTTAATCTTTATCCCTATACGTGTGTGTGTGTGTGTGTGCGTGTGCGTGTGTGCACATAGTTCGATGGCACCATTGTGCTGATATCCCTGCTGGTACTGTTCGTGGTGTTGGCGCTGGTCCTCATGTGGTGGTTCTGGCCCCTGTGTTGCACTGTGGTAAGGCTCAGTGTTCTTACACTGTATATTGTGCTACTACTGCTGAACGACTCCTCTGTCATTTCGTGATAAATTAGTGTTTATCAAGGGGGGAAATGGAGGGGTGGGGGGGGGGGGGCAGTAGAGCACCCCACAGAGGGCGTTCTTCAGAGAACATCTGGATGGAGGGGGGGCTAGAAGTAATATTTTTGAAGGGGGCCTTGCTGAGGTGCGCTCTGTTTTTTTTAATTTTTTTTATGCCGGTTCATTCGAGTGCACATTAACCCATTTTGACCTAAAAAATAAAAGTCTTCTGAAAGAATATATATTCAAAGATTTGTGCCGCATTTTCACGATTTTTCAAAAATAGCAGACCTACAAGCTCATAGTGCGCCACTCGGTGGCGCGCTATGAGCTTGTAGATCTGCTATTTTTCAATAGCTAAATTATAACATAATATTTAAAACACCAAAAGGGGTTCCCGCCCAAAATGGGTTAACACATCATTGGACTTCTTTCCATTATCTAAGACTGTAAGTTCTAGGTTTTTGGACGAGAACAGTGATTTGTGAATGAAATGTGTTAAAGAAAGCAATAATGATAATATTAACCACTTCGACTTCGACTATAGTTGGCCCTATAGGCCTACTATACTTCATTGTACGACAAATACCGTACAAGTTCACAGCCTGACGCGACAAGGGGCGACATCTTTTGAGCTTGCAGATCAGTTAGTTTTGAAGAAAAAATACTTTGACATTTTAAGACAAATTCTGAAAATGCTGTGATTTTGTGAACTTGTTAAATTGTGCTTTCTTTGTTATTTTGTCCCTAATGTCCAGGTGATCAGAGAACCTCCGCCACCCCCTCCTCCAGAACCAGTAAGTCTCGCGCTACACAAGTCTCATACAGTTAACGTCATAATAATGCAATGAGACGAGTGGGTTGGTGTAACCCCCGTTGTCTCTGCGTCTCTCAGGAGTCTGACGATGAAGACGGGATGCCCAAGAAGAAGTGGCCCACAGTGGACGCATCCTACTACGGAGGAAGAGGAGTGGGCGGCATCAAGCGCATGGAGGTATGCACGCACGCACGCATACACCACGTCGACACGCACGCCTGACTTACCGAATTGAACATTTCTCGTTGACAATGACAATGGAGTTTGGGAGGGAGAGTATGGTGGGGGGAGAGAGAGAGAGAGAGAGAGAGAGAGAGAGAGAGAGAGAAAATAGGCCTACATAGAGACATTCTTTGCCACCATGCCAGTCATGAACCAATACACCCATCCTGTCACAACAGCTCACAACGAACCTCAGCAACCACAACACAACACAACACAACATTTGGAATTGACAACATCGTAATTAGGGATTTAGAGCAGGCTCTAGGGTCCAGCATTCACAGGAGAATGGACTCAGGGCTGAGAAGAAGCTGAGCTTGGGGGTCAGGGGTCATCACCATGGCTCATGTACCTTTGGAGCAGGTTGAGAGACACCATAAGCATACAGTACATATAGCCTACTTGTTGAGGGGCGCTAGCCCCTCCTATACAGGTTTAATGTTTGTTTTTAGTTAAACAAACATTAAAAACGCCATTGACAATGAAGGGACATTTACGTCAATACAAAAACATTAATGTTTGTTTTGTCTGTTAATTACGTCATAAAATATTTATATATAGCGTCCCTCACTTCACACGGGTGTGATTTTTAGTTTTATATCGGATAAATAATACATTTTAGGAAGGAAGCTGCGGAGACTTTGGATATGCCTGGACTAGGGTTTGCCGTGAAATAAATTGAGAGATCTAGATGTGCAATTCAGGTTGTAACACTTTGTTCAATATCACTTTCAATTAAACCATCATACAAGGATTTGGTGCAGTGACGTCCCAAACAAAAACATTGCACGGCGGACCCACTTCAACTAATGAACTAAAATGTTTATACGAATTGGCATGGCGGCCAAACAGTTCCAAGTACAAGCACTATTTAAGGGCATGATATAAGCAGGCTAAGTGAACTTCAATTTAATAACATCACATTCTTGACAGTAGCAGCACTGCTGTAGCCTACGGTACCTGTTAATGTTTGTTTGGGCAGCTGTTGTTGATGATGGTTTTACCAGCATGAGCCATCATGAGACTGATACCATGAACTACTCATCTAATTCCGTGGAGGTTAATAATGAATTGCATTTTATAGCGCTTTTCCAAGTGCTCAAAGCGCTTTACAATGGTTCATTCATTCATACATTGGGAGGTGAAGCGGCGAACAGTTGACGCCAGCGTCCTCACTTCCCACATTCACACACCAATGGTGGCAAGCTCACACCAACCGACTCATTGGAGGCAATGTAGGGTTCAGTGTCTTGCCCAAGGACACTTCGACATGTGGACAGGAGGAGGAGCCGGGATTTGAACCGCCGACCCAGGGATCATTGGACGACCTGCTCTACCTCCTGAGCCACAGTTCCATGTTCCATGTTTAGTGTACTTCCAAAGTGTGTACATTGTTTAACTCACAGATTCATGTTTTTTATATCGTACATTTGGGCTAAAAGCTTGTGTATCCAATATGTGGATCCATGTGGATTCGTGTTGGTTGGACTTGCTGGCATCATAACAAGTTGTCATGGCAGCTTGGCTACAACCAGAACTGACTTCCTCTTCCTCTTCAAAATAAGAGCCACTTGTAATGATTAGTCGACACTCATGGAATGTTGCTGTACATATAGAATATATTTCATACTTTGTTGTTGTTGTTGTTGTTTAGGTGCGGTGGGGTGAGAAGGGCTCCACTGAAGAGGGTGCTAAGCTGGACAAGCCCAAAAATGCCATCGTCAAGATGCCAGAACAGGAATTTGAGCCGTACGAACCCAAGCCTCGGAAACGCCCCCGCAGTGCGCCACAGCAGAGGAGGTGGTACACTCCTATCCAGGTAAGGGAAAAGGAAAGGGAGGAAGGGACATTTCTTTTACCGCTTCACCCAGCAGATGACTGCCGATGGCTCAGCTAAACCATGTCCGTGTTGCACGGCCACAATAGCCGCTCTACAAGCTCACAAGAAGCACGCCACGACACCATGTAGATCGGCCATGTTTTGGGCAAATGACACCGCGATTATGAAATGAAATGAGATGGCATCTTTATGTTTATATTTTGCTTTTGTTTGAGGCCTGCTGGTGAGTTTTTCTTTCTCTCCGTCCTGTCTCTCCCAGGGGAAGCTGGACGCGCTGTTGGCTCTGTTCCAGAGAGGATATGACCAGGTGTCGCTGATGAGACCTCAGCCTGGAGCCCAGGTGAGACCGCAGCCGCACGGAGGACTCTCTGTTTATTATTATAACGCACTGGTTCCCAAACACTGGGTCGGGACCAAGGTTGGGTCGCGGACCAATTTTTATGGGTCCCTTTTTTTCTTCTTTTTTTTTTACATTTTGTTTTTAATTTCAAAACATTTTCAAAAAACATTCCTAAAAAAGCAAAACATTTCATGAATTAAAAACAAACCAGTAATTCATGAAGAAATCAATACAAAATATAATAAATTCCATAAATAAGAAAACAAAATATCCCCCCAAAAAAAGAAAAGAAAAAGCGAAAGTAGCCCATCTACAGGGTCACAATGCGGCGGGAAGCGACGCTTTGTGAGCTTGTAGATCTGCTATTTTCACTAGTTTGGGTCCCAGGGAGACAATTTCTCTTTTGGATCACAGGCTAAAAAGTTTGGGAACCACTGTTCTAACTTCTAACGCATTCCTGCTTCATCACACAGCGTCAACAACCATTTCACTCACTGTGCTACAATCTGAGAACCCATCGTCAAAAAATAAAGAAAAACAGCGTCCACATTTCCTTTGAATGTCAACAGTCTGTCTCGAGAGACTATTGTTGCTATGATACGATCATACGACAGGCGTGTGCCTTATAGCCATAGGCTCTGCTGTCCCCCCACACACACCCTCCCTCTATTCAAACCACAACAAACAAGCATGTAACTGACACTACTTTACTGGCTTAGAACAGATAGTTCAATGTCTAAAGGAAAAAAAGACAAAAGAAAAACATAATAGAACTGAGTGGAGGGGAAAACAAGGGTGGCTAGAATGTGTGACAGAAGATTATGTAGAAAAAGAAACGGCACAGACTGCCGCCAAACTTTTTCAGTTAGCTATGGTAGAATTTGAACATGGAATCTCTATGTGGAGAGTCCGATAATTAGACCACTGACTACACCATCTCTCAGTCACTGAAGGCAGATATCGCTTAGAATTGTTGAAGCTTTTTTTGTATGTTGGCCTTCAGTTGGTAAATTTGACAAGCAATGATCCATAGAAGGACTGGGATTTGAACATAGAACCTGTGTGCTGAGAGTCTGTTTATCAGACCACTACACCAGGGGTTCTCAACGTTTTTGGCCGGGGACCCCCGGAAATGCTTTGGCAACGTCTCGGGACCCCCGCCCCGCCCCCTCCCGACCCCCAATATAAATTGACTGCTACAATAACCTTAACCCATTTTGGGCGGGAACCCCTTTTGGTGTTTTAAGCATTATGTTATAATTTAGCTATTGAAAAATAGCAGATCTACAAGCTCATAGCGCGCCACCGAGTGGCGCGCTACGAGCTTGTAGGTCTGCTATTTTTGAAAAATCGTGAAAATAAAATTTAAAAAAAAATATATATATATATATTTTTTTTTAAATAATTTGGGGACCCCCTAAAATAATTTGGCGACCCCCCGAGGGGTCGCGACCCACGGGTTGAGAACCCCTGCACTACACCATCACTCAGTCTTAGCAGATGTCTCTTATAGTACTCTTGAAATGTCTGAGACTCAACAGTCAGTTAGTTGACTTGACTGACATTATTCCCTTTTGAGGCTGTTTCTCTGTATCTCTGCAAGACTTCACTATACCAATACCAAACCCAAAAGATAACACAGAGACTTTTGACATTTGATTAAAATCATCAATGTAAAAGCTTCTTTAAAGGGATAGTTCAGAATTTTTGAAAATACTTTACTTGCCATTAATATAGTGGTTGCAACTGTATTAATTGATTGCCCAAGTCCCGTGGTGGGAGTTCTGCTCTGGTTTTGGTGAAATATTAAGTAGTTCCTGTCTTTTTGTGGGGGTCACTGGGGGTCATGCATTAAGTAAATGAATTAACTTTCGTTCGTCCCTCTATTGTGTCCATATCACTACGCCCAAAATAGTCCCATGTGATAGAGGGGTCAAAGTTGAACGAAGGTTGCTCTAATATTTTAGAAATAGGTCAACAATACAAATGATGTTAGTTTTGTGAATTAATTTACTTTTAATGCGTGACCCCAGTGACCCAATCAATTAATACAGTTGCAACCACTATATTAATGGCAAGTAAATGGTAAATGGTGCATTTATATAGCGCCTTTATCCAAGGCGCTTTACATAGATTGTGCATTACATTCACCCATTCACACACACATTCATACACCGATTGCGGCGGAAGCCATGCAAGGTACCAACCAGCACATCGGGAGCAATTTGGGGTTCAGTGTCTTGCCCAAGGACACTTTGACATGTAGACAGGAGGAGCCGGGATTCGAACCACTGACCCATGGATCATTGGACGACCTGCTCTACCTCCTGAGCCATTTTTCATAACCCATTTTGGGCGGGAACCCCTTTTGGTGTTTTAAACATTATGTTATAATTTAGCTATTGAAAAATAGCAGATCTACAAGCTCATAGCGCGCCACCGAGTGGCGCGCTACGAGCTTGTAGATCTGCTATTTTTGAAAAATCGTGAAAATATTTATTTCAGAAAACTGGGGGATTTAGAAGATTTTTTTTTTAAATGTTGAGGTCAGGCCTAAATGGGTTAAGTTAAAAAATTGTGAACTATCCCTTTATGTGCAAATCAGTTTACCAAAGCGCTGGACTGTCCCCGCACGAATAAAGACGCATTTTGTTCTTTCTCTCTTTATCTCACATAAAAGCAGCAGGTGTCAGTGAATAACATCGACACACACACACACACACACACACACACACACACACACACACACACACACACACACACACACACACACACACACACACACACACACACACACACACGAGTCAATGAGCCACTGATACTACTAGTCCTTCTGACAAAGCAGTCATTGTTACAACACAAGGACTACTGTACCCTTCCCTGAGCATGGGACCGTCCAGAATATTGGCCAGAGGGGGGTTTTCCGGTTCTCTGTTGAACACATAGTTCGCTACTCACTCACGTCTGTGATTGATGTAACATGAACAAAGTATTACCAATGCTGACATCAGCGTTTTCACAATCAAGCAGCTGTGCGTGAGTGCGTGCGCGCGCGTGCGTGTGTGTGTGTGTGTGTGTGTGTGCGTGCGTGCGTGCGTGCGTGCGTGTGTGTGTGTGAGATGGGAGAGAGAAGCTGGCACCATTATCTAAACCTTGACCTCGTGCGCGGCATCTCATAAAAACATAACGCATGTTTACATCATCACATTGGTCGCCATGGCGAAACATCTGCGCGGACGTAAATGGGTTCATTCTGTCTTTTCTTGGCCGAGACATTATCTGTCAGATTCATTACGTTACGACATATGACTGTATTATCGTTAACCCATTTTGGGCGGGAACCCCTTTTGGTGTTAGCATTATGTTATGCTTTAGCTATTGAAAAATAGCAGATCTACAAGCTCATAGCGCGCCACCGAGTGGCGCGCTACGAGCTTGTAGGTCTGCTATTTTTGAAAAATCGAAGAACGACTGACATAGAAACATAGCTTTTTCAGAAAACTGTCAGGATGTAGAAGACATTTTTAGAATCTGATCTCAGGTCAAAATGGGTTAATGTGGATTTGTTCATGGACGCGCACGTATGTTTCCGCTACTGTGTCTGGAGTCCTTTATTCAAAGGATTTTATATATTATTGCTGTCAGGCAGAAACCTCTTATCTCCATAATTTAATTTCATTAATTAATGCCCTACCTATATAGGGCCTACTAGATCATACTACAGTACAGCGTCACACACAAGCACCAAAAGTAGGAGATCTGCAAGCTGAAAACGTGGGGCGAATCGACACGCTTTGAGCTTGTTGATCTGCTACTTTTGCTATTTTTGAATTTTAATCCTGAAAAGTAACTGTTTTGCACATAATGTACGAGGTTTCCAAGTGACGATATCAATGTCTCATTTGATCTCCGTTCCATCTTTAGCCGGATTAGTAGTGATCTAGTGTCGAGCATCTAAAAGAATCTACAAGGGCCTGGGCCATGGCTCAGTGGTCCAGGCACCTTGGCTGGTAATCCAGTCTGGCAGTGTGCTGCGGGTTCGACTCCCGATCCCGACGGCCCTTACTGCATGTCTTCCCCCCATCTCTCTCTCCCCATTTCCTGTCAGCCTACTGTCTGTCCCTCCATAAAATATATAAAATAAAGGCGAAAGCCACAAAAAAACATTAAAAAAAATCTACAAGCTGTGCCGAGCATCAAAAAGAACACTTCTGCAAGCTTGTAGATCTGCTATTTTCAGCGCGCGACACTGGAGCGCAGCCCAAGTATAACTCAGGCTTGACCAGGGGTGGGCAACTGGCAGCCCGGGGGCCACATGCGGCCCCCACCATCACTTAATGTGGCCCTCAGGTTAATGTCAGAATACTGATATAATATTGGTTTCAGCTGTTACTATTCCACAACATGCAAACATGACCTGCTTTTATTACTTCAGTCTAAATTAGTAGCTCATTGCTTCAACCAAAGTATAATTAAAGGCATTTGAAATTCGAATGTAGCAAAAATAGCTGATCTACAAGCTCAAAACGCGTCGCGCTGCGACGCGTTTTGAGCTTGTAGATCGGCTATTTTTGCTACGACAGTAATATATGGCCCTAGGGAGTGAGTGTGGAAATATAGTGGCCCTCTCCATCGTCAAAGTTGCCCACCCCTGGGCTTGACGTTGCTCGGAGCAGGTGGATTTATCTCCGTCGAAGGAGGGGACACAACTTTCTTCCCCCAGTAGTCTTTGTCTTGACAGTGTCTCTGGGGACCGCGCTCACGGAGCCACGCAACACAATGACCCAACAAACCTCCTTCACGCGCCATTAACTGAGGAAAATAAAACTGCCCTTCTCATGAAGGAAATGAAGGGAACGCAAATCGACTTTTGTTTCGGTGGGGGAGATGGCTTGCACAGGCATCGGTAATGGCCATATCAGACATGAAAAGACCACAATGATTTCTCATTGTGCAACTGATCTGCACGGAGGTAACAATGCCAGGCTGCCGGATTCAGATATTCTAATGAGGACTTCCTCACAATAGCCATGTCAAAAAAGCGAGGAATGCTAAAAAGACATAATAAATTTGGCGCTGCATCGGTCCAGCGGTTTGAGAGATTAGCTCCGGACAGACAGACAGACAGACAGACAGACAGACACACAGACACACAGACAGACACACAGGCAGGCAGGCAGGCAGGCAGGCAGACAGGCAGACAGGCAGACAGGAAATCACAACACATGTTGCGAGATCTGCTATTTTTTATGAATTAAGTCTAACTTATTAGACTGCGTGTTTTTCGGTTACACCAATTGCCATTTTTGCCATCATTCAGAGAGACACAAATCTTCCATAGGCTAGTCTCCTATACAGACCTAGCACGCCGTAAAGGACACAGCCAGAGAGCAATAAAATATTATAGCCGGATGAAGAATTGCAACTAGATCACAGAAAGTATCATCAATTTTTATTTTATGCTCTGAATTATGTATTACAGATGACTCCCGCTCAGGGACAGCAGATGTAAACTAGCTTATATACTGCAATATATTTAGTGTGCCTTGTCCCTGTCTCATAAACAGACAAATGCATAAAATGCAAGAAGAAATTAATAACATGAATCAGATCTTAGTCTGGATTGTTAACGACGATGTGAAAATAGATGATCTACAAGCTCCTAACGTGTTGCATCGTGACACATTGTGAGCTTGTAGATCTGCTAATTTTGCTATAAAAATAAATGAAATCGAAACGATTGACGATTATTCAAAAATAATTGTGATTATCTCCAATAATTGTGATTATCTCCAATAATTGCGATTAGGCGATTATGTAATAATTGCGACAGGCCTACCTGGCACTGTGACAATATTTGAAAATCTGAAATAGCGTGCCAGGGTTAACCACTTAAACCGGTTGACTGGAGTCCCTCAGGGCTCTATACTGGTGTGTTTTCTGTTTTCTGTTACTGTGGGGAAAGCTTTTGCTGAAAATGCAATTCTCATGCAATTCTCAGAGAAACCGTTCCCCACAATAATGTAGTTTAGTCAGGTATTAAAGTGTGCATATAATATTTTATCTTGGCGTTCGGCTCTGCTAAATCTTTCTCCCTGCTCGGCACAATTAGACAGCCATCATTAAACATTAAGAGCAGGGAGATAGATATACAATAACAACCCCCCCATGGGGAACAGAAATAGCAGTGCTGGGGTGGCTGTGGGAGCAAACTTAGGAACGCAGGAAGAATGCAGTCTTAAGGTGAGCTTAAATACCCCGGGCCAATTGGTCAGCTGACTGCCACATCAGCGTGGGTCTTGCATGACACTGAATACACCCACATAGTAATGCAGTAATGCTGACTTAACTAACTCTGCAAGCTACGTATCATCTATAATGTAGTCAAGGAGCAGTTCAGGAACGTTCAGGAACACCCCTCTCTGTCCTCCGCCTGCATCATACGTCACACTGCCAAAATCCTTAGTATTCATTTAACTTAATTCATTTAATCTGTTGGTTTACAACTCCACCGAATCTGCAAATGGCCGTCAGCAGGAGAGCTGCCACTTTCTGCCACACTCAGAGTGTGTGTGTGTGTGTGTGTGTGTGTGTGTGTGTGTGTGTGTGTGTGTGTGTGTGTGTGTGTGTGTGTGTGTGAGTGTGACTGTGTGTGTGTGTGGCTGTAGTGCGTGTGTGTGGCTGTAGTGCGTGTGTCATCCCTCCAGAGCGAGCATCACATAAACAGATGGGGAGTTGAAAGGCCACGAGCCGCGTTGTGACAGAAGACATTCCCTCCTATTGTCCCCAGAGCTGATGCCCCCCCCCCCCGTCTGTCTGTCTGTCTGTCTGTCTGTCACACAGCACTAAACCATCACCACTCTCCTTAGCCGTCTCCCTCTCTCTCTATGTCTCTCTCTCTCTCAAGACTGACAGAAAAATGCTCATTTATCCTGATAGTTATGTATCTAATTCTGCTGCACTGTGACAGAGTGGGTACATGTACACTACACCTTCATTATGCCTCATTAACACTTGTAGCGGACCCAGCTGGCCATGAAAGGTTGAAGACTTAACTGATGATTTTGAAGTTTTTATTGGTAATCAACGTAGAACTGTACAAGAAACAGGCATAAAATGTATCATAAATCAGACAGTAATCAATAGACAACATATCAAAAATCTTAATATCAGCAACAAACATTACCATAAACCATAATTACATAACCAATAAAAGCCATACAGTGCATAGCTTAAATCTACCATATCAAAATGCAATATGAAAACCACAACAATAAACCTCAGACAATAAACCACAAGAATAAGACCCAGTCAGACCAAATAACCATTAAAGAAATTCACCTTGTCCCCTTTCCAGCTGGGTGCTAAAGTGGCGTGTGCTTCATTGCATGGCGTCCATTTGTTTCATAAAGTTTGGCCGTGAGTCCTTTCCTTAGGCCTTCCTTTCCATAAGCCTTGACCAAACATTCCTTAAACACAATTTGTGTACTGGTCCCATAGTGATGCCGTTTGTGCTCCTCTACCATTGAGGCTGTTTTAACTGTTGCCATCTGTAGCACCATGATGGGCGTCAGCAGCACCACAGGTGAACTTGATCAGCCTAATCAGTGCCCATTGATGTGCTTCTGAAGTTTAGACGGAAAACAAGTGAAGTAAAGGTCTGTGAGGCCTACATGGCAGGAAGCCCTTCAAAATAAAAGTTTCACCATCCCGGGGTCCGTTACAACACTTACAGTAGTTGCATGTCGGTGTGCGCATCCAACAACTTTAGTGTGTATTGCTGTGCTTGCCCTGTAAACACGCAAAGCAGGAACATGCGGCTTAATGGTAATACTATAGACCTATATGATCCCACAGGGGAAATTCAGTTTTCAGCTCCGCCTGGCTCAAGTGGTCAGACTTGAGCGTAACGTACAGAGGGGAGCTGTTATAGGGTCCTGCTCAGGGACACCTCCTTACAAAGACCGGGGATTTAAACCTGGGACCCTTCTGTTTCCCAGACAGCCTCGCATGGCATGCCTCGCATGGCATGCGCATGTAATGGGTCATTTTCTGTTGAGGATGACAAATGTCTCTGTACGTCTCTCCCTTCCGTATAGTTCTCCCCGTTTGTGTTGACTGCTGTGGTGCGCCAGCCAGTCTGCGTGTGTCTTCTTGTCAAAGAACAGAAAGAGAAGCGGTGCAGAGGGAGTCCCCCGAAATATATATATATTATATATAGGGGGTTAATAATAAACAAAGTGCCAGGAGGGTGAGAGATGCAAACAGTGCGGCCACTAGAGCTGCAGCGGCACATTGTGTGGAGAGAGAAACCATGACAAGTGGCTGCTGACCTGCATCACATCATCATGGCGTCACGTCAGCACTACAACGTGGCTTCAGTACTCGTGTGCAGACAGCTTTAGTCTGAGATCTCCACCTATACTGGTACGTCTGGTGACGTCGTGTAAGGCCTCACTCACACTGTTGCAACATGCATACAACATTTGTCTTGTGTCTTGTCCGTGTTTAATGGCCGCCCCCAATGCATTTCCAATGGAAGTCACATGGTTTTGCAATACATTGGTTCTGCACTGCAGTTACTTTTTTTAAATCTTAGTTTTTTTTAAATGGTTTGCAGTTTTAGCCTCTACATTGAATGTAGAGGAATGTAGATATCACCACCAGACACATTGGTATTTGTGGAGGCGAAGTATTCACTACTCAGATGGTCTGGCTGTGTGAGACTCATTTAGCTGCAGATGTTGTTGTATGTTTATTGTTTATCTCTCCCCTGCCTGTCTGTTGATGCTCTCTTCCAGCATGTAATTTAATTCAAATAAGCTTTATCGGCATGAGTAAACACATACATTTACATCGCCGAAGCAAGTGTCAAAAAAAAATGGTGAAAGTCAAAGTATGTACATTTGGAGAAATACAGCATTTGCAAAAAAAAAAAGAAAAAAGAAAAGAAAAAAAACCCTGGTGAAAGTATGTACATTTGGAGGGATGCAGCATTGTGTAAAGTAAACAGCGCTCTCTCTCTCTCTGTTATTCATGGGCTTGTTGTGTCTTCATCCAGGCCATATGTGTGGTGGTGGAGGCCTGCTTGCAGTCGGCCTCGTATTCATGAGGCTGTGCTGTCATTGTGTCCATATGTTCCCTCCGGTGTTCACTGCCGTGGCTCTGCTGCTCACAAACTGGGCCTTTTCACTGCGGCCCACCGACACAGCTGGAGCGACCCCCACCTCCAGCCAAGCAATCAATTACACACGCACACGCGCGCGCACACACACACACACACGCACGCACGCACGCACGCACGCACGCACGCACACACGCACGCACGCACGCACGCACGCACACACACACACACACACACACACACACACACACACACACGATGAATGGGCCCTCCTCAGTCACAAAACCCTAGCTGCTGCCTGGCCCCCTCTTATTATTATGGCCCCTGTGTGACTTTAGGGCCTCTGGGTTTAATAAGGTGTTAAATCAGACCACCAAGGGTCTAACCCTCCATTCTACACACTGACTGAGCGCAGCTACCACTTTTGTGTACGTTTTGAATGTGTGTGTGTGTGTGTGTGTGTGTGTGTGTGGGGGGGGGGTCTAGAGGGAACAGAGAGGGTGCAGAGAGAAGAACACTATATCAATGAGGACAATAAGAGAAGAGAACCATTTTCCCCTGACTTGTAAATTATGTTAAAAGCTGCGAGGCCCCCCTAGACCATTGTGTGTGTGTGTGTGTGTGTGTGTGTGTGTGTGTGTGTGTGTGTGCACGTGCGTGCGTGCGTGGGTGTGTGTGTGTGTGTGTGTGTGTGTGTGTGTGTGTGTGTGTGTGTGTGCTCTAAAACCAGCCTTTACATTCCAGCCACAATAAGACACATAAACCACTTTGTGTTGTGCATCAAGAGAGACAGAATGGACGAGGCTCCTATAGGAGAATGCTAACATGTGTACCGTCGCAGTCGGAGAGCACAAACCTCCTATCTCCATTATATTATATCGTATTGTATGTTTCTTGGTACATCAACGCCCTGCTAGATCACACTACAGCGACAGACAAAAGTCTCGCCTGAAAAAGTAGATCTGCTGTTTTTTGCCGTTTTTGAACTTGAATCCTGAAAAGTACGTTTTGGACATAATGAGGTTTCCACTCGACAGAGACCATAAGTGATTGTGTACGTGTGTGTGAACGGCGTGTACGTGTGTGTGTGCACGTCGTGTACATGTGTGTGCGCACGTGTGCGTGCGTGAGATAACGTTGTCCCAGTTGGCTATAGCAGCACGATGACCATTGTGGTGCAGGTGTGGACCTTAACACAGAAACGGCTCTGTGTGACTTGTTGGTACACACAGGCCTCTGTCATCAGAGCTGGGCACGTTGCCACACCATCCACTTTGGCTGGTGCTTCTAAAGAAGCTCTCTCTCGCATGTGCACGCACACGCACGTGCACACGCACACACGCACACACACACACACACACACACACACACACACCCACACACACAGATACATAACGTTAGCATCGTCCTGCGTTCTGAAGCCTGATTATGGTTTCATGCCGATAGCGTGTTGGTGTTGTGTGGCAGTGTCGCGTTGCTGGCTTCTTACACTCAAATTAGCCGATCTACACATGAACAAAGCGGTGCGTTGTGAGGTGTTGCGAGCTTGTAGAACTGCTATTAAACGGATCTTAATATGTATGGCCTCGTAACTCTGTGTGTGTGTGTGTGTGTTTGTTTCAGGGTCGCTGCATACAGTTCCAAAGGGTGAAAGCGGAGGGGTCCACGGCGGCCCGGCCCGGCCCTCTCTCCCACGGCTCCCCCCCTCCCCCTCCCCTCCATCCCTCCCCTCCTCCTCCTCCTCCAGAACATCAACCACTGGTGCAGACCCCCTCCTCCTCCTCCTCCTCGGTCCCCCGGTCCAAGCCCCCTTCCAGAGGCCCCCGGACCACACCGCCCCCTCGAGCACCCCCGCCCGTGGCCCGCCCCCTTCCCCCTGGTCCGCCCCCGACCCGCACACCCCCGGGGGGACCCCCGGGACCCCCTCCGTCTCGACCCCCACCCAGACTCTGATGAGAGAGAGGAGAATAAGAAAAGGAAGAGAGGGTGTCTGAAAGGGGCCAAAATGTCAATTCTTAACAACTGTCCCCCCACCCCACCCCACCCCACCCCTCCCCCCCCCCCCCCCCCCCAAAAAAAAAGAATCTCCTGAAACAAGCCAGGAGCTGTTATTATGACTTGTTGAAGCTCTGTGCCTTGTTGCTGGACAGCAAAAAAGAAAAAAGAAAAAGAAAAAAAAATAAAAAATGAAAAGAAAATATATATTTAAATGTAATATCTAAATCAGCTACTGAGTTTTATCCGGAAAAGAACATTTTGAGTTTTTTGGCACATGTCATTGCCAGCGCTTGTTTTTGGTTCACATGATAACCTCTTCCATCCACCGCACTTTAATTGCACGAGGCTCACATCATGGGACTGTGATTTTAAAAAGTCATGGATTTGGTTGTAAAACCTTCCACATGCACCAGTGGTGATGAGTGAACCGAAATGAGCGCTCCCCATTCCCCCCCAACACATTCAGCATGGCAATGACACTGACATAGGCTACATTCCGCTGTTTTTACAAAACGTTATGACAAGAGCCAAGCATGTACAGCATGCTATAATAGTGTTGTTGGTGAATTCTTCCTGCAAGAAATGTCAGTGTAAATGTGTAAGGAAAAAGTCACGTGTCAGCGGCGTGTTGTAGAGTAGATGAAAGCTGCAGCTGTGATGTGTCGCGTCTGAGTAATACTGAGTCATGCTTGCCATGTTTTTATTTTAGATTTTCAAGTGCTTGACAATGGTAAATGAGAATGTGATGATTAAGACGGGGGAGGTTTTGAGATAATGGATGGTCATTTCAATGTTTCGAGGGTACTGCAATGTGAGTTAGTATGTGAGAGAGGCTGTGCTGGATGCTACAGTAGAGATCAAACTAAGGGACGTCGACCAAAGTAGCCGCTTCCCTCTTGTTCAGTGTTTCACAGTAAAATGTGTTAAATAATACATTTTTAACTCTACAAATGCTATCTGGGAACCCATCAGCCAAAAAAAAGGGGGGGAAAAACAGTGCCCTCTGCTATTTGTTTCCTTCAAATCGGTGCTTGAGAGATTAATACAAATGTAACCAGTCCATTTGGTTACTGTACTCTCTCAGTTTAACACGGAGGATTTTACTGTGTAGGAAATATAGGAACAGACACAAATCATGCTCAACTGTAGTGTTAAAAATACAGTATCACAACTGCGGGGCAGTTTTTCATATTTAATTTATTTAATACCGGCCCAATTCGCTTTCAATTTCTGTTCAGTCAAATGCCTGACTTCTATTCCTAATGTTTTGGTAGCTCAGTGATTAGAGAGGGACATAGTTACATGTATAATGGGTGGAGGCAAGTTAACCACATAAACCCTATTCAGGGGCAAAGATAGTCAATCTATGAGCTCAACATGTCGCTATTGTAAAGGGAAATGCTAGCAAACTAGTATAGAGCCCTGGGGGACCCCAGATAGCTAACGTACAAAAGGTTTTAAGTGGTTGCTTGCTACTTATTTGTGGGTTTCCTTTTTTGTTTTTACTTTTTAAAAGTACGATATTTTAAGAGTTGTATTGTTGGGGGTTCTCCCGTACAGGCTATTTACTGACTGAAATGATCATTTGCATTATTTCTATATTAAGTCTATTGCGTCTCTGTTTTCATTAAAAAAAGATTTTATACTGTAAACTGTGAGGATTAATCTATAGGATCTAAGAATGCAGAAAAGAGTTATTTGGTGGTTCTTCGCAGTGGGCGGGAACCCCTTTTGGTGTTAGCATTATGTTATGCTTTAGCTATTGAAAAATAGCAGATCTACAAGCTCATAGCGCGCCACCGAGTGGCGCGCTATGAGCTTGTAGGTCTGCTATTTTTGAAAAATCAAAGAACGACTGACATAGAAACATAGCTTTTTCGGAGAACTGTCAGGATGTAGAAGACATTTTTAGAATCTGATCTCAGGTCAAAATGGGTTATAATAATGGTTCTCAAACCTTTTTGATGTCAAGGACCTCCCAAATAAATAGGCCTATGCATGTGGTCACGGACCCCCATCTGAAATATGTTTGTGCCAGGGACCCCCACACGATTTGTGTTGCTAAAATCTTTCTAAAATATTATATATTGTTTTGATAAAACGTTTCTATACTTTTTGATTAAAAGACACACAATCCCAGGGTGTGGTTGCAACTTCTCCAGGTTGATTCATACCAGGGGTTGTGTTGCTTGTCTACTCCCAACACATACAGTATTCTTCCGCTTGTTGTGGGCACCTCTAATGGTTGTAAATAGCATCATTTGATGGGTGCTACATATACATATTTAAATACATGCTATATAGCACCAAGAGGTTCCACCAAAGAACCACTCGGTGCTTTCTAGCACCTTTTTGGTTCAGGGTCTACTCTATATAGCATCTTTATATTACAGAACACAAGCAGTTGTATGATTCATGTCTCTATAAATTGAATAGTTTCCCCCCATACAATGTCATCTGTGAAGAACTCTTACAAAGTCATAGAACTGCAGTTCTGCTGCCAAGCACAGCGTCGATGCAACAGAGAAACCAAATGACACATTTATTGGCTGTTGTATAATATTATGGGATGCAACATTGGTGATGTAATGTTTTCACTTTAATAGATCTTCTTTAATCAGTCTAATTACTCTTCAGCTGCTGTCCGGATGTGAATAATCTAGACATGACTTTTAAGAGATTGCCTGCATTATAAATCCTGAGTTGCAAACTTAATTGGCGCATTTAGCTGGTGTTAAAAGTTGTATGGAGCTATAGCAGCGCATCATTCATAACACGACGGTCTACAGTGCAATGGCGGCAGGTCTGGGAATGTTCCACGACAGACCAGGAGCACATCTGCTCTCCTCTTCAGAACAGACCGTCTCTGACAGAGAACTTAGTCACACAGGACGTCCGATAAAGGTGGTCAGTGTGTGGTCATGTGATTCATTGTGTAAGCAATCCATAACGGGAAATTTCGATCTCATGGATCTGCTATTCTTTGATGATCAAGTAGGCCATTCGTTCCAAAAAACTAAATATTAAAATATTGAGAAAAGAGGGTTCTGCCCAACAGCAAGGGCATACAAACAGAAATAGAAAATGAAAATATCAGATCTACAAACTCACAACTCACTTTGAAGGTTGTTGTGCTGTGAGCTTGTATTTTCACTATGCGTTGTACAATAAAGTATACAGGGCATACAGGGGAATGAAACCTAGGCTGATTTTGTTTTGTTTTCCAGTTTGAATTAATAGTTAGTAAGCAGTGCAACTAATAAAAAAAAATATATGAGTACGTTAGATTTAGATGTGCCACTATTAATTTGATTAGCTGCTACATTCCTTACATTACAGTGTAATATATAAGATCAGTCTTATGTAGCAGTTTATTTTTTTTACATGTAGTTTTTAAGCTGAACCAGGAAACAAACTACAAAATGAAACAAAGGTTTTCATCATCCCCATTCGTATTACACTTTCAGAAAAACACGTCAAGACAATAACACCTGAACTATTGTTTATTGCCTGTATTTCCCTAACAAATACTGCACCATCCTGCAGGATAATTGTCTTGAATCCACTCAAGAGACCTATGAAGCGTTTGATCCGGCAGTCTATAGTGTCATCTAGTGGTCAAACAGAGCAATAACATGAGCGCACACGGTATCATAATAGTCTATACACTTTGACCAAGATACATAAATACATATTCACGTTAAACAGACGGTTAAGTACCATCCACAGAGTGTATACATTGACCGACACTGATTCGACAAGCGTGTTCAATTTACGTTCACGCGGTCATCTGTCAATATCTTTGCAGGTTTGGTGACATTCAACAGGGTCACTGGCAAATATTTGCTAACTTCGTTCCACGCAGTCAAGATGTTACTTTGTCCATTTTCACCTGTAGACAAGACACGTAATGTCTCTCTCACACACACAAACACACACACGCCAATACACTCTTCCAGGGCGTACTTGTATGTTTACATTTCAGAATGTTCATGAGCAGTTTGATCACGCCATCACACACAATGAATCCAGAGTCCACGAGACGTCTTGTGCTCCTCAGGGTCTCCTCTTGTTCCTCTGCACCTTCTTCCCGGAGCGCGCCCCCTTCTGGGCGCCCCTCACCATGCCCTTGAACTGCCCCTGCAGCTTGGCTCGTTTCCTACGCACGCGCACAGGAAAGAATGAGCTCTCTATAGCAGTGGTTCTCAAACCTTTTCATGTCAAGGACTCCCATATTGACACTTATATGCCAGGGACCCCCCATGAGAGAAGTTTTTACAGATCTTGCACAGACTTTGCAGTCATTCTCAACCATTTTGATTTCAAGGACCCCCAGTTTGACATGCATTAGGTTACGGGCCTGTTTGGTTCCATTTGTACAGTTACAGATCTATCATTCACCATCTCAAGGACCCCTGGGGGTCCCCGGACACCACTTTGAGAACCAATGCTCTATAGCCGATCTACAAGCAACACTCGTGCGACACTCTTATATGAGTATTGCATACATTTTTGAAAAGCCATACAAAGTTGAAATGGAGGACAGCAACGTCACCATACCTGCGGTTGAGCTGCTCCTTCTTCAGAGGGATGTATGCGTACGGGTCGACCCGGCCGCTCATCTTTACATCTCCCTTCCCCTTCTGAAAGACACCCAAGGAAAGAACACACTTAAAACTGCAACGTGTCATTTAAGGTAATTGGAGTGACAAATAAAATCTGAGGTGGTACTTGGTGTAAAAAGGTTGAGAACCACTGTACTAGAGCATGTCTGAAATAAGTGTCAGTGCTGAAATCGACATGTAAAAATGAAATGAATGCTTAAAACATGTAGCTAGGTGTAATGTTAGAGACCACAGAAGTGAACCTTTCAAGCCTGTTTTCTCAACTCGCTGTTTCTCTGCAAGACATTACTCTAAAAGCCATATCTCCAAAACTGGTGGGTCCAACTGAACAATCAATATGTCAATTTGAAGCTATGATTCCCTGCTTTCATATGACATGGGAAAAAAAGAAAATTCAAAAGAAATCCAATGGCAGTCCCTCAGTCAAATTTAGTCACAAATAGACAATCTACAAGCTCAAGTGAGCTTCTAGATCTGCCATTTGAGCTATTTTTGAAACGTTTGAAAGAAATAATGGGTTTTATCATCACAATACCATATTCTGGTCTATAAGAAGTATGATATTTGATTTTGTCCATATTGCCCAGCCCCATTGTGTGTGTGTGTGTGTCACCTTAGACTTGTAATCTGCTCCAGAGTCTCGGCCTCCCAGCTTTCTGTGGATGCCCTTGCCTCCCGCTGAGTAAAGACAGGACACCATGAGGACAACTGACACACCATCACTTTACAGAGTAACATTTTGTAGCTTTCTTTAAGTATCCATCATACCCGAATATTTAGGCTGAGGTTCAACATCCATGTCGTCATCAAAGTCGCCATCTTTGAACTTCCTCTTCTGGATTTTTTTCTGAGGGGATTCAAAAAAAAGAAAAAAGGTGTGGAACAAAAGGCGGAGTAATATTTATATCATATTATTTATGAGCACCATTAAAAAGTCTTAATATGAGTTGCAAGTCAATACGATCAAAGTACTCACACTCTTGACCCCGGCCTCGCCCAGGATGTCATTCAACTCTGCCTCGTCATCTGTGGAGGGTACAGTCAATGTCACACAGCTGCACTACATTAAAGCAAAAACACATCTAACGACTGAAAGCTTTGTTAGGCCAAGTCCCGATCTGTGATTTGTGTAATTAAAACAATTGCCTAAATTGACAATGTGTATAAAATTGGTTGTCCCGATCCGATCACGTGATCGTAAATCGGGGCCTATCAAGTCATTTTCAAATGATCAGAATCGGATCGGGAGCAAAAAAAAACATCCCTAATTATAATTACTAGACTGGTGCCCGGCTATAGAGCTCAGAGTCTGTAACGATGGAAGTTGGAGATCCATGCCCCACCCGGCTATGCAATACCCGTTGTACCCGTGTCTGAGTACCCGTTCAAGCCATCTGTCTGTGTCCCTTTTATGCCCATATATGGAGATTTCTGTATCTGTCTCTCGGTGTCCCTTTATTCCTATATATGGAGTTCTGTCAGGCATGCCCAAATTTGGAGTGTTGTGCCAGCTCCAGAGCCCGGGCAGAAGCCTTTGTGGCGGTGCTGGACAACCGTGGGTCCGGCCGTCTCGACACCGGGCACTGCACTCCCTGCGGGGGTGTGGAACGCGTGTGTCGAATTTGAAGTCGGTGGGGCGAACGGTTCTCCAGTTACGTGCATTACAGCCGTACATACACACGTACGTACCTACAGAGAGACGTGGTGCATTTATAGATTTAAACTGGGCTTTTATGAAATATCCCAGATTCTCAGTAGAAGATACTTCTGAACATGCATTCCAATGCTGGTTTGACGGACTCAAAAACATTCTTTAATCTTAAAACAAACGTATGTTGTGAGCTTGTAGACTGGCTATTTTGGGTGTGCCACATGCTAGTAGAGGGTCAATTTATCCAAGTCCATTTTGTGAACAGCCATGATTCTAGGTCAGGAATCAAGACTGTTTTCTTTACTCTCTTCATTATTGGCTTTTCTCCTTATGGTCAGTAGAAAAAGACTGACGGCTGGCAGCCTACCGTCATCCTCAGATTCCTCACCTTTATTCTTGTCATCCTCGTCGTCTTCTGTGATGATCAGCTTTCCGTCTGATGACATCTTGAAGCCATGCTGGACTTTGGCGCTCTTCTTCCCTACCGGGTTGGTGGCTGAGAACACCATAATCACGTTAACAATCACATGACCTCTGTTCATTGTAGTGCAATGCTCAACCTCGGCAGATCAAACAACACTAAAAACCTCAGTGTTCATTTAGAGTCCAGATAAAACATTGTCTAACTTAAGCATCATGACACATCTCAGAGCGAAACGCAGAATCCAGAACTCCTTTAGCTCCATCTAGTGTTAGCATGCTCACGCTGCCGATATGCCGCCCGTCTGCTGCCACTCTACGGAGCATCTACGTTTATAAACGTGGATGGAACACAAATAATTAAAAGTTGAACATTGATTGATGGGCTCATGGGTGGATGTCCTTATTGGTTGAAATTGGACGGTTCAAGCACATGCCATATTTTATTTGACCACAATAACACATACATTTGATTTTGACTTGAATACAAAGAAATCGCCTTTTTTCTTCCCATCTTCCATATATTGTATGACTGGCATTTGAACTATGATTTGAACTACGGAGAGAGAAGGCAAAAAAATGACCTGGATAAATTTTTACACTCTCCTGGGTGTATAGGAGTGAAAATAAAGTACTTTGAAGTTGAAATGACGTTGATAAACCTTGAGAGATGTCCTTACCCAGAACTCTGTGGGCCGACTTGGGGTCCAGGAAGTTGAGCGGTTCGTCGGCCTCTCCTTCTTTCAGCCAGGCCTGGCCCTTGGGCTGTTTGCTTGCCTTCTTCTTGCCCTTTTTCACCTTCCCTTCATCATCCGACATGTCACTGTCCGAGTCTGCCAGGATGTCCTCGATGCTGACCAAGAGAGGGACAAAGGAATTGACCGTATGCACGTGGCAAACTGATATGCATCGATATGCATTTGACTGCCCCCCCATCAGAAAATATATTGTGCCAGGGACAACTATACAGGCATGCAAACAGGCCCAAGGTGAAAAAGGTGACAGTGTGCGGGGCACGGCGCTGTGCCGCGGGCGAAGCGTTTATCGGTACTAAACCCACTTTGGATCTACAAGCTATGAGCTTGTAGATCTGCTATTTTTCAATAGCTAAAGCATAACATAATGCTTACACCAAAAGGGGTTCCCGCCCAAAATGGGAGTCACTGTAAAAGTGAAATAAATCAATATTGAGCAACTGTGGCCCATTTCTTGACTAAAACGTTAGCAGTCTCTTACGCAGGGGGGGTAGACGTCACTATGACAACTAGCTACAATAACAGGGTCCTACGTTTGCCATCATTTAAATGCAGAACCAATTTACAAGCATCTACAACACTTCCCATAGCAAAGCATTGTAACCTTATAGATCGGTAACTTTCGAATAGCCAAAAAAATGTAATGGGAGTTTTAACCCATTCTGGGCGGGAACCCCTTTTGGTGTTTCAAGCATTTGGTTATACTTTAGCTATTGAAAAATAGCAGATCTACAAGCTCATAGCGCGGCATCGAGTGCCGCGCTACGAGCTTGTATGTCTGCTATTTTTGAAAAAACGTGAAAATGTGACACAAATCTTTGAATATATATTCTTTCAGAGCGAACGGTTTTTGAGTGGTGCAATCACTCCAAGGAACAGCAATGTCCGTGTTCAACCGTGTTTGTGTGTGTTCAACCGTGTTTGTGTGTGACTATGAGCACCAGTACCAATGAGTACCAAAAGTGTCGCTGTTGTGCCAGAAACAGAGAGAGAGAGATAGTGCCTCACTGTTGCCTGCTAATGAGAGAGAGAGAGGGGGGGGGGGGGGGGGGGGGATTTGCACCACTCAGTTCACACAGGTGTGATTTTAACTCAAATCTTTGCTACTGGGAGGTCCCTGGAACTACATATTTTCAGATGGGGGTCGGCGGCCAATTACATGTAACTTTTGGGGTCCTTGACATGAAATATGAACTTATTGAGCACCACTGACAGATTGAGCACCACTGACAGAAACATAGGTATTTCAGAAAACTGTCACGATATAGAAGACGTTAGGCCTAAATGGGTCAACTATTCCTCATTCAGGACCACGGCTTCAGGCAAGGCACAGTGTCCTAACCTCTGGGCCTTAGCGTTGGGCATGTCATTGTCCTGGTCGCTCTCCGAGTCGTCCTGCTGCTCAGACGCCTGCCTCTGTCTCTTGGTGCGAGACTCGTCCTTTCGGATGTTCACCAGCACCTTGTGGTGCTCTGCAGGCAGCATGCTCTTCACCAGCTCAAATCTACATCACACAAAATACACATTGCGTGGCTCAATCTCCAAATTCAGTAGCGCATGGCAGCCTTTTCTATCTCATGTTGACCGTCTTACACTTGTGCCCCCGATTGAACCTGAATAGCTGTCGCCTGACTAGCCAACCTGTCTTGTCTGGATGATGTTTGTGACCATGAACTGCTTTGTACATTGACTATATTGGAGTGTTTTTTTTGTTTTTATATATATATATATATATATATATATATATATATATATATATATATGTTTTGTTTTGAATGTTCTTTGGTTGTCTTGATTTGGAATTTGTGTGTTGTTTGTGTTTAAGTTTTTTTGTATTTGTTACTCTGTTTGTATTTCTCAATTTACTTCTATATTTGTAAAAAACAAAAAATTAATAAACAGAACATAAAAAAAAAAAAGAATCTACATCACACACACAAACGTAGTGTACACGCATACACACACAGGGCTGTCACCATCCCGAGATTATACTCGACTAATTGTCATGAATAATAACGTTCAGTTCTCTCAACCTCACCAACTCGAAAAGGCTGCTCTCTACATGACTATATGCAGCAAACACCATGTTTCACATTTTAAACGTCAGCTATTTGAAAATAGCAAATCTACAAGCTCACAATGTGACGTGTTGCGAGTTTGTAGATCTACACTTTTCTAATGTTTTTGACTGGTTAGTCAAACATTCCTATTACCATCAGTTGACAAAGACATGCGTTTAGTCGAGGACAGCTCCACTCACCCAAACTTTCTGATCAACTTGGTGAAGATGGTCTTCAGTTTGACCCTGAAGTGTCTCCTGATGTCCTCCTTGATGTTTCCAATGCCCTCCATCTGAGAGAGAGAGAGAGAGAGAGAGAGACCGACAATTAGCCACTGGGAACAGTCACTGACAGCCACAGGAAAAGAACAGGCTAAAATAGCCTATCTTCAAGCTCACAGCTTTGAGAGCTTGTAGATCGGCCATTTACGCCGAAGAGATTTGGTGTAGATAGACAAAGAAATGGTGCCCGTGCGAACTGAGCGGTGCAACTACATATACTTCAATTCAGTCTTGTGGTCATGATGATGAAGAGGATGGTACGTACCAGGACAGTGACGTGTGAGGCCAGGGTCTTGGTGTCCATGATGAAGAGGATGACCTTGAGGAAGCCCAGGGCGGCCTTGACCACCTCCCTGGTGCGAGAGGTCATCAGCAGACACACGTTCTGCAGCAGCTGTTCCATGGAGCTAGACTCGATGGTGTCTGGGTGGAACACACACAGGAATTACTCCTACTGGACACATGGAAAACCATGCAACCACCGCAACCGTGTTCACACGGGCAGGTACAAAGATGCAAAGCCACAAAGATCCACAGCACATTTGTCGCTTTGTATCTGAAGTTGAAGCCACTTTCTATCTTTTTGTAGCAGCTACAAACGACAGATTTGATTCGTAGCTTCACGTCGCTGGGCTTCCATTGAAAATGAATGATAGACTATCTTTGTATCTGCCCGTGTGAACGCAGCGTGAGAAGACACACCCCTTCATTGATGGACTGAAGCGCCCCACCGATAACACTCCTTTATTGCCTACCGTGTACTACCTCTACTTTTTAACTACTTGAGGCCCATTTGATGTTCTCATTAATTTTATCTAATTAATTTTGACTTCATCGTAAGATGGTGTGATGCGGCAAAAATACAATTTTTTTTTTACTTTTAGGTCTGCTATTTTTGAGACAATTGACAAAATGTTTGCCTACAATGACATGCCATCAACCCCACACTCCACATATGAGTGGAGTGGGGGGGGGGGGGAGCAAATGGTTAATCATCTTATTCTGCTGTAATAAAAATCCTGAATTCCACCCTTGGGGGAATAATCAAGTGCTATCAATCAATCAAACAGTCCATCCATCCATGGTAAAATGTCTTACCTTTATACTCGTACACCAGTCGGGTCAATGCTAGGATGGTGCAGGAGATCATGGTGACAGAGCCTGTCAGCCCTGCATACAGCAACACCAAATACTGATCTACAGCATCTGCGAAACAAGACCCACATGTTAAACCCATTTAGGCCTGACGTCGAAATAAAAAAAAAAAAAAAGTCTTCTGAAATAATATACATTCAAATATTTGTGCCGCATTTTCACGATTTTTCAAAAATAGCAGATCTACAAGCTCGTAGCGCGCCACGAGCTTGTAGATCTGCTATTTATCAATAGCTAAAGTATAATATAATGCTTAGTTAAAACACCAAAAGGGGTTCCCGCCCAGAATGGGTTAGCATTCTTTATAAATTATACCCTTATGCACTAACAACTAAAACATCATGCTGAAATGAATAATCGCCTCCGTGACCTTACTCTTTCACCCCTTCCCGGATTTAAACATCATCACATATGGATATTACATAATGTTGTGATATGAGACTAGATATCAGACAGCAGCATAAAGTTTCACTTAAAATAAACGATGGAACATTGGAATCGTTACCTTTGGTATTGCCACAGATGCGGACAAACGCTTTTCCTATTTCCACCAGCAAGGAGTAGGCGTTCTTACGAGCTCCAACCGACACCTCCTTGGTACAGATAATCACCTGGAGGAGAAGACACGCGTCAGTTAACCACTCAGAAGACTTCAAGACACGAGTCAGTTAACCACTCGGAAGACTTCAAGACACGCGTCAGTTAACCACTCGGAAGACTTCAAGACACGCGTCAGTTAACCAGTCAGAAGACTTCAAGACACGCGTCAGTTAACCAGTCAGAAGACTTCAAGACACGCGTCAGTTAACCAGTCAGAAGACTTCAAGACACGCGTCAGTTAACCAGTCAGAAGACTTCAAGACACGCGTCAGTTAACCACTCAGAAGACAGTAAGACACGCGTCAGTTAACCAGTCAGAAGACACGCGTCAGTTAACCAGTCAGAAGACTTCAAGACACGCGTCAGTTAACCAGTCAGAAGACTTCAAGACACGCGTCAGTTAACCACTCAGAAGACAGTAAGACACGCTTCAGTTAACCTGTCAAAGAAGACATGCATCTATTGTATACTTGGTTGTAACCATATCGCACGAAAACGGACAATCTACAAGCTAATACCAGGTTAAAAGTGGCCAGTGGTGGAAAAAAGTACTCAAATGTTTTACTTAAAGGACAACTTTAGTTTTTTCAACCAAGGTTCATGTTTTAGGTTATTAGAGAAAGTAAAAGATGAGTGTAATTATTTTTTTCATTTGCTGCTTTCTTTTCGTTTTAGCGATTTTAACTATTCTTTACAGGGGGGCGGGGGCATTCGAACATGGGGCTAAATATGTATTTTTTTTGTATTTTTTTACAATTTTATAGCATTTTTTTTATTATTATTTACTATAGTCCTACTAGACCCCTAGCCAGGAAGTTACATCTGGCCATAAAAGATCACAGGATCTACTGAATGTGAAGGGGGTACTATAGGGGGCTGCCATACTGTGTTGTAGGCTCAATATAATATGTCAGTTTGTCACCCCCTTCACATTCAGTAGATCCTGTGATCTTTTGTGGCTATAGTAAATAGTTAAAAAATGAATCGCTATAAAAAAAAATATTTTTTAATACATATTTAGCCCCATGTTCGAATGCCCCCGCCCCCTGCCAAAAATAGCTAAAAGAAAGAAAGCAGCAAATGAAAAAAATAAAAAAAATAACACTCAACATGAACCTTGGTTGAAAAAAACTAAAGTTGTCCTTTAAGTAAAAGTATCAATACTGCAATGTAGAAATAATCAAGTGAAGATTGTGAGCTTGTAGATTGGCCATTTTCAAATGGCCGAAATGTATATAGGGCTGAAGAGGTTAATGTATGTGTTGAAATAATAATCAGAATCTACAAAGTAACTAGTAACTAAACATTTTCAAATAATTGTACTTTTACTCCACGTAAAAGTACAAGATTTGGACACGAGGTGTAGTGGAGCACAACCGGAAACTACAAAATAAATACCTCAAAATTGTACTGAAGTACAGTATTTAAGTAAATGTACTTGGTTACTTACTACATGAACACGACTGACATGTGTGTGTCTGTGAGGAACACGACTAGCATGTGTGAGTCTGTAAGGAACACGACTAGCATGTGTGTGTCCGTAAGGAACACGACTAGCATGTGTGTGTCCGTAAGGAACACGACTAGCATGTGTGTGTCCGTAAGAAACACGACTAGCATGTGTGTGTCTGTAAGGAACACGACTAGCATGTGTGTGTCTGTAAGGAACACGACTAGCATGTGTGTGTCTGTAAGGAACACGACTAGCATGTGTGTGTCCGTAAGGAACACGACTAGCATGTGTGTGTCTGTGAGGATGTGTACAGTTCAGTTCGTACCTCTGGCAGCAGCTGTGTGATGAAATACTTGTGTTGTTCATCGAGATGTTTCACGATGTGGATCAGACACTTCAGTCTGGGCTGAAGTCAGAAGACAAAAGAAAATCAGATTATTTTACTACAACGATCATGTGCTCACTCGCTCGCGCGCGCACTAGAACCAGCTAAACTCGACTTGTCTTTTCAGGTTTTAGGCCTGGACGCCTGGTCATTTTGGGGCGATACCAAAGGGTTGAAAACTGCAGACTTACACCATGGTCACGACGGACCACTGCATGGAAGCTCCAGACCAGAATACTGTCCAACTGTTAACCCATTTTGACCTGAGATCAGATTTAAAAAAAATGTCTTCTACATCCTGACAGTTTTCTGAAACAGCTATGTTTCTATGTCAGTCGTTCTTCGATTTTTCAAAAATAGCAGACCTACAAGCTCGTAGTGCACCACTCGGTGGCGCGCTAAGAGCTTGTAGATCTGCTATTTTTCAATAGCTAAAGCATAACATAATGCTAACACCAAAAGGGGTTCCCGCCCAAAATGGGAGTCACTGTAAAAGTGAAATAAATCAACATTGAGCAACTGTGGCCCATTTCTTGACTAAAACGTTAGCAGTCTCTTACGCAGGGGGGGGTAGACGTCACTATGATGTTTAGAGCAGTGGTTCCCAAACCTTTCAGCCCGTGACCCAAAAGAGAAATTATACATTCCTCCAGAACCCAACATAGTGAAAATAGCAGATCTACAGGGTCACAACGCGTCGCTCCGCACCGCATTGTGAGCTTGTAGATCGGCAATTTTCACTACATCTTAAACATTTGTTTTCTAATTTATGGAATTGCATAGATTTTTATTTTATTTCTTCATGAAATGACTGGGATAGAAATGTGTCCTCGACCCACAAACGGGTCCCGACCTTAGAGTATATATGAATAGAGACGGCACCCGAGTTCTCCTCCCATCCACTTGCATTAAGTTGCTCTAAAGCGCAAGAGGCGATTTCACTCCTCCTTCCGGGTAGGAACAGAGTACATTCTGGGATGGATTTGCCCCAAACACATGAACGTGCTGCCGTTGACTATCATTGCACGCATGAAACAGCGTTCACGTGTCATCGTGAACGTGCACAATGATAGTCAACGGACCAGCGTGTTCATGTTTTTGGGCCCACGCTGCAATACCAAATTCGGCCACTATGTCCATTTCTCCTCAGGGTTTCCTCCGGGTGCCGTCTCTATTCATATATACTCTAAGGTGTTTGGGAACCACTGCTGTAGTGTGTGCACGGTGGTCGGTGGTCTTACCCTCTTTGCTGGTGACGAGGCGTGCTTCAGGTTTGCCATCAGGATCTGTTTGAGTGACTCCAGGTTGGTGACGACAAACGAGCGGCACTCCTCCCTCTCCCCTCCACACATCTCCTCCAGCACGCGGTACGCCTTCTTCTGCATGCGCGGCTCCTTCGTCTGGACGCAATTTAAATGCAAAGGTCAAGGTTCGCAATGGAATTTGGGGGGTTTTGGGGTCCATGGGCTATATGCACACAGAATAACTCATGGTCACAGGACTGGGCTGCGCCATGACACTTTCATGGACACTTTCATGGGAGCCAAACTCACACCGGAAGTTCAATGAATACATGGCAGTGAATGGAGCCGGCTGGACCAGTTCATAACAAACATTATTTATGAACAATTGAGACCTTTGTCGCAGCCCAGTCACGTAAAGCTTCCTTGCTGCTTCCCTACTTCCTTTACAGGTGTTACCAATGATAATAATTAACCCATTCAGGATTGGGCTTATTGTTGCCATGTATAGTTTTATTAGCAGTATAAAAAATTGCAATTTATGTTTTACAACAAAACTCTTACACCACAGACAACATCCTGCATAAATCTAAAACCCTATAGTAAAAACACAAGACTAATGTCCAGTAATGATATGGTGTGGCATTTCTGAGGATCTCTGATGTCATGTTATTGTTGATGATGTTATGATTGACTGGAGTCTGCAGTTTCTGCTGTCATGCAGGCCCTCTGTATTGTTTTCCTGTGCTTTGTATTATTCATTGCGTAGCAAGACATTGGCGCATGCGCTCAAATTATTTATCGTTTCTTCTCGCGGTCAACTCCAAATTTGGCCAGATGTGAGCCCCTTTGACTCAAATTAAAGTTAACCCATTTTGGGCGGGAACCCCTTTTGGTGTTAGCATTATGTTATGCTTTAGCTATTGAAAAATAGCAGATCTACAAGCTCATAGCGCGCCACCGAGATCTGCTATTTTTGAAAAATCGAAGAACGACTGACATAGAAACATAGCTTTTTCAGAAAACTGTCAGGATGTAGAAGGCATTTATAGAATCGTTCCCAGGTCAAAATGGGTTAATTTGACAGGGGAAGCCACTGCAGACCCGTTTCCGGGTTTTAGGACAACACAGTGTAGCCTGCGTAACTAAACATGTTGGGGAACTGTAGCTTGGAATCCATGGTTACAGATATTTTCCGCCGGTTCTTACCTCCAGATATGGCTTCATCAGCTCATAGGTAGTAGACATGCTGGCCTCGTCCACACAGGGAGCCATGGCGATGATCAGGTCCATGACCGACAGGCTGAGAGGAGACAGCAACGCAAGGGAAATGAGAATGTAGATTTTAAAACCCATTTTGGGACGGGAACCCCTTTTGGTGTTTTAAACATTATGTTATAATTTAGCTATTTAAAAAATAGCAGATCTACAAGCTCATAGCGCGCCACTGAGTGGCGCGCTATGAGCTTGTAGATCTGCTATTTTTTGAAAAATCGTGAAAATATTTATTTCAGAAAACTGGAGGATTTAGAAGATTTTTTTTATTTATTTCAAGGTGAGGTCTAAATGGGTTAAAAAATAAAAATAAAAGAGCATGACCAAAACCATTGATAAATATACTTCGTCGTACAGTGGGGGGTGTCAGAAAACAGCAGATCTACACGATCACTGTGTGGCACGTTGCGATGTGCTGTGAGCTTGCAAATCTGCTATGTTCATAAATAAGGCATTAGGCTGTTGTTCCTACCGGGTGAACTCGGTGGTCCCTGCAGAGACCAGTCTCTCTGTAGCTTTCTGCAGGAAGGTACAGGTCATCTGAGGAGGAAAGGAATCATGGATTAATTTGAGCACTGTTCACAGCCCTATTAAAGGATAGTGTGTGTGAGTGTATGCATTCTTGTATTAGAATTTGAGAAAGAGACATTGTGAGGACAATTTTCCACAAGTATAGTAATACAAATGTGTGTGTGTGTGTGTGTGTGTCCATAGCTGACCTGTGTGTCGGTGATGGTCAGGTAGACTCTAACGGTGTCTAGGACAGCCATCCTGCAGGGGTCAGCGTTTTCTCCTTCGGCAGGCGGCTGGCTGTACACATTGAACAGGATGGGCAGGAAGTTCTTGGAGAAGCGCGCCACCTCAGCCTTCTCTTCCTCTACAGACAGGGAAGCACATGGTGATGACAACATGCCTCCAATCATAGACATATAAAAGGTAGACTCTGGGGCGTATGTGCAAAAGTGAGGGCAAGCTTCCGCGCTGGTGCCAAGGAACGTAATGAAAGGAAGGGACGCGAGTCACGTGAATGGACGCCGCCATGACGCTCATGTCCATAGAACTCTATGGCTCATGTCCATATTAACTCTATGGCTCATGTCCATATTAACTCTATGGCTCATGTCCATATTAACTCTATGGCTCGTGTCCATATTAACTCTATGGCTCATGTCCATATTAACTCTATGGCTCATGTCCATATTAACTCTATGGCTCATGTCCATATTAACTCTATGGCTCATGTCCATATTAACTCTATGGCTCGTGTCCATATTAACTCTATGGCTCGTGTCCATATTAACTCTATGGCTCATGTCCAAATTAACTCTATGGCTCGTGTCCAGCGCACTTCCGCCCTCAGTGCGATACATGTCGCGCCAATGAATTGCAGCGGCGAATGAGGTTTCTACCTTTCTAATTATGTCTATGCCTCCATTACCTTCCTGGCACTCACGGGTGTCTGTACTTTAACACTGAGGTTTGGACATGTTTGCCTGTTGTAGGGCTGTCACTTTTCTTATGCACAATTACGTTTTTCACACTTTTAGAGCATATCCATCATATGCCATCATACGGGAATATCTAACATGCCAAAAGAATGGGAACATTACCATTTTTTATATCAAAAGTCCATAAACATCCAATTTCAATTACTTCCTTTGAACGTAAACATGCCCAAATCAAATAAAATGCCCCAAAAGGCCATTTCACTACGTCTTTAAATAATGTATAAACTATAAATGATAAACCATTCTATAGCAAACTGGGAGCAGGAACAGACCAATTTTAAAGTGTTAAAGAGAGATTGGTCCTCGCCAACACACAAATGGGGGGGGGGGGGGGGGGGGGGGGGGGGTCATGTGAACAATAGCACCTGAGCAAAATGAGTTTTTGTATGTTCCACACACTGGTAAAGTGTTTGTGAGTTGTGAATGCATACAGTAGGTGTGTATGTATGTACATGCATGCCTACGTGTGTTGCAGCTCTTGTTGATGATGGTGCGTAGGGCCTGGCAGATGGTCAGTCTCAGGTCGGGCCGTTCGTTGATGGTCACGCCCAGGGTCCGGGCCACGCCTTTGTAGGACTCCAGCACGTCCACTGCCCCGTTGCAGAACCCAGGCAGCATGGTCCAGAACTGACAGGAGAGGAGGAGACAGACAAGAGAGCCATGACACCTCCAACCACGTGATATAGCTGCTTAACCCATTTAGACCTGAGGACGCATGTGTGTCATATTATAGCTTTAAACCCATTCTGGGTGGGAACCCCTTTTGGTGTTTTAACTAAGCATTATGTTATACTTTAGCTATTGAAAAATAGCAGATCTACAAGCTCATAGCGCGCCACCGAGTGGCGCGCTATGAACTTGTAGGTCTGCTATTTTTGAAAAATCGTAAAAATGCGGCACAAATCTTTGAATATATATTCTTTTAGAGCGAACGTTTTTTTTATTTCGACGTCAGGCCTGAATGGGTTAAGACCTGAGGACCTGGTTCTACAAATGTCTTCTAAATCAAAACAGTTTTCTGAAGATCTGAGCTCACCTGCATCTGTAAGGTGTGGTAGACTTTGGCCTCCAGCTTCTGCCCTGCTTGTTCCAATGCTTCAGCTGCGGCACAAATCAAAAGAAAGAAAACTAGAATCTGACCGATGCCACCAGTTTTAGGTGAGTATATTATTCAATTTATGAAGAGAACATTTAAATTAAACCGCAATGAACAGGCAAAAAATGCACATGTGAACTTTTAAACTGCAATTTTCTAGCATACTGGCAGCACAGGCATCAATACAATAAAATGCTTTTTTTTGTTCATTATACTAAAAGGTCCATTCAGACAGGGAGCGGGTGACGCAGGCGTTGTCGTCTGCATCAAAGACCGGGTCTGCTCATGAGCCGCACGGAACACGTAGCATAAAAAAAAGCTCACTAGTCACAGCTAGTCACCGGCGGGAGTGTGCACGAAACAAGCACGTGCGACGATTTAACCCATTTTGACCTGAGATCAGATTCTAAAAATGTCTTCTACATCCTGACAGTTTTCTGAAAAAGCTATGTTTCTATGTCAGTCGTTCTTCGATTTTTCAAAAATAGCAGACCTACAAGCTCGTAGCGCGCCACTCGGTGGCGCGCTATGAGCTTGTAGATCTGCTATTTTTCAATAGCTAAAGCATAACATAATGCTAACACCAAAAGGGGTTCCCGCCCAAAATGGGTTAACGGGACCGCGGCCACGAAAATACACTTGCGTAATCGCCCCTCAACTTCTCCACGCGTCCAAAACAAACGCACGCCTCTCATTGAAAATTAATCACTAGGCGTGTCAGTTGCTGCCCGTCTGAAAAGGACCTTAATTCGAAAATCGGGACACATTGGCTGAATCAATTAAGCCAAAATAAGGGCCGATCCTATATTACAATTGAAAACATGTCCCCAAAAGCACGCACAGGAACAAAAGGCACCAGCTACTACGTCACTGACACGCTGCAACACGCTGCAACACACACTGCAACAACACACTAACACGACACAGCCTTACCCTCCGCGTCGATCCACGGCTATCTCCTCATGTCGCGCCGCACGCCCACAATCAACAACACCCGCGTAAAAACTGTCATTGCACTGCCACTACAGCCGCCTCCCGTCCACACTCACAAACAACATCAATATCAATAACAAACACAAACACGCCACAAGCACCGACACCCCCGCCTAATTTGTTGCCAGGTCTATGAAAACTAGCCCAGAAAAAATGCCATTCAACACGCTACTTACAACTCGCTTACAATTCGCGGACCTGGCAACACTGCATCCTGTTTTCCCATTGGCTACGGTTGCTACAACACGCATTTGCACTGCATCTTGGGAGCAACACAGCTTAATGTAGGGGTCACCGATTGCTGTGCTACATCCCCCTCATGTTCTCAACACCCCGTTCGGCTACACCACACACACTAACCTACACCATTCTCCACATGCAACACAGGGCCCTTATTGGCTAGCCCCCTCACATGGCGATCCCCACGCAACAAAACACAGCCAGCCACACACACACACACCCACCCACACACACACACAACGCCCACGTTCGGAAATATCGCACTGAGCGCACTGTGCAAACCTGGCGTGGTACAACAACAACAACAACACTACACGCACACGCGCGCGCTGCAACAACACACAGCTACGTACAGTGTGTGTGTGTGTGTCTGTGTGCGTGCGTGCGTGCGCGGGGGGGAATTTGGCTCGCCTCGCGATGCAGCGCAAATGCCACTACACTACACAGGGCTCGACAGTGCGACTAGGTACTCGCATTTGCGCCTTACAACATCACCGTGCGAGTTGTAACATTCACTTTGTACCACCGGTGCGACTACACAATCCGAACTTTCAAGCTACAACTTGCGCAGTTTACATCCACACGAATGTGTCACTCTCTCGGTTCTGCACCGCTGCTGGAGAAGTATAGCACTGTCGCAGGCAGCGCAACTAATCCCCCCCCCCCCCCCCCCCCCACACACACCACCGAGACGGAGGAGAGAGAAGAGAGCGAGAGAGACAGAGAGCACACACGTGAGTCCTGCACATTATATTGACCCTATATTAATTTGTACAACCTAGCAAAGCATAAGATATGATGGTTTGGAGAATAGGCTGCTCTCTCTTTTTACAAGACATAAGCCATTGCATACAGGTTCTCAACCTTTTTCATTTCAAGGACCCCCATAACTCTGAGAGTAAAACCAAATGGACCCATAACAGTCCCATTTGATTCCATTTGTACAGTATCACAGTTAAACATTATAAAACAGTCCATTTGGTTCCATTTGTACACTCTCAGAGTTACAGACCTGTAGGTTCCACTTGGTTCCATTTCTACACTCTCAGAGTTACAGACCTATAATGGGTCCATTTGGAACCCCCTCAAGGAACCATGAGGGTCCCTGGAACACACCTTTGACAGCCACTGCTTTAAATCTATACATAACTAATATAGAGCATATTTGATCCATTTATTGTTATGGATAAGAACAACAACACTACACGCGCGCGCGTGCACGCGCTGCAACACAAAACAGCTGCATAAAACGCGTGTCACTGTGGACTTCTGTATCTGTGGACTTCTGTATCGCAACGCGGGGCAACGCAACTCTGGGATGAGCGGGCCGAAGGCCCGCGAAATTCTAGTATCGTACAAACCAATTTGACAAGTCAGGCTCACGTATTATATACACAAGAGAACCCCACCGTGGTCAGCGGATAAGACTACGCATTTACCTTTCTGCTTCAGTGTGTTGGCCAGAGGGAGGAAATAGGAGACGAAGAAGGCCAGGTGGGTCTTCTTCACGTGGTCTCGTAGGACCGGGACCAGCCAGCTGCGTGGAAACTCCAGATCATCCCTGAAGAACAAAAGGGCACAAAAGAACAACTCGTTGATAACATAACTCCAAAACAAAATCCTATACAAACTGTAAGTAAGTACATTTTATTTATAGAGCACATTTCACAGACATCATAGTCACAAAGTGCTTCACAACAATAAAAACAAAACATGTCAATGGTAGTAAAAGTGAATAATAAGAATAAAAATAATAAGAATAAAGCAAGGAAAAAGACAAAAAAGAAGAAGGCACTGGTAAAAATCAAGAAATCAGTACAGCACTATGTTACAAAGGCCTGTCTAAAAAGTGTGTGCGTGTGTGTGTCTTTCTTTACTTACTCGCATCCGGTGATGTTGAGCGGTACGGCTGCCAGAACTATTTCGGGCCCCATGGCCTCCACCGCGCCTCCCACGGCTAAATCCAGCTCACCGCTGGAGGGGAAGTGAGGAGTGGCCCGCAGGTCTGACAGGGACTGTAACGACTGAAGAGGGACACAGAAGGACACGATGACAGGTCTGACAGGGACTTTAAAGACTGAAGAGGGACACAGGAGGACACAATGACAGGTCTGACAGGGACTGTAAAGACTGAAGAGGGACACAGAAGGACACAATGACAGGTCTGACAGGGACTGTAAAGACTGAAGAGGGACACAGAAGGACACAATGACAGGTCTGACAGGGACTGTAAAGACTGAAGAGGGACACAGAAGGACACAATGACAGGTCTGACAGGGACTGTAAAGACTGAAGAGGGACACAGAAGGACACAATGACAGGTCTGACAGGGACTGTAAAGACTGAAGAGGGACACAGAAGGACACAATGACAGGTCTGACAGGGACTGTAAAGACTGAAGAGGGACACAGAAGGACACAATGACAGGTCTGACAGGGACTGTAAAGACTGAAGAGGGACACAGAAGGACACGATGACAGGTCTGACAGGGACTGTAAAGACTGAAGAGGGACACAGAAGGACACGATGACAGGTCTGACAGGGACTGTAACGACTGAAGAGGGACACAGGAGGACACAATGACAGGGACTGTAACGACTGAAGAGGGACACAGGACACAATGACAGGGACTGTAACGACTGAAGAGGGACACAGGAGGACACAATGACAGGGACTGTAACGACTGAAGAGGGACACAGGAGGACACAATGACAGGGACTGTAACGACTGAAGAGGGACACAGGAGGACACGATGACAGGTCTGACAGGGACTGTAACGACTGAAGAGGGACACAGGAGGACACAATGACAGGGACTGTAAAGACTGAAGAGGGACACAGGAGGACACAATGACAGGTCTGACAGGGACTGTAACGACTGAAGAGGGACACAGAAGGACACAATGACAGGGACTGTAACGACTGAAGAGGGACACAGGAGGACACAATGACAGGGACTGTAAAGACTGAAGAGGGACACAGGAGGACACAATGACAGGGACTGTAAAGACTGAAGAGGGACACAGGAGGACACAATGACAGGGACTGTAACGACTGAAGAGGGACACAGGAGGACACAATGACAGGGACTGTAACGACTGAAGAGGGACACAGGAGGACATGATGACAGGTCTGACAGGGACTGTAAAGACTGAAGAGGGACACAGGAGGACACAATGACAGGTCTGACAGGGACTGTAAAGACTGAAGAGGGACACGGAAGGACACAATGACAGGTCTGACAGGGACTGTAAAGACTGAAGAGGGACACAGGAGGACACGATGACAGGTCTGACAGGGACTGTAAAGACTGAAGAGGGACACAGAAGGACACGATGACAGGTCTGACAGGGACTGTAAAGACTGAAGAGGGACACAGGAGGACACGATGACATCAGGTCTGACAGGGACTGTAAAGACTGAAGAGGGACACAGAAGGACACAATGACAGGTCTGACAGGGACTGTAAAGACTGAAGAGGGACACAGGAGGACACGATGACAGGTCTGACAGGGACTGTAAAGACTGAAGAGGGACACAATGACATCAATAGTCTACAGGTCTGACAGGGACTGTAAAGACTGAAGAGGGACACAGAAGGACACAATGACAGGTCTGACAGGGACTGTAAAGACTGAAGAGGGACACAGAAGGACACGATGACATCAATAGTCTGCCAGGGACTGTAAAGACTGAAGAGGGACACAGAAGGACACAATGACATCAATAGTCTACAGGTCTGACAGGGACTGTAAAGACTGAAGAGGGACACAGAAAGACACGATGACATCAATAGTCTACTCCAGTGGTTCCCAAACTTTTTCATGTCAAGGACCCCCAAATCAACATGTATTAGGCCACGGACCCCCCATTTGAAAACATATGCCAGTGACTCCGATAAGGGAGGATTTTTACGTCTCTAGCAGTGATTCCGAAACACATTAATTTCAAGGACGCCCAGTTTCACACGCATTATGCTACGGACCCCCGATTTAATGGCATTTCTATCTCTGGTACCCAATTTATATTGTAAAACCACTGTTAATTTAACTCTGAGAGTGTACAAATGGAAGGGTCCATTTGGTTCCATTTGTACACTCTCAGAGTTACAGACCAATAAGGGTCCATTTGGTTCCAAACTATCTCTAAGCTAGGTACCCCCTGGAACTCCCTCAAGTACCCCTAGGGGTCCCCGTACCCCACTTTGGGAACCACTGGTCTACTCTATAGCAGTGGCTGTCAACCTCATCTCTGAGTCCCCACACAAACCCCATGTTTTGAGTATCACCGGTCTATATCCTCAACTCACTATTCTGTCCATTGCTTGTCTTTGGTGTTATCAGAACCCCGGTGCTGTATAAACGTCTGTGTGTTACCTTGGTCATGACAGGGTGCGCTTGCTTTCCTGCAGCTCGATAGAAGCAACCCAGCACCTGCAGCACGACGGGCCAGGAAGCATGGAAACGATAAGACAGACCCTCCTCCACGATACTGGAACACACATACACACAAATATGACACCATTACAACAACAGTCATCATTGTGTAACTTAGGAAATGATATGAATAAATACTATTTTTCTATACAGCTCTGGAGCTCACCGGAACATTTTGCAGACGTATGCTGGGTTCCCGGTGGAAGCCGTGGCACTGACGGGGCCTATCTCTGCCATTCGAGGAGCCACACACTCATTCAACAGAGCCTGGACACAAAACATACATGGTTGAATAATAATAATAAAGATTGACTGGATTTATACAAAAAGAAAAAAAGAAAAAAAAAAAGAAAAAAAGATTGACTGGATTTATATTGTGTTTTTTTTTCCTTTTGTAAATTAGTGATACTACTGTATGCAGATATACTGTATGTTCGTAATGTTTCCTAGATACTCTGTGTGGCGTGTAATTGTCATCTTGCGATCAATTTACGTGACCATTTACCATGTTTCTTCTCGACTTGGGTTCATGCCATTTACTACTATGGTAGTCGGCTCAGGTTGTTCTGTAATAAACTAGCCTGGGAAGCATTCCTTTTCAGGGTTTATGATCCGGTCTGGAGCGGATGGTAACTTACATAATTTTGTAGTCATCAGGCAGGAAACTACAAATCGGAATCAGAAGTACCTCAAATTCCCTGTGATCAATGGCATCGTAATTTTAGGGCCTATACCTAATAAAAGTGTTGGGTGGGGTATTAACCATTTCCATCAATCCGTAGGACGTAGCCACACGTCCTAGGGAATCCAACCGACGCATGCATTGTAAGCTGGCAAAAATACTTCTCCGGTTTTTTTCCGGATCGTTTCCGGGGGCGGTTCAGAGTAAAATGGGCCATGTCTTTCCGGCACCCCAGAGCTTCTATTTTGAAGGAATCCCGGCACTGCTTGTGTTAATCTGATATGTTTCTTCGAGTACGTCTTAAAACGATTAGTTTGTTTGGTCCATATTTTATTCTAACTCGTAGCGACTGGTGAGACAAAAAACAAACAGGGGGGACCAAAACAAAGCGATGCCGAAAAAGCCGTAAACAACAAATGGGAATAAGAGTGTTTTAACACCAACAGACATCTGAGGACCGTTCCTTTACCTTGAGCGTGTTGGCAGCTGCAGAAGCCACCTGTGTGTGAGTGGACAGGAAGCAGTTCATGGCAGCGGAGAACAAACGAGGGAGGTGACCCAAACTTAGAGAACTCTGCAGACTGCAGGGAGAGAGACGGGAAACGGTGATCAACAACATTGCCAGAGGGGAAAAAATGCTACTGTTATTTGGCGCACATTGCTGTGTGTGGAAGTGATTTACCTCGCCAAGTGGACATGGGCTTTCTCCATGACAGCCAGCCAGGCCAGTATGGGCTGCAGGTCATTCTCACTGGGCAGGTAGTCATACAGGGCCTGGTTGGGGACATTCCCATTGACATGTACATTTTCATACAATTCATACAATCCCAGGTCGGTTTTGTGCCTTCACCTGCTTTGCTTCAGTGTTTTATTCTGTACGTTTGGACAAATCAATGGTGCATTTCTCTCACCGTGATGATCTGTGCGTTGAGTTCAGGTGACAGAGAGACGGCACCCGGTTTCCCACTGAAGAGTCTGTGGAAAGCCTGCATGGCGCTAGCCGTCACCAGCTGCAACCGACACAGGGAGATTATGAGAGGAATGTATCTACCTGTCCTGTCCAACCAACACAGGGAGAGTATGAGAGGAATGCATCTACCTGTCCTGTGTGTACCGACACAGGGAGAGTATGAGAGGAATGCATCTACCTGTCCTGTCCAACCAACACAGGGAGATTATGAGAGGAATGTATCTACCTGTCCTGTGTGTACCGACACAGGGAGAGTATGAGAGGAATGCATCTACCTGTCCTGTCCAACCAACACAGGGAGATTATGAGAGGAATGTATCTACCTGTCCTGTGTGTACCGACACAGGGAGAGTATGAGAGGAATGCATCTACCTGTCCTGTCCAACCAACACAGGGAGAGTATGAGAGGAATGTATCTACCTGTCCTGTCCAACCAACACAGGGAGAGTATGAGAGGAATGTATCTACCTGTCCTGTCCAACCAACACAGGGAGAGTATGAGAGGAATGTATCTACCTGTCCTGTCCAACCAACACAGGGAGAGTATGAGAGGAATGTATCTACCTGTCCTGTCCAACCAACACAGGGAGAGTATGAGAGGAATGTATCTACCTGTCCTGTCCAACCAACACAGGGAGAGTATGAGAGGAATGTATCTAACTGTCCTGTGTGTACAAATGATCAATGGCTTTGTGTCCCGAGGTCATAATATGCATAATAAAGCAATAGAGTAATTTCAGACGAGTTGATCAGAGAATGTGAGGCTGTGAGCAAGGGAAATGAAAGGTTGCGAAACTGTGGTCAAATTTAACAGCATCACAAGCAAAACAACTTAAAATACAAGCACCCGTGCATCCAAGGCAATGAAACACAAACAATTCACGCAAGGGGCAGCAAAAATAATTTGATGCGCGTCCTCCGGAGGTCCGAAAATATCTTTTTTCATGTAAAACACGATGGGTGTCGGTAACTGATGGCAAAACGTTCAGCATTTCTTTCGCCCTACTTTGTGTACTCACCACATGGCTGAGTGTCATCACTCGGAGCAGAGTCTCGCAGCAGGACTTGACCGCCCCCAGAGGGAATGTAACCATGAGCTCCTTTAGAAGGCCCAGCACGTGTAGTATGGTGGTGTCCTCTTTACTGCCTGAACACAAACACACCACACAAATGATCAAACATCTCCAAAAAAAGGGGGTAGGCCAGTTGTGAAAAACAAAATGCCTCTGAGTCAGAGCACATGTCCTCTCTCTCACCCCCGGCCTGCTCCATTTCTTTGATGCAGAACTTGGCGGTGGCCATAGCAGCCGGGTGATGGGAGGGGGCGTTCTCTCTGAACAGGAAGTCACTCCCCCTGAGGACTGCACACACGCTCACGTGGGCGGCTTTACGCACCTAGACAGGATGAAATGAAACACACGATAAAGAAAAGGATGCACCATAGTTTCACCGTCGCATTGTGTTATGATCTTGAAAAGACACAGTTAACACCGTCTTGCATACTAGTAAGACGTATCGGGGATACACTCAAATATCACTGCATTGTACAACCAATGCAAAGACTTTAAGGCGGTCCGTCATAATAGGAATGTCATGTGATCTGTTCCAGTCTATACATTGGATTTAGATGTCCTCAGATTTAACGGCAGGCGGGGATCTCTGGTCTTCTGGCTGTGCGAGACTACAGGCACAAGGAACACATTTGAGCAGGCAGTGGATAGAAGCAAAATTCCAATGCCCAAAATCTCAGCCACTCACTCACGCTCGCTCTCTCTCCAGCATGGCAGTGTTACGGTGAAATTGGTGACCTGACGAAATATATGTGACCATCTTGTGGACTTCACATAACTTACATGGAGGTCTTTAAATACATGGCCTAAATACCGCTAGGTTAGACTCTGCTAATAAACAAACCGCAGTGATTATTATATTATATGATGTCTAGCTCTCATATAATGATAATGCTGAAATAGATTGTCTCCCATTTCAGCAGGTCACCAATTTCACGGTAACACCGCCATGCTGGAGTGACTGAGTTTGAGTGAGCAAGTGGCCGAGATTTTGGTTATTGGAATTCCGCTTTAGACGTCGGGCACTAGAGTAGACTTTGGAAAGAGAACCAGGAGACGGACCTTGGGCTTGCTGTGCACTGCGAAGCTGAGCAGACCATGGAAAGCCTGCAGAGTGGAGGGGTACGTCCACACCGATGCATCCTGCTTCCTCAGCAGAGTGGCCAGGCAGCACAGAATCTGGATAAGACACATACGTTAATGAAACACACGTTTTGTGTTGCACGGAACATAAACACCTAAACCCTACGTGTTTCATTGGCCGGCGTCCCGTAGGGGTCTATAATGGTCTTTTTACCAAATCTTTGATATACAATTCAACTTTGCCACATGTTATTGCCTATTTGTCAATATTGGCTATTTTCTCCAAATGTTCATCCATCACGCATATGACATGCACAGAATAGTCTTCACCAGATGATAATAATAATATACATATTTGGCTTTGAGGCAACAGACATCCACTCACCCATCGGAGGGCAGGAGCAGAGTCAGAACTGGCCTGCTTCGACATGACGTCCATCAGAGCTTTAGCCGTGTCTGAGAACTTGGAGATGAGAACTGGAGCTGGGACCCTGGGAGACATAATTAATACACATGCAACAATAAATATACAGTATATATATATATATATATATATATATATATCGTCTGTCAGGTGGAAACCTCTTACATCCAATACCGATTCAAATTTGAAAGTAGCAAGTAGTAGAAGCTCGACAAGCTCAAAACGCATTGCTTCGCGCCACGAGTCTTTGAGTGGGTCCCCAGCTAAGTAACAGTCTTTGAGTGGGTCCCCAGCTAAGTAAGTCTTTGAGTGGGTCCCCAGCTAAGTAACAGTCTTTGAGTGGGTCCCCAGCTAAGTAACAGTCTTTGAGTGGGTCCCCAGCTAAGTAACAGATACTTAAGAAATAAACAAAATGAACCCATACCGCTACTTCTGCAACTCTGAGAGACTGTAGAAATTGAATAAAATGGGCCCTTATACATTTCCATTTCCAGGACTTTACGGTGTATATTAGAGACAAGAGATTGAAAATCTTCAAATCAAATGGGGGTGTGTGGGTTATAACGGGTTCTTGGAATGTTAAAATAAAAAAAGCACGAGATACACCACACCAACCGTTTCATGGCGAGGTTAAGCAGGTACGCCACAGCAGCCTGCGACTCCCCGGAGTCTCCATCTACAGCCTCGAGGGTGGTCATCTGGAAAAGAGCACCAACACAACGCACAGAATTGGCTTGAACTGGACACGACACATTTGACAATGTCGAACTGAACGCAACAATATAATGCCAGTAAGTATACCCACCAGAGCAGCAAAGTACTCGGTCTCCGTCTCTTTCCCTCCCTGAGCACGGATCACTTCAGTAACGGCTGCCAACACCGCACAGATCTGTGGAACAGATGTATAATATATTATATAGTATGTATAGTTTACATAGATACTCCACTGTTATGTTCTTAGTTTACGCATGATTCATGATAACTACTTTTTATATATGTGATGTATGCCATGCTTTTGTTATTGCTTAATGTAAGTCGCTCTGGATTAAGAGCGTCTGCTAAATGCCTAAATTGTAAATTGAACACATCAAGGAGCAGCACTAAGATCTGAGGCTGATTCTACACCTGCTTTCTAAAATCAGTACTTCTGATCTACATGGAAGCCATGCTGTTATCAGACCCTGTCTTGTGAACTGCAAAAACCTCTTATCTACATATTTTAACTTTTAGTTTTTTCGTAAATGAATGCCCTATACTTGATAACACTACAGCGTCACAACAGAATTTCCAAAACTCTTCCAGAATATTTAACCCAATTTCCAGACCTAACAATCCTTCATCCAGTGCAATAATGAGTCTCTTACTCCTATGTGCAATGTCCAAATAAAGCATAGAATGTAGAATGGTATAATTCCATGCCAAATGTTTTGCTACACCACCTTCTTAGGGCATAGGATCATGCGTCAGCACGTTGTCAGCTTGTAGATCTGTTCTTTTTGTCACATCCTCCAGTACACATTTGGCTGCAATTACCGTTCGGCAAAATACGACTTCTGCTACATATACAATTAACACAGTATACAAAGTTTAAGAGGTTAATTGAACTCAGCTGGCTCCATAATGAAGATGACGAACCCACCTCTTTGTGAGCGGCCGAGTTGGACTCCCAGTAGCGCTGCACCTTTCTGAAGGTGACGTTGGTACAGTCTGACAGACCACTGAGGAAAGTGCCAGAGGTCCTCTGTGAGAGTGGCTGCTCCTCTGGTTCCTCGTCCATACAGGCTTCTCCGCGGCCACGCCGCTCCAGGGGTCCTTGTGTCTGCAGATCATTGTGTAGCTTAATAGCGTCCACTGTCAGGTCACTCTTTGCTATGGACAGAGACAGAAGACAGGCTAGTGAGTGGGAACTAGGCAGGGAACTAGGAACTAGGCAGCCAAAATATACAGCTCCTTATCAAACACACAAAAGTGAAACTTTCATATATTCGATCCATTGTGCATAAAGTTTAATATTTCTTTTTTTGTTTTAACTCAAAACGCATGATGATTATGGCATACAGCTCATAAAAAATAAAAACAATCCCAGAAATGTCGAGCATCTGAAAAGTATATTAATGTACAGTATGCAGTCAATACTTGGTCTGGGCTACTTTTGAACATATTATTTCATCAATGGGGCGTGGCATGGAGGTGATCAGCCTGTGGCACTGTTGAGGTGTTATGGACATAGACATTATAGTAGACGCCCTTTCCGGCTCTGAGGCGCGTGTCACAATTGAAGGCACAATTTTCCTGAGATTCCTTGCAAAGCATTTGCCTTCAATAAGCAGCTTCCGCGTGCGTAACATAAGTCCCGGAAAAGACGCGCTGTGATTGGCCAGTAGTCACTTGAGTTTTATTCTTTATTTTGTTTTACTGAGAATAAGGTTAGCAATAAGTTTAGGGTTAGGCATAGTTTTACTGGGGTTAAAGATGGAGTGCCACAATGTATGTATTTTTCCAGTTTTTCATGTGTCTATGAGGTGACAGTACTTCTTGGACCCCCTTTGTATTTAGGGTTTCTTCCTGGAGGCTGAACCCTTTACAGTAAAACGGGCCAATTAAATAAACACTGATAGTGTGACGTATAATTATCTTACGCACCCACCCAGCCACCCACGCACTTCCCCCTCATTATATATATATATATTTTTTAAATACGACAACCTCTGTGGGCGGAGCTGCCACATACACATATTTGAATTTTGAACATGGCAGCAGCACTGCTCTGTACCAAACGGTGTGACAGGCAGTATTACAGATGATGGCCCCCCACCAATGAAGAGGGCATTACCTCCTTGCCCTTTGTCAAAATTTTGTAACAAAATGGGTAGAGCCATGGGCAGTCCTTTTGTAAGGAGGGGGAGAGACTAGGAGAGGTGGGTGGTGTTAAAGTAGGAGGCGGAGGGACTGGATTAGGTGGGTGGTGCTAAGGTTAAACTCACGTATACCTAATGGACGTGTCCACATAAAAACGACATTTTAACAAATACTGTACACTTTTTTGAAAAAGTTCTTCCTCATATAATAATAAATATACCTGATGATCATGTTTTAGGCTGGAAAACAATCGCGGAACTCAGTCTTTAAGTTTAGGAATAGGGTTAAGTTTAGGCATCGTTTTACTGAACATAGTTTTACTGAAGTTAAGTTTAGGAATAACTTAAGGTTAGGTTTAAGCGTTTAAGCATAATTTACTTTTTAGGTTAGGTTCCGCGGAACTTCCGTTGGCTGTATGCCCGGAGCGAGTTGGTAAATGGGCGACTCGTTTGGTATTCGTTATGGAAGTCCAGGTTTGCTTTGATGCTATCAAGGAAGTCAATACAAATGAGCTGTAAGCTCATTTGTATTGTTGAGTCTTACAACCTCAAGGTCTCACACCTTCCGCTTGACAATTCAACCTAGAATCTCTGTGGGGTTCAGGTCAGGCCAGTTGGCTGCTGGTCAGTTAAAACCATGGTCAGTACACCAATTACTAGTAGTTTTGACTCTGTGGGCAGATCCAGCTGGAAAGGAAAATCAGCATCTCCATACAGCTTGTCATGTCAACACACTGAAGCACAAAGTGCACCTGATAGATGGCGGTGTTGACTCTAGCCGCAATTTGCAACTCTAGATTTTTTTATAATGGGATGAATCTAGAGTTGCAATACCCTCCATTGACTCCCCACTCATCCAATTTGCGTTTGCGATCTGCTTGTCTTAAACGACATTAAACTCACCAACATTGCAGCTGTAGTCCAAGCTTGAATTATCCTCTTTCAATCTGCCGAGCTAGTTTTTCATAGAAATCCCCCATAGACATGTTATGAGCTACTTTCTGTCAAGAAATTCTGTGCAGGTGATTCTTTTTCTAAGTGCTGGAAGTTTGGAAGCACTCGTCATAAGTCACTGAACGGTCCTGCGTACCACCTGTTTCGAATTTGCACATAATGCAGGAGGCAGCAGCGCGACCCGTTAACAAAAATGAGTGCTTCCAAACTGCAACACTTAGAAAAAGAATCACCTGCAGAGGATGCCTTGACAGAAAGTAGCTCATAACATGTCTACGGGGGATTTTAATGAAAAACAAGCTCGGCAGATTGAAAGAGGATAATTCAAGCTTGGACTACAGCTGCAATGTTGGTGAGTTTAACGTCGTTTAAGACAAGCAGATCGCAAACGCAAATTGGATGAGTGGGGAGTCAATGGAGGGTATTGCATTTGCAACTCTAGATTCATCCCATTATAAAACAAATCTAGAGTTGCAAATTGCGGGTATGTTGACTCTGGACTTCATACACCAGCAGATGACATGGCACCCCAAATCATCACTGACAGTCAGACAGTGACAGTGAAATCCTCACAAACTGAAGTCAATGATAAATGTCAACTAGCTCTGATCCATAGCCCTAATGCCATTGCTGCCGTTGCATTAAGGCATTAGGGCTATGGACCAGAGCAAAATGTCAACATTGATCAAATTGTCTGCTGAGGCAGACAATGTGAATGTCTATGATGAATGAATGATGCCAATATTCATGTACCTTTAGTTTACAGTCAGCTACGATAAAACTATATGACAAACTATAAATATGACATGTTGTGGCTCACTCACTCTGACACACAGAAACATCAGCTCATACATAACGTTATACAGGTCAACTCGTGCGTTAAGTGCAACTTCAAAACCATACACAACCTCACAATGAATTAATTTAAACCTTTGAAACTTTGAGCATTTAAAGATACCATAATGGCTAAGCTAAGTGCTAATGGTAGCACAGAGACCCACGTGTGATCAAGGAGGAGGAAGGCTGAAGGCTCTTACCAGTCGGTCGGCTGAAATAGCGACTTTTTGCGGCCTCTCGGAAGTGACTGGTCTGCGGGTTGGAGTCGCTGCTGTGACCTTTCCTCCATCGTTTCAGTTTGGACGACGTCCCGGATTTTAATTTCCCCGATTTGACCATTTTGTTAAAATTGAGAATAATAATCCCCGTTCTCTCAACTTTCTGCACTGCTGACGCTGTCGCTCATCTGATGACGTCACCGTCAGACTCGCGTGTCTGGTCTTTGCTTGTTATTTACTAACCAGTAGAGGGCGCTGTCTACCCAAAGGATAGATATGCCTTTCTCATCTATCCCTGTCTTGAATGTCTGATGTGATGATGACCATTGGAATATAGTGTGTATAAAATAGCTCAAGGCTCTATTGCTGATTACTTAGGTTAGGACCCGCCGCAGTGGTGTCCGATTAGAACTTAAACCAGGATGCCTTGACATCCCCTTCTGCCTTGAACAGACCTCTATTATATATTATCCGATTAGGCTTTGTCAGGATGACTGAACCAATTAAGATCCATATATAGGTTCTATCATATTGATCTGATATTAGCATTAGGTCAACCTGGACCAAATATAGGAATAGTCGTACTAGACACGTCATATGTCACATAGCCCGACGTCCTAGTCGAATATCCCCATATATGGAGACTAAATGTCCAATGACCAACTCTCCCTCCTCCTGATATGAATAGAAGTGAGAGTCTTCGTTACAGTGTGTGAGAAGGCGGAATAGAAGAAAAAACATAAAAAACGAACTGATCATACTATCGGATAATTTAATTTGAATGAAATAATAAATAAATACAATTCTATACATTCCATATTATATTTTATCGATAGTCCCACTCCCTCACGCCTGTCAATGTCTCAAAGCAATGTCCCACCTAGCCCGTCTCCGGACCCCCCGGGTTGAGCTCCTTTAAGCTCAACCCGGGGGGTCCGGAGACGGGCTATGTCCCACCCTATGTTTCCACCTCAACTGTTCAACCAGATAGGCCTATTTATTCAACCCATTGAGATGAATATTTTTCAGGGTGGTTAATTGGCATCTTTCACTGTATAGGGCCTCCCAAAGCTGAGAGTTAGTGTATGCCGTGCATATGTTATTTCAATTGTGCACAGTACATTTCTCAGTGATGGAAAGTACATTTACTTAAGTACTTTGTACTTTACTTGAGTATTTCCAATTTACTTTTACTTCTACTCCACTACATCTCAGAGCCAAATTTGTATAGACTACTTTCACTTTTACTTTAATTTTGATTAGAAAACATACATTAAACACTTCAACCCTATACATTTCAGCCATTTGAAAATAGCAGATCTACAAGCTCACAATGCGTCACATCGGCTAGGCTATTTTCAAAAGATTTTGTACAAAATTTGAACTTGTGAAATGGGACATTCTGCAATATGAGTACTTTTACTTTTAGTACTGTAAGTACATCTTGATGCCGATACTTTGGTACTTTTACTTGAGTAAATTTTTAATAGGCCTATGGGACTTCTACTTGTAACGGAGTACATCTACATTTCAGTATTTATACAATACTTTTAATTATTGCTCTACCAGAAAACAGATGTAGAGAATATGTTTATTTAATTTACAACTTATTTATTGATAATTCAGTCAAGCATCATATTGCTAAAACATTTAATAAAATCTACATTGGGTTGATAAAATACATCAGAACCATATCTGCTCCTTTGGACCCTTTTAAAAAGGTATGCCTTCAGCGATACACTTCACACTGAAAATATGAACTTTAAAACTGATTTTAAAATACACCACGTGTGTCTATTATATAGATCAATATGTACATATTTACATGTTCAAACGGCATGCCACGGAAATTAATATCTATATAAAAAATGACCCTCCTATACCTGGAAATTAGGTGATTGAAGTCATATCGTCTCTGTCGGGTGGAAACCTCATGTCCAAAACTGTTACTTTTCAGTATTCAAATTCAAAAGTAGCAGATCTACAAGCTCAAACGCTACATTTGATTATTTTGTGTGACGCTGTGGTATGATCAAGTAGGGCGTTCATTTACCCAAAAAAAACACCAAAAGTTTGAATAGGTTTCTGGCCGACAGAGACGACAATATAAAGGGTAGTAATAGATTTTCCTCAGCAGGATATCCCGGCTGACTCGGTCAGGATTCACACAAATCCTGAGTTGACACTTACAGCTGTGTAACTCTGAGGATGTGCAAAATGGAACCGAATGGATGCTTACGGCTCCAATTTAGTTCCAATGTATACTGTGTACACTCTCAGAGTTAGGCCTGACTCACACCTTTCGATCTAGCATACAACATTGTATGCATGCTAGATGTAAAGAAAGGGTTTGTTTACATCTTGCCCCAATGCATTTCCAATGGAAGTCACATGGTTTGACACAACATTTGTGTTGTACGGCTTTCGGCTGTGTTTCGACTGCCCCTCATACAACACAAATGTTGTGTCAAACCATGTGACTCCCATTGGAAATGCATTGTGAGCTTGCATCAGACAATAAGTCTCATGCATCAGCTATACATCAGTCTGTTGTGAAGGTATGAGTCAGGCCTAACTCTGAGGATGTGCAAAATGGAACCGAATGGATGCTTACGGCTCCAATTTAGTTCCAATGTATACTGTGTACACTCTCAGAGTCACATGGACACTTTCCTGTGCATCTTGCCACTGAACGATAGTGCAAAGTCAAACACAACAAGGGGGAGAAGGGCACGTAAACATAAAAGTGTAGGAGCTTTATGTGGTTTCCATTGGTCCATTCACTCCATTGGCCAACTTGGAGAGCTACAGGGTTCTATTGGGGGAAACGACGAGGCCATTTGAGGATAGGACAGAACGGGACTGGAGGGTGGGACATACATACAAAAGGTGCAATAGAAAAGCAAACAAACGTTTTAATAAAAACCAGAGAAAGTACACAAAATGTACAGTACTGTAATTGCAGTATACAAGCCTAGCGTGGCCAGAAAATATCACTGCATGCTTGCCGAGGGCAATTTTTTGTTGCACTGGCAGATTCGTCTGGTTTCCAGGCTACAACATTCCCTCATGGGTATAGCCCAGCGGTTCCCCAAAATCTTTAGCTCGAGACCCAAAAGATAAATGCAATGCCTCCCTGGACCCCCGGGACCCTAAATATAGTGAAAATATCCGATCTACAAGTTCACAACACGTAGATCTGCTATTTTCACTACTTTCTTAAAAGTTCAATTTCTTAGATTTTTCTTTTTTGTAAAATGTATGAAATTCTCTTGAAATGTATTTTTTTATACAGATCTTTTCTGAAAATCAGGATCCAGATCGACCCACTATTTGGGAACGCCTATATTGCCTATAGCTTTGTGTCCCTCTTTGTTTGGTTGATCTCAACTGGCTATGGCTGGAAGAGGCGGAGGCTGCTGGTTGACGATGACCTGGATCACGAATTCCTTCTGCATCTTGGTGTCCTGGAGGCGGGTCTTATCGGTGAGGAACTTCCCAGAGAAGAACCACCTCTGGTGGGCTATGTCGATGTCCTCCTGGGCCTGTAGCCGCCTCTTCAGCTCGGCGATGGAGTCTGCCATGGTGGCCGTCAGACACAAGTCCTTGCCTGTCAACGACGCAAATGACCTTAGTTTAGAGTAGATTCACTAGAGCACTGGTTGAAGGTTCCCAAATTTTTCAGGTCGAGACAAAATGTTTGCCTCCCAGGACCCAAACTAGTGAAAATAGCAGATCTACAAGAACACAACGCGTCGCGTTGCTAGCTTGTAGATCGCCTATTTTTATTTATTTTCTTAAAATTAGTTTTCTAATGTATGGAATTTCTTAGATATGTTTTCCTTGATTTCTTCATTAAATTACTGAATACATAAATAAAATTAGTTTTTAATTCATGAGAAAATGTTTGCTTTTTTGGGAATGTTTTTTAAATTAATAACAAAATGTAGGAAACCAAACATAAATGGACCTACAAATATCGCTACGTGACAGAATTGGGTCCCAACCCGGTGTTTGGGAAACAGTGATTAGAGCGCTGCTTCTCAAACCTTTTCATGCCAAGGACCCCCATCATTTATATATATTTGGCCGCGAACGCCGATACAACAAAAAATGCTTTGTGCCAGGGACCCCAGAACAGAAGATTAGTATTATTAGGCCTGACCTCAAAATTTAAAAAAAATCTTCTAAATATTAGATTTTTCAAAAATAGCAGACCTGCAAGCACGTAGCGCGCCACTCGGTGGCGCGCTATGAGCTTGTAGATCTGCTATTTTTCAATAGCTAAATTATAACATAATGTTTAAAACACCAAAAGGGGTTCCCGCCCAAAATGGGTTAAGAATCTAATAAAAACATTTTCAAATACTCTCAAGATTTTTGTAAAATGTTCAAAAATAGCAGATGTACAAATATGGATATGATTGTGATGCTGCATCAACATGGTCATGTTGGTCACCAATCCGGTCAAAATTACATTATTATCCATATCTCAGAAATGGAGAGACAGGAGATGTTGGCTCTGTACCTCCAGCGTTTGTGACTGAGTTATATAACAGTGAACATGAGTTATGAACAATATTATTGTAAAACGACAGATACAAGCAATATTACAGGAATATGCTATAATTGTAAAATGGGAATACTGGGCAGAAAAGGGAATTTGTTCTGATGCACGCATTATTTTCTATCCGGGGGGATAGAAAATAAGGATTTTTTTATTTGCTGGGTTTTTCCTTACCCGTTGACATGCGGACACGCAGTTTGAAGTCCTGTTTGGGTGGAGACGGTGGGGCCTGTTTCTCTACGTGCGCAGCGATCTGACCTCCATTGATGGTGTCTCTGATCAGGTTGACAGGCGTGGCTAGAGTGTAGACTGGGAGCTGATAGCGGTTGCCTAGCTCATCATAACTCTCTGTCAGAGAGCCTGTGGAGTGGGATGAGAACCGTTAAATCAGCTTGTCTGTCAAACACTGATCTCGGCAATCCAAGACAATCGGTGACCTCCGCCTGTATGGTCAGACAACTAATTCCACAATCTTCAAATGTTACGGAGAGTCTGTAACTATGACTGCTGACAGCCACAAATGGTTTTCGGAAATATACTTTTGAATTTCTGCTAAACAGTAAGTTATATTTTATGCTTTGTATGCTTTGACTAATTAGAGTTACAATGGGACACTTTTACAGATCTGCAAATGCTGAAACGAAGTGAGGAGGAGGAGGACGACGTCCGCTTTACAAAAGTGTGTGAGCCAACAGTCTGCCTCGGAGAGAGAGAGAGAGAGAGAGAGAGAGAGAGAGAGAGAGAGACTAGTCAGATGCTGACTAATTAAATAACAGCGTCATGCAAGAAGGGTCAATGCCCAGTCCCATCAGGACACTGTGGTGTTTTGGTCTACTAAGCCAAAGATCCAAGGAGATACGTTTGTCCTTGAAACAAGGAAAAAGCTTCGTAATGAAATCCCCCTCCACCCACCCACACGCACACACCCACCCACACACACACACACACACACACACCCCCACACACACACACGTGCGCGCACACGCACGCACGCACGCACGCACGCACGCACGCACGCACGCACGCACGCACGCACACGCAGCAGACACCACAGAGGGATTTCTTTCCATCAATCTCTGCCATGGTATCTGACTACTAGCAATCCATCTGCTCTCGTCATACTCTCTGCTCTAGTCACCCTGGTAACAGTTATGTAACGCCGGTCATAGCACGGTAATCTCTAAGCGACTGGATACACGGGACTCAAACCACAGAACACTGCTGATATTTTGAGAATTAACATTGAGTTACGTAGCAAAACTAGCAATGGAAGTTTACATCTTTGATTTCTAGGAATATATAATGTGTGTGCCAGTGCGAGTGTGTGCACACGCGTGTGAAATGCATGTGTCTTTTTTATATATTTTTGGGGTTTTTCTGTCTTTATTGATAGGACACAGTGAAGAGAGACAGGAAATAGGGAGAGAGAGACAGCAATTTAGCAAAGGTTGTCGGGACCGGGACTCGAACCTGCGTCATGCTGTCAGGCATGCACCTATAATGTGGTATGCATGCACCTGGCCCGCTTGGCCAGCGGGCGCCCTCCAGATCTGCTATTTTCAAAACATTTTGAGCGCTTTTACTTTTGGTACTTTAAGTATATTTTGATGCTAAATGCTATATGTTGTACTTTTACTCAAGGGGCGACAGTGGGTCAGGGGTAGAGTGGCCACTGGCCGGTAGAGCAGCCAGATGGGAACCGTGAGGTTCCAGGTACGATCCCGGGCTCCCCCAGAGTTAGTGTCGAAGTGTCCTTGAGCAAGACTCTGAACGTCTAATTGCCTTGGGTGAGCAGGTTGGTGCCTTGCATGGTTTCCTCCGCCATCGGTGTGTGAATGGGTGTGTGAATGGGTGAATGTAATGCACAATCTATGTAAAGCGCCTTGGATAAAGGCGCTATATAAATGCGCCATTTACCAAGTCAATTTCAAATACCAAACTTGTTCTTGTAACAGACTATTTGTACAACAGAGACAGGGTATTGATGATTTTATATGCGAGTACTTCTTGGTAGGGTTAAATGGTAATTGGTGCCTTTATCCAAGGCGCTTTACATAGATTGTGCATCAATTCACCCATTCACACACCCACTCATACACCGATGGCGGCAGAAACCATGCAAGGCACTAGCCAGCACATCGGGAGCAATTTGGGGTTCAGTGTCTTGCTCAAGGACACTTCGACACTAACTCTGGGGGAGCCCGGGTTAGAACAGGCAACCTTGCGGTTACCATCCAGCCACTCTACCCCTGAGCCACTGCCGCCCTGGGTTCTCACCATGGGGCAGAGTGATGCAGGCTCCATCGACTATGGCCTGTGCTAGTTCCAGGTCGTTGCACTCTGCAGCCAGGCCAGCAGCCCGCAGGGCGTCCCAGATCTCCTTCCGGCCGTCAAAGGCCGGGGCCGTGTCCCAGAATTCATCCCTCTTACTCCTCAGCTGGCCCTCTGTCATGGGGTACTCACTCTTCCATTTCAGACGCTCCTTCTTCAGAGGCTCATTCCGTCCTGTGGTGAAGAAAGGATATAGGAATGATTCACCTCTACTCTCACGTAATGTATCACAGGCATATTATGAGATGGCAACTGTCTCATACATTAATATTACCAAGAAAACAATGGTTTAATAATATTTGTCGGGCGTTCATACGAACACAATTGGCCCGTGTTCAAAGGAGGGAAGCCGGGCGGGGAGGGTCATATTTGTATTCCTACTGGCTGGGAGCGGCACCTGTCAGCAGGAAGTGTTAGGTGAGAGGAGTAGGGTGAAAGCTCTACCGTACGTCCTGCATTTTGAATTAAATTAATTGAATTAATTGTAATGAAAGGGCAAACAATAATAATAATAACTAGAAATGCACTCTGTCGAGGTGCCAACTTTTGCCTTGCACACAAGTAGGCCATTTATTGATGACGTAACCTTAGTTACGTCATGAAGAACGGTGGTCCCCTATTGGCCGGTGGACAACACCGACATTACAGTACTTGCGCGCTCTGCTTGCGCAAGTAACCATACCTTAGTTACGTCATCAAGAATGGTGGTCCCCTATTGGCCAACGGACATACGCAGCCGATTACAGTACTTGCGCGCTCTGCTCGCGCAAGTAACCATACCTTAGTTACGTCATCAAGAACGGTGGCCCCCTATTGGCCGACGGACAACACCGGACATACGCAGCCGATTACAGTACTTGCGCGCTCTGCTTGCACAAGTAATAATAATAATTTAAATAGCTATAAAAGAATAAATAAAGAAATATGGAATTAGAATCAAGTCGCCTTAAGAGTAGTTACAGATACAGTGGCACAGGGTTAAACACGTCCTGCCCACCACTCGAGGGGTTTGAATCCAGAACGCGGCGGCGCTGCTTTCTGCAAAACGTTTTGAGAACGATCAGCTGTCCTGAAGAGACGCACCACTTTCAACCTGCCGTCACTATTATATATCGGGATGTCACCATGGGGGAAAATGTAAAAAAAATAAAAATGTTTGAGAATAGCGAAAACGGCCGATGTACACTGGGAAAGCATCTGTCATTTTTTCACTGTATATACTGTAGCAACATATATTGTACGGTTTTCAGAAAATGTCTTAGGATTGATATCAGTGTTTTAGAACAGAAATAGCAAATATACAAGCTCACAGCGCGTCACTTTGTGCCTCGCTGCAAGCTTGTAGATCTGCTATTTTAGATTTTATTTTGAATGATGTATATCTTTTAACACAAATATTCTCTTCTGGGGGTCCCTAGCACAAAACATTTTCAGATGGGTGGTCCGCGGCCAAATATATATCAATTTAGGGGTCCTTACTGATTTATAATTTGTGACTCAGGTCTCAGGTCTTAATGGGTTAACTAAAATTACATAATTTTGTCACAGCGCAGGAACAAAATGAACAGATGGTACTGGTTTTGACTTGTGACGTAATATCCTCTTGTTTATGTACACTGAGCGATCAGGGCTCATCTTACTGTACGTCTGTGAGCGTAAACAAACCCTGCAATGACACGTGCACGCCCATTTCCAAAGAGCAGCACTAACGATACTGTATCTATGATATGATCTCACACATCTAATCTTAGGCTGACTAAACTCACTGCGGAGACTTCAAACAGAGACATTCTACGTGCAGGTGTCAGTTCAGGCAGCGTGCAAAGCCATTCCTGCGCAGGAGGAAGGTCACTTTGATACAGAGAGGCAGGGAAATCAAAGTGATTATTTATAGTGTTGTGGATTACTGCGGTATAGCCACACACACACACACACACACACACACACACACACACACACACACACACACACACACACACACACACACACACACGATCCAACAGTGGATTATAGTCAGTAATCAGGATCTACATAACAGGATTTATCTTCCACTGTTCCACATTGCTAGGAGAGACAAGCGCTCTGTAGGCAGTGAGAGGCCAAATAAAACAACAACAACACAGGGACTCATGCAGCGTTAGATGTCTTAATCAACCCCACTTGTTTCACTTGCGGGAAAATAACAGGCTGAATAATATACTTTCTGCGAAAGTGTCTTCATAATGTACACTAAGACCTTTTTTTTTTTTTTTTTTACCAGTTAACCACTAAACCCTATTTACAGTATACTTTGTTGACCGGGTTATGTCACATCTCAAACTCGAAGAACTTAAATATACAATCAGGGGCTCCACTCAGAAATATACCAGAGTTTGGCAACCGTTTCTAACCTACTTTGCCTTAGTATTTTCTACGTAGTCATTGGCCATCTCCAATTTCAGTTACAGTTTATTTCATTAATGTACAATTTGTGGGGTTTTTTTACATTGTATTTCAGGCTTTTATATTTTATACATGGATGTTGAGTACTGGTGTTGTTGTTTTGTCCTGTATCTGTTCTGTAATTGTTGTCATGTAACATGTTGTTTGTCCTGTCTCATGTGCAAACTTCAATAAAAATACTTGAATAATAATACTTTGTTGACCGGGGTCCCCTAGGGCAGGGGTTCTCAACGTTTTTGGCCGGGGACCCCCGGAGATGCTTTGGCAATGTCTCGGGACCCCCGCCCCGCCCCCTCCCGACCCCCAATATAAATTGACTGCTACAATTTAGCTATTGAAAAATAGCATTTCTACAAGCTCATAGCGCGCCACCGAGTGGCGCGCTACGAGCTTGTAGGTCTGCTATTTTTGAAAAATCGTGAAATAAAAAAAAATAAAAAAAATAAATCTTATTTATTTATTTTTTAATAATTTGGGGACCCCCTAAAATAATTTGGCGACCCCCCGAGGGGTCGCGACCCACGGGTTGAGAACCCCTGCTCTATACCAGATCTCTTCGCCTACATTACAGAATAGGGATACTAAGAGTTCATGTGGTTAAAAACATGGACACTGTTGTTGTATAACCATGGACATCCTCCAAGCTGCAGCTCAACCACATGCTGTGTGCTTTATCGTGTGTGTGTGTGTGTGTGTGTGTGTGTGTGTGTGTGTGTGTGTGTGTGTGTGTGTGTGTGTGTGTGTGTGTGTGTGTGTATACAGTACAGTATGTGCCTGGGTACAAACAGTATCTTAGTTGTATGATTAATATTTTATTACAATTTACAATTTAGCAGACGCTCTTAATCCAGAGCGATTAACAAATAACAATACAATAATACATAATACATCAAGAATCACAACAGTGGGATATATATATATATAACTAGAAAAACTGCCCTTCTGGGCACAGGTCTCCACCAGGAGGATAGGACTGTGTGAGATGTTTGGCAAAATGTTGAGGAGTAATATAAACATGTTTTTCTTCATTTTGTTGAGGAAATGCAGAGCCAATCACTCATAGCACGAGGATAGAATTCTGGATGAGCAGGACATGTGCAGCATTTTGAACGAAACGGGCCACTCCTGAAAACTTTGGAAGGCAATCTTAGCCAATCAGTGTAGAATCTGAGAAATCCAACAGACTCGTCTTGATCACATGACTACAGAGATCATGATTTGCGTGAGATTTGGATGAAATCTGTGCGACTAACATAAGCAATATGTTTTGCAGAAATCGGCCTCATGGTGGCGCTATAACCGGCAGATGTGGAGGGATGCAGGGACAATGTTTTTCCATGGCCTCTTATGAGTGCACATACATAAGTTGTATACAGATCGATGCAGTTCTAGCTAAAAACAGGAATTGGCCTGTTATAGCGCCACCGTGAGGCTGATTTGGGGAAAAAAATTGTGGCATGTCGTCCTCGGCCTAGTAGAAATGTGCGTGTATAATTTCACGGAAATTGCACACTGTGTTTGTGATTTGTGGCATTTTGTTCGAAACGGACCAATCATGTGAGCTTTGGAAGCCAATCTTAGCCAATCAGGATGGCAGATGGGAAATGGTGAAGATCCGTGTTGATCACATGACTATGGAGATAGTGTATACCGAATTGTGTGATGTATGGATAAAATGTGTACGAGTAATCTACAGAAATGTGTTTTGCCTAAATTGGCCTCATGGTGGCGCTATAACTGGCGCAGAGGCAGAGGTTCGTCGTTGGCATCTAGGGAGTGTGTGTGCAAAGTTTGGCATGGATCGGGCCAACGGTGGCGGAGATTAGCTGGTAACGGACGGACGGACGGAAGGAAGGAAGGAAGGACGGACGCACACACACACGGACGGAGTGCAAAACATACTCTCTCCCCATGCCTTCGGCCTGGTGGAGACAATGAAACAATGTGTATACAGTACACTAGTATAGAGTACTATGTCTACATAAAATGTTATCTAAGTTACATAAGTTTAGCCTTTGCATACGCCTGTAAGGTCTTCAAGGCTAGGGCAAGTGCTACGGCAAGTGCTATGATGGAGTCTGAAGAGGTGGGTTTTCAGACTACGGCGGACGATTGGGAGTGAGTCTGCAGTTCTGATTGCAATGGGAAGTGCATTACATAGTTTTGGAGCCAGAAGGGAGAAGAGTTTGGAACGTGTGGAGCGTTGTCCCAGTGTTTTTAGTGAATGTACTTCCAGCATGCGTTGGCTGATCTGAGCGCGCAGGAGGGTTTGTAGGGTCTGATCAGACTTGCAAGATATGGGGGTGCCATACCTATGGTTGCTTTGAAGGCCAGCATCAGAGTTTTGTACTCTGTGCGGGCAGCGACCCGGAGCCAATGCGAGAGCGGAGAAGGGGGGAGACATGTGAGAACTTTGGCTGGTTGAAGACCAAGCGAGCTGCGGCATTCTGGATCAATTGGAGAGGCTTAAGTGTGCATGCCAGTAGGCCAGTAAGAAGAGAGTTACAATAAGTAATCAAGTCAAGTAATACAAAGCAAGGCTTTACATTTTCTGAAATCTGTGCTCCTTTCCTTAACACTAAATATGTGTGCATTTTGTGCAATTTGCATTAAGCGTTTTATACTTATTATACTTTTCCATTCCGCATTAATAGGCTAAACTTGTGTGCAGAAGTGTCAAAAGACTCAAATGGAACCATGGAACTTATAGGACACACTCCAATGATTGGTTCACATTAAAGGTCCTTAATCCATCAAATTCAATATTTGATTGCAGACCTACCGACAAATGTCTGCAAGTCTTTTTAACTTGTATTGTATCACACGTAAGCGGGAAGTTTTATTTAGTTTTTATTATTCATGTGAATATTGTTTTTGGATTGTGATATCTCGACAACACTGAAAACGAGGGCAACCTTATTTATAGAATAAATAAAGGTTTGAATGAATGAATAATTAGATTATTCCCTCTTTCTTCAAACCCTGTGTTAATTCAAAGGCCCTGTTGCTAGCCTCTGGCAAATGAGAGCTGCATGCATTTTATTGTGTTAGCCAACATAGTATTGTATTATTAAACAGTGCTGTATTATTACATAGTATACTAAACAGCACTGAATATTGTATGTAATTTAGATAGCATGTTATGTAGACAGATGCCAGGTCATTATTGACTTGGCATCCTATAGTGTTTATAGTTTCAATGTACAGATTATTGTTGTTCTTTGAATAATATCCTACTGTTAGACTGATGATAGGTTACAATATGTTCTTGGTTTACTTATGATCCGAATATTTCTACGCATTTGATGTTTTACCTTGTGTTGTCCTGCTTACTGTAAGTTGCTCTGGAGCGTCTGCTAAAATGCCTAAATTGTAAATATTAGATAGTATACTGTCTCATTAAACATCACTGTATTATTATACAGGATAGTATTGTATTATTAAATGGTGCTGCATTGTTAGATAGTACTGTTTTATTAGACAATACTACATTGGTAGTATTGTATCAACATATTGTTGATACAAACTCGAGCAGCTACATTCGAGCAGCTACACTGCTACATTCTGTTGAGCAGCTACATTCGAGCAGCTACACTGCTACATTCTGTCGAGCAGCTACATTCTGATAAATACAGGTAGCATAGAACAATGTAATGATGATAAATTAGTTCTTATACAATTAGCTACATTACGTATCTGGAAAAAAACACAATGAGTTCAACTGTCATTGAAGGGACAGTTGAATGTCTTTGACGCTAGGTCCCATGCATACAATTCCTTCACAGTTCCTCTTTCACTCAAACATCGACCCCTAATAAAGTAAAGTCTAGTTAATAACACCTCTTGTTTGTTTGCATGAAGACAACCATAACAGCCTACATGGCCTACAGGTCTACATGGCCCTGATCAAAATGTCATTGTGTAATTCAGTCTCACAATAAATAGTGATACAGTCAGCAGAGGGGAGGGGATTACCCAACACATCGCTTTCATGGTTATTATAAGTCTTCTTTTCTTCTTTTCCTTCCGTTTGTTTAAGCCATGGTGTTAAGATACATTTGAACTAAATAACTCAATGCTGAATATGAATGATTTCACTTGTGTTCCATCTGCAGGAAAAATATAATGCCATAGCTATGCCAAGTAAAATGATTGTTTTGTGACAAGAAAACAGTAACACTACTCATGTTGAGTCTCTAAATACTGTGTAGCCTATACAATGACTTTAGGAGACAATATTTTAGAAGTAAGAATGCCTATTCTATAGTTTAATGTCTCTGCCGGGGGGAAATCTCATATCTGTGACTTTTCAGTGTTCAAATAAAAAAGTATCAAAATATCTACAAGCTCAAATCGAGCTTGTGGATCTGCTACTTTTGTGTGACACTGTAGTATGATCAAGTAGGGCATTCATTTACGAATATGGAGATAAGAGGCTTCTGCCCGACAGCAACGATAAGCAGTACTTACTTTTCGGCCCCACTTTGATAGAAAAGTCCCCGGCATGATAGCTGCGGCCCCTGGAGTTAGTTACTCCCATGATGACAATTCTCTTTCTGCTTGTTTGATGCAAGTTGAACTAAAGCAGATCTAAAACCAGCATTTGAGAGAAAGAAGGATCCATAAAGTATAATCCGAACAATGCCAGCTGCAAACTGCCACAGTCCTTCCTGTATGCAGTCTCTGCAACTGTCACTGCAACAAGCCTGACCTGTTTCCTCAAAAATGAACACCCATACTCACACACCCACACACACACACACACACACACACAACAAACACCCAAAAATACCACAGGATCAATTTGTGTAGAGCAGCAGTGCAACGCTAGGTGAGGCAAACCTGTCCCTTGTGTCCAAGCTACGAAGAGACAGCTTCATTGCACAAGAGGTGTAATCCTATTAAAAGCATGAGTTAGGAACACCAAGGGCAAGATGGCGAACCCATGAATAGACTGTAAAGCCTTAGCTTGCCAATTACATTTTATCAGTGGTGGTCTGGTGGACCCTATTTCGAGGTATACTGTCTCTCATGGCCTATTGTTGTGTTTCTCTGTTCTTTGGCATATTGATTGCAAAGGTTCAGTTCAAAGCATTTTTTCAGATGCAAAGCAGTTGTAGTAGAGGGCTCAAGGTGTGCGTGTGTGTGTGTGTGTGTGTGACAACTGTGTGTGTGTGTGTGTGTGTGTGTGTGTGTGTGTGTGTGTGTGTGTGTGTGTGTGTGTGTGTGTGTGTGTGTGTGTGTGTGTGTGTGTGTGTGTGTGTGTGTGTGTGTGTGTGTGTGCTAGTACATGAGCAGGCATGAGTGCGTGTTTGTGTTAGGCTGCGCAGGTGGTGAAAAACAACCATGCTGTTTTCGTGCTCAGACCCAGCCACCCACACACATAGCTCCGTAAGGGAGTGGTTGCACCACTCAAAAATCACACCTGTGTGAAATGAGGGGCTCTCTTGTCATCGACATCGTACATCAATTTATGTTATTTATAGAAGACTATTTTTGTCCATGCTAAACCCCTTATCGACCAGACAGTGGCCCTGTGGTTAGAGTGTCCGCCCTGAAACTGGGAGGTCGGGGTTCGATCCCCGGCCGGGTCATACCAAAGACTGTAAAAATGGGACCCAATGCCTCCCTGCTTGGCACTCAGCATCAAAGGGTTGGATTGGGGGTCAAATCTACTAATCAAATGATTCCCGAGCGCGGCGCACGCTGCAGCTCACCGCTCCTTGGCTGCGGCTCAACCGCTCCAAGAGATGGGTCAAATGCGGAGAACAAATTTCACTGCGGTAACGTGTGTGACAAATCGTATGACTTTGACTTATCCCTAAACTTGTCATCGTACTACTCCTCGTTTACATATGACGTAAGTTTTCCCGTCAATGGCGGATAATGTTTTGATGTTTTATTTATTTGTTTCATATTTAGCGGAATTATCAGCTCTTATCATTATACACTATCATGCATCATCTCATACTGGCCATTGGCCAATCAGAATGCCTGTTATTGGTTAGCTGATTTGCTCGTTTACATATGACGTACATTTTCCCTTCAATGTTTTGATGTTTAATTTACGTCATATTTAGCGGAATTCTGACGTATCCGTTCATCGTCAATTGCAAAACTTGAGACGGGCGGGGACAAAATTAAGTGGACATTTGACCAGAATTCTCTTACCGTGGTCAATGGCAAATCTTGAGACGTGTGGGGACAATAGCTGTTTATAGAAGGGGCTAGCGCCCCTTAAAAAAATCACACCTGTGTGAAGTGAGGGGCGCTCTTATCATCATACATCATCATAAATCACATTCCGTGCTCAACCAATTAAATCATCACAAATGTCATTCCGGCCAATCACTTTTGGCGTCTTCACTTTTCTGCCCTCACTTTTATCTTCAATATGTACTTTGCTCAGCCAATCAAATAATCGCTATGGGGTGATCAGCCAATCACAAGCCAATGTTTTGTGTTCACACAAACCTGGAAAGCTGGGCATAGGAGGCCCCTCAAAAAGAATAATAATTCTGTCCATTCTGAAAAAGGCATATTAACACTGAATTTGTAAAAGCAATGCCTCTTTATTTCAAAACTAGATATGCACCGATATTTAAATGTTGGCCCATATCCCAAGTTCCCAACATAAACTTGTTGACCTTTTTGAATGCTTCCCCAGAAAACACTGATAGAATCAACAGCCTTCATCATCACAAAAGGCTTTTTCAGGCTTATTTTCTTACATTTTCAAAATAGTTATTATAAAATAAAATATCGGCTAAGCCTAAAACCGATATTATTTTGACATTGGTTTGATAGCGATATTGCCCATCGCTATATTATATTATCACCACTTCAGCACACAATGCATCACAATGTGTGATTTAATGACACGCTTATAAGCCTACAATAATAAGCAGGACTTTACATTTTACAATAACTTCTGCAAAGAACTTCGGGAGGCATACTATGGTCCGACGGAGCATTGGTTCGAAGGAGCATTGGTCCGAGGTGCGTTGGGGTTAATGGAATTGTATTATCATTCCATACAAGTACAGAACAAAATTTGGTCCTGGTCATGTCAAAATAAATAATTTATTTCCCTGCGAGGAGCCTCAAAGAGTAATAGAAGCTGACAATCTTCTTACTCTTTGAGTAAGAATAGTCTCCTACAAAGAGTATCCTACTGACTCTCCTTAGACCTGGTCATCAGATTATTGGCACAGCAATGTGACAAAAACAAAGAAATCTCCATGAGATTCAAGGCTTCGTGGGGTGTGTGTTGATAGTAAATAAGTCTTTTTTTTGTGAACTACCGTACTCCTTTAATAGCTGATCTACATGCTCAGTAAGCCAAATATATATTGATTCGGGGGGTCTTTGACATGAAAAGGTTTGAGAACCGCGACTGTTGTATAAGGAATATATAAATAGATCCAGGCATGGTTCCAGCTTGTCTTACCTCCACGTTTTTTGCTTCTTGCAATGTCTCTGGTTGTCCCCTGATGTCCTTCTACACGATTCCTGCCCACACAGCCACCCACCATGGATCCTGACAAAAACAAAGCTCTATCATATATCATCATGTCAACCACATAACATCACCCATTTTCCTCTGTCTCTGGATTTATTCTCTTAGCAGATTTTGTATTGACCTGTACCTTCGTTGAACTGTACCCACACTACAGTTTTTCAATCAATCAATCAATCAATCAATCAAACAATCAATTTATCAGGTATGGTAATTTCAAACACGATTTCAACCTTTTAGTTTTTGTTATATTAATGCAAGAGCATAGAAACAGAGGACATTGCTCAACAAAACCACACTCGTGTGAAGTGAGGGGCGCCTGGTAATGTTTGTGTAAAGTGCTTTAAACAAACAGCCAAATATGGACTTTAATGTTTGTTTAGGGTAGTTATGAATTTGATGCCAAGCAAGTCTATGATTTTAATTTTGTTTAAATTTTGTTTAGGTCAGTAAATGACAACGTAAGACGTCATCTCGTTGATATAAATACATCTTGTATTTAAATCCTATTTCATTTGAGAACATCAACATGCCCCCAAAGCTCGGTGTGCCCCTCATTTCATACGACTCGAGTGTGATTTTGTACTTATTACAGTAGTAGGTTAGTTAAATTAAAGGTACTTTACTTATAGTACTGTCCACCACTGCTCAATGGCAAATTATCATGAGCAATAGGCGAAATGTTGCAAAAAATTTCCCTGATCATGACATCAAATATGACTATTAAAAAACAAAGGCACGATCTCTGAAGTTGTAAAGTGACACTGTCACATCATCAGGTCAGCCAATGAGCAATATGTTTATGCTACTGTCACGTGTAGAGCCAGCTGACACTAGGGCCAGCTGACAGTGATAGACCATGCAGTGGTCCTTTGTCATTACTGCATGCTCCTTCAGCTTCACTGAATATTGTGTCTATATTGTCTTAATTAGTCTACAACTACATTAAATCAGTCGCAAATCAGTTTTGTTCGGTTACGAGACGTACGTGCTACTATTTTTGTTGGATAAACGCAATTGTTACAAATCAAGACAATTCGTGATAAAGTATATACATCTATATATCTTTGCCTACCAGAAATCCAGTCAGCGAAATTATGCATTCGTCTGCAGTTTGCTCTCCACATCCGAACTTGTTACAAAGTTTCCAGTGGATCCTCTGATGATGCGACGATCAAGAAAAATATCTATAGTCAGCAGTTTGACACGGGTTCTGATTCTAAAGACCCAACAACACCCCCCGCCGTGCAGCGAGAGCTATTAGTTTACTGCTGCAAGTAAATAACCACGGTTTCTCGCGCATGCACAAAAATACGCAAGTTTCTGCAGAAAAAACAAAAATTAACTAAAAAAATGTATGCTCCCAGTGTAATAATAGTGTAAATGGTGGGAGGGGACCACCATCATCCATACATACACACCCCGCTTGTACACTAACGCTATGCTAAAATTAAATCCCCTTGCGTCTGGCACGCATGCGCAACCTGAAGTCCTGAACCACCTCTCATCTTCTGTATCATGATCACACCCTCCTCCAGTCTGCAATCTGTCAGTCTGAGCGATGCCTCCAGTGGCGGGACAGTATAACCCAGGCCACTACATCAGTACATCACCTAGTAAAGTGATTTTCAAAATAGTATAGTCTAATTATTAGAGTGGTTCCCAAACTTGTGGTGCGCGAGCGCCTTCTAGGGGGTCGTGTGCGACATGAAAAGTCTAATGGTGGTGCTATGGTTTTATTTTAAATATATGGCAAGTAATGCAGAATATAGCCTATGCTGCATATATTATGCCATATTCAGGTTCATATATGTGGATAAAATATGTGCATATATGTGGAAATATGTCTCTATATAGCTAATGCAATTTATATTTCCATGTGGGGGGGGTGCATCAGCTAGGTGAAATGAAATGATTACTATATTTACCCAGGGTATCTGGGCTAAGCTCAATAACTTGTTTCCAGCCAGGCCCTGCTCATAGAACATTTCATCGTAGTGGTTCAATGCCTTGTTCAAGGGCACTTCAGCGGTGGTAATTTTAACGTGTCGGACCGCTGATTCGAACTGGCGACCTTCCGGTATCAAGACCGCTCCGCAATCCGTTCGGCCACCGCTGCCAAAGGTAGGGAGGTAACAGGGGGTGCATGGCCAAAAGGGTTTGGGAAGTTTGTCTATATATTTCTATGATGTTGCACGTATTTCAAAATCAAATAATGGTGAAATGGACAACATTTGCCTGATTTTTGTGGGTTAGAAAATTGGGAAAATGACCCAATGTTGTTTGTTCTGAAATAAACATCAGAAAACAGAACACTTGTGGTCCACTCAATTCCTATCGTCGGTCAGATTATACCGACTGTCAATCAGATTATGCCAAAATACCAAGGACGCAGTCCGAAAACTGAAGCATGGTCCTGATTCCTTTTGTGGGCTAGAATATTAGAAAAATGAACCAATATTTGATCAGAAACAAACAAACGTCAAAAAACATGTTTCTTTAAAGTCAATGCCTGTCAGATCAGATTATACTAAGATCCCCTGACCCAAAATAGTGGAACAACAAAAGGGTTTTTACTTGAGTCATGAAAAATAAAATTGGTCCGTGACCCACTGTTTGGTAACTAGTGCTATGTACAGTACTTTGGGCGATTAAATGCACAAGAGTATCTGACAAAGGGCTTGCATGCATCAGCAAACCTTCCCTGGATGAATACAATTGAAAACAGGATAAAGAATGTGGACATTTCAGTTGCTGAGGCATCAATCATCACACAGGTCAACTAACCCTAATCAAGTATTTTAGTGCCAGTCTATATAACCACTTTTCTATTAAGTCATACACACCATTTGGGTACTGTAAACAAAAATTGCAACTGTGGGAATAAAGTTTGAGCTTTCTTTTAATGCAGAGGCAAGGTAAAGGGACATTTCTAAAATGTGTACATTAATATGCGTTAGTTTCAGGTAAAACTGCTGCTCCTACCACTTATAGATTAGTATAGAGAAGAAAATGACAGCTTCAAATCTATACAAATGGTCATGTCACAATTTACTAATCATTGACTGCACAGGAAGCCAAACAGTTTCATTGAAAGTTCAAACTTGAAGCAACCAGTTAATTTCTGATGAGATCACTTAATTAGAAAGGTTTGGTTGCCAAAGAGTGGTCTTCTAGTACTCTTCTCCTTCTGCGACACTGTCGGCTCCCACCTCTTCGTAATCCTTCTCCAGGGCGGCCATGTCCTCTCTGGCCTCAGAGAACTCGCCCTCCTCCATGCCCTCACCAACGTACCAGTGGACGAAGGCCCTCTTGGCATACATCAGGTCAAACTTGTGGTCAAGACGAGCCCAGGCCTCAGCTATGGCTGTGGTGTTGCTCAGCATGCATACCGCCCTCTGGACCTTGGCCAGGTCTCCACCAGGAACCACTGTGGGAGGCTGGTAGTTTATGCCCACCTTGAAGCCTGTAGGGCACCAGTCCACAAACTGGATGCTGCGCCTGGTCTTGATTGCTGCGATGGCAGAGTTGACATCTTTGGGCACCACATCTCCACGGTACAGCAGACAGCAGGCCATGTATTTACCATGGCGAGGATCACACTTCACCAACTGACTGGACGGGTCAAAACAGGCGTTGGTGATGTCTGCAACAGACATCTGCTCGTGATAGGCCTTCTCAGCTGAAATGACTGGTGCGTAAGTGGCCAGGGGGAAGTGGATACGTGGGTATGGCACCAAGTTGGTCTGGAACTCTGTCAGGTCAACATTCAGGGCTCCGTCAAAGCGAAGCGAGGCAGTGATTGAGGACACAATCTGGCCAATTAGCCTGTTGAGGTTGGTGTAACTTGGCCTCTCAATGTCCAGGTTCTTACGGCAGATGTCGTAGATGGCCTCATTGTCCACCATGAAGGCACAGTCGGAGTGCTCCAGAGTGGTGTGGGTGGTGAGAATAGAGTTGTAGGGCTCCACTACAGCAGTGGAGATCTGGGGAGCTGGGTAGACTGCAAACTCAAGTTTAGATTTCTTCCCATAATCAACAGAGAGCCGCTCCATTAACAGGGACGTGAAGCCAGAGCCAGTGCCACCACCAAAGCTATGGAAAATAAGAAATCCCTGGAGGCCAGTGCACTGGTCAGCCTGAAAGAGAAAAATAAGTTGGTAAAAACTGAAGCTACAAGCTAAGCAGTTTTAGCCAAGAACAACAAAGTCAGAGCCCTCACCAGCTTGCGAGTTCTGTCCAGGACCAGGTCAATGATCTCCTTGCCAATGGTGTAGTGCCCACGGGCATAGTTGTTGGCAGCATCCTCCTTTCCTGTAATCATCTGCTCAGGGTGAAACAGCTGCCGGTATGTTCCATGACGCACCTCATCTGTCAATGGAAGGTTTTCAGTTATTTTTATATATATATATATATATATATATATATATTTAAGTAGAAAATCATTGCAGCAAACAAATCTATAACAAATTTACTACCTCAATCTTGAGTAAATTCAAATCGTTCAGCAATTTACTGAATGATGCGATGTGGTCCCGGTTCAGTGTGAGGGAATGAACTGTCACTGAATGTGACAAAAGAACAGATCTACAAGCTTACAATGCATCCTCCTGAAGCACATTGTGAGCTTCTAAGTCTGTTCTTTGTTACATGATGTGCAGCATTCATTAAGCTGCAATCACGCAGTACCTACCTACTACCTTTGGCACAAAACTACTTGATTATGTTACACATTTCATGTAATGTTAGACATGTTTTTGATTAACCCATTCTGGGCGGGAACCCCTGTTGGTGTTTTAAGCATTAAGTTATACTTTAGCTATTGAAAAATAGCAGATCTACAAGCTCATAGTGCAGCACGAGTGCCACACTACGAGCTTGTAGATCTGCCATTTTTGAAAAATTGTGAAAATGTGGCACAAATCTTTGAATATATATTATTTCAGAGCGAACGTTTTTAACTCAAATCTTTGCTTCTGGGGGGGTCCCTGGAACAACATATTTTCAGATGGGGGTCGGCGGCCAATTACAGATAATTATGGGGGTCGTTGACATGAAAAAGGTTGAGCACCACTGACATAGAAACATGGGGTTTTTCAGAAAACGGTCAGTATTTAGAAGACATTTGTAGAATCGTCCTCAGGTCTAACGGGTTAACAAAATAGCCCAAGAACTTTATAAAGTCTAAACCAGGGCTAGAAAACAGTTTTCAATTTCAAAATATTTTCAGGAATTTCATAGACATCTGAACCATCCATCTTCATTGGGGCTACTGACCAATGACAGTGGGTTCCAGGTCGACAAAGATGGCCCTGGGGACGTGTTTTCCCCCACCAGTTTCACTGAAGAAGGTGTTGAAGGCGTCGTCTGAAACACCAACATTCTTATCACTGGGCATCCGTCCGTCAGGCTGTATGCCATGCTCCAGACAGTACAGCTCCCAGCAAGCATTGCCCATCTGGACTCCGGCTTGGCCCACATGCATTGAGATACACTCCCGCTGCAAAAGAAGAAGTGAAAAGCAGCAAAAACTAATTAGAATTCTGAATTGATGGTTATAGACAGTAGTAAAATGGCTACCAAATTCTGTAAATGGCCATTATAGAAGACAAATAAGTCACAAAGTGCCGTCCTCCATGTCAAGACATCAAACACCTCACATCCTGAGCCAGTCTGTAGCACAGTTATCATTTCATTACAGTAGCAGATGAAGAGCCGGTTGCCATCAAGCTACATAGCATTATGGTGGAGATAGTGTAATGGAATCATTAGTCTCAAAACCCATTGAATGTGGTTCAAAACTACAGAAGGGTAAAAACATGGCAGGCTACATAAGGCCTGCCCCAGTACTCCTTGATGTAAGCAAAGCTGTAGCTAAATCATGGGTGTGACCCTGAAATCGATCGGAGGATTGGTCGAGCTGCAACAACTTTTGCTAGGCTAAACCAGAGAGTATGAACCAACAGTAAACTATCAACCCACACCAAGATGGCTGTCTACAAGGCATGCATCATCAGTATCCTGCTGTATGGGAGCGAGACCTGGATCACATACTCAAGACAAGAACGACGCCTCAACGCATTTCACATGCGAAACCTCAGACGCATCCTTAACAAGATAGTGTCACAAATGAGGAAGTCCTCAAACAGGCTAGGATGCCCAGCCATGTTACGCCAACGATGTCTTAAATGGCTCGGTCATGTCCACCGCATGGCAGACGGGAGGATCCCCAAGGATCTGCTCTATGGACAGCTTGCCACTGGCACCAGGCCAGTAGGCTGACCCCACCTGCGGTTCAAAGACGTGTTCAAGACGTTCAAGCGTGACATGAAATCCATGGGAATAGGAGTAGACAACTGGGAGGACAGTGCAAGTGATCGTGCCTGCTGGAGGCATGTGGTCTGGACTGGAATCCAGAAGAGCGAAGCGGAGCTAAACAAAGCAGCAGCAGAAAGGAGAGCTAGGCGAAAGGCACCTCAATCGGTGTCAGCAGGCGACAGCAGCGCATGCAAATGCCATCACTGCCAAAGAGACTGTCACTCACGTGTTGGGCTGCTCAGACACACAAAGTACTGTTCCCTCAGCATCACCTGATCCAATCGCGCTTGTGCCATGGTCTCTCGAGACGGAAGGCCGCTACTACTACATAAAGGCCTGCCCCAGTACTCCTTGATGTAAGCGAAGCTGTAGCTAAATCATGGGTGTGTCACTGTCAAGGTGTGCAAATGACATGCAGGCATTGACAATACATGGCAACCATACACCATAATATAGGGCATCTCTTCCTTTATGCAACAGCCTACACATACCAGTAGCCTTTACAGTCAGCCTAATTAGCAATTGGTAACACCTTAGCCATGGTTCACATGACGCTCGTACTTCACGACAGTCATGTTGCAGGGCTAGTAACACCTGGTCCATAGCATTAGGCAGGGCTAGCCCAAGATTTAGACTCTCGTAGAGGTTGTTTCCTCTAGCTCTGGTCCATAGCCCTGCCTTAGCCCAAGATTTAGACTACATTTACTTTAGTCTAAATCTTGGGCTAAGGCAGGGCTATGGACCAGAGCTAGAGGAAACATTACCCTACATTGACGTTATCACTTATCAATATGTTTATGGAAAAAGTCTACCATCTAAATGATGCTGCTTGCACATTGGCACACCTAAACCGAACACCCATTAGTCATGATGTTTTTACCCTTTGTGTGTTGCCGATTCGCTGAATATGCCACAGGATAAACATATTAAGCTATGCCATTTGTTTACGGTTTTCCAGTTCACATTAAACACTGCCGAAGGGTAGAAACATGGCAGGGCAGGCGAGTAGGCCTACAAACTACAAAGACAACACACCGTACGTGATGCAGAGGCTGTAACATGACAAATATGAACCCAAGGCCATCACTCACTCAGCAACATATGGGAGGGGTGAATTGGAAAACGCATTACAAAATCATCCTAGGGATGGGCTGACCGGCGATAAACAAAACAACTTGATGTCAGCCGCAGTCAATTTGCGACCAAAATGGGTTTGGTTTAAAATAATGAATCCCAAAAAGACACTTGTTTTTCAGAAATAAATAGTTTGATTTATATCGGTAGGCTACTCACCATTTTGTGATTTTTGTCCGCTCGACGCTGAAACCTACGCCACCTCGTGCTGTTCACTCACTATACCGGCCGGCGTTATGAATTCCTCCAGAGTCTAGACGTGATTTATACTTGTGGTTGTGGCGGTGTCGCGCACCGAGAATAGCCGATCTACATGCTGACAACGCGTCATATCCGTGAAGCGTTGTGAGCTTGTAGATCGGGGCTATATTTATCGCTCGTTCGAGTTTGATTCCAAACGGCTCTGATTTAGATTGTCTGCAGCAGTAATTATGCCCCGGGCGAGGCTTCCCTCCCCATCAGCTCCCATATATATTTGAAATATAATATTTCTCAGACTCAGAGTCAGATATTGTTGCGGTCTGTCTGTGTGAGCCAGCGGATACGGAAACAGTGTGTGCGCGCGCGCGTGCGTGTGTACTACAGTACTAAGTGGTTAATGTATGTTTAGTAGCCTAATACAAATCTAAATCTACAAAATAACTAGTAACCAGTGAAGTAAAAGTCAAATATTTCCCTCAGAGATGTGGAGTAAAAAAGTATTGAATAGGCTACTCAAGTACTTAAAGGGGAATTCCACTCATTTTCAACATTTTACTATGTCATTAATATACCTTAGAGCTGTGTTTCGTAGAACTGTAGGCTAGGTCTGAAATGTTAATGATTGATGATGATGGGGGGAATGTTTTATTATTTCCACACAACAGCTTTAACGTATATTAATGACATAAAATGTTGAATCTCCCTCTGAAAATGAGTGGAATTCCCCTTTAATCTGTACTTTACTTGAGTATTTGTATTTGTGGAGGATACTGGTTATTATGACTCTATCTCCACATTAATACCGTAGGCCTACTCACAAACTCCACTTGAGCTGTATTTCGGTAAAATGATGATAAAAGATACATTCAAGTGACTGACAATGTATAAAGTCACCATACCGACTTTGGTGAGGCAGTATTGTGTTGTTCTAAAAACCTTTATTAAACAAGATATTGGTAGCAGAGTGGAGGAAGTGAAAAGACTGCAGCAACTGAAACAACAAGACAGGTGAGTACTATAAAATGTAACAAGAACCAATAAAAACATTACAAGGTAAAACAGTATTCTTTTTTAAATATTATGACATGCCCAAAGTGTGTTATGACATGCCCAGTGTAGGTATTTGCATGACATGAAACTGGATTATCCCCAAACTTTTATTTTAAATGGCAACAACACAAGTTGAAAAGGTTACGGATAAGAAATATAAAAACAGATGTGAGATGCGACATTGAAGTCATCCAAAGCCTTTCCTGCTAAAACACAGTTCAGTACCATAACATGAAACTCCATCATGTCAATGTCAACCACATATTTTTTAATGGCTTTAAATTAGCAGCCTCAGTGAGAACTAAAAACTATTATTCCTATAGTTGGTGGCCTGTTGGCCATTTGTTTTTCTGCATTATTAAGTCACCTCTACATATTAAAATAAAGTATTTTACATTAAAGTACATGAACAATGGATGTTATCAGTGGCGTGTCCAGACTTGGTGGTCCTATTTGGGCATGCACACACACATACACTATTGGAATAGCATTATACCATTTTTTTTGTCCACTACTACCAATAATATCTACTTTTATAACTAACTGTTTTTGTTATATTTGAAGATTGTCAAACAAATCATTCTAATTTAAAAGATGAATACACCTACTAGCTGCAAGTGTGTGGTACAGACCATACAAATGATTTGCATGGTGCCACCCATGGGTACCACACACTCGTGTTGCAACTGGTATGTAGGTGTATCCATCATTTAAATAACAAAAGTAATTTTGGGGGGCATTTGTAAATATGCGAGAACCTGCTCTAATTGATTTGCGAACCGTACTCATTTTCCATTTTCATCTTTTCATATGCATTGAAATTAACGTTCATTTCTGGTTCCTTTGGATCACCAATGTGTTTGTTTGAGACCAACAATACTGTAATCTGACTAAGGAAGGACAATTCATTCTTCAAGCTGCACACCGCACTTTTTAATGCAATAAACAATGGCTTCTATTTCAGCATGCTAACTTTCCAGGAAGAGAAAGGCTGTAGTTCCAATTAGCTTGGAATCCCCATTAAACGTGCCATTGGTAGGCAGGTTTATGAACTGTCCAAAGCCCACCAATGAGACCCTGTGTGAGCAGAAATGGGGCCATCTTATAATGAGCATTAGTGAGGACCAATTATATGAAGATAAAAAAAGTGATCCTTTAAGCTCTATTTCATACTTTCATAGCGAAAATAAATAAATAAAATAAAATAAAATAATTAAACGCATGGCCTGTTTTGTTTGTACGATAATGAATGGTCAACTAAGATTTCATGATGGTGACAGAGACTTCATGTGAATACAGACAGAAAATCGCTCCACGAGTAGGCTAGATGCCAGGCGATCTGCGACTGGTACCCATGGAAATATTTGGTGCACGAGATCATACATGGCTTGTTTAAAGTTAGAGGCTGACGTGCATCCGTGCAACTGTTGAATTTACATTGTGACTCTAGTCTAGGCTGATGTCATACAAAACTGCCACCCCCCCAGAAATGCCACGCTAAAAACACCACTGTTGTTGGTACATCCTTATTCTTTATTAACTAAAGCAACATAAAACATATCTCATATAACTTAAATTAGTTCAGTTAGTAAGCTAGCAGAGTTGATTAGCCGCGCTGTTTTAGCCATGGACCGATGTCGAATGCCACTTCAGCTGTGTCAAATCATTGCTGTCCTGTGCGTCACATAGAAAAAAACGACCACAATTCAGCTCTTGTCACGGGCGGGCTTGTGATGAGTAAGAATGCGCCATGCAATTTCACAGGATCAAGCCGGGGTGTCGCTCCCATGCCTATACCTACCTACCTTCTCACTCACCTTGCATTCAAAATGTATTACTACAGTAGATGCCACAGTAGCTTCCCTGTGTGAAATGCCCTTTGGGCCTGGGGTTTTCAACGTTATTCAGCCCAAGGACCCCTTAGCCGAGAGAGAGAAGAAGCATGCAGGGACCCCCCCCCCCCACTACATATTGTATAAAATTGTGTTGCATATTAAACTTTTTCATAGACTTGTTTGACAGCACTATCATCAGTGTATGTTGGATTCATGTCAATGTTTCAGACATTCAACCCATTAAGGACGGGAACCTTTCAAGACGGGAACCCATTTTGGGTTCCCTAAGAAAACGTAGGTCAGGATTTAGAAGGCGTTTAGAATCGGCCTCAGGTCTAAATCGGTTAACCAGTAAACTTGACCTTTCACTCTGTGCTTGGTCTGCCCTTTTCCCCCTTAGCCGAAATAGCAGAGCTAGCTACGAGCTTGTTTGTAGATCTGATACTTTTGGCTAAAGTTATCCTCTGAATAGTGATGCTAGGGCTCAAGTGGTTAAAAAACAAACAAAAAAACAGATAACTATCACACAATTAAGATTTTGCTCGCCTCCCAGTAGTAACACTGAGGACCCCCTAGGGGACCCCCCTGTTGAAGACCACCTGCTTCAGGCTTAAATGTCGATGGAGGCCCTGTCCAGCCTGATTTGCCTCCGTCCCTCCAGCATAAAGGTTAACACTGTCACCCAGCGCTGCCGCATGGACCTCTGTCGGACTACCTCGGTGGTGGTGTCGCAGTGTCTGAAGTACGTGGTCGTGCCCTGGGCGATGCCGTCGAACTGTTCGCTCAGCAGCCACGTCTCCCAGAGGAGCGTCAGCCCGTTCATCACCGCCAGCGCCACCACCCACGACTCGTTGCCCAGCAGAGAGAGCCACGAGGTGGCGCCGCGGCCCCCCAACTCGGTGACCACGTACAGCAGGTAGTCGGCGGCCGTGGCGATGAAGAGGAGGTGGGCGCCGGCCATGGCGAGGATGAAGACCACGAAGAGGCGGTGGTTTTGGCGGCCGATGCACAGGTTGAGGAAGAGGCAGTGGTGGTCGTAGTCCTGCACGCACGTGTCACACAGCTTACAGTGCTTGACGTGGTCGGGCTGGAACAGCTGCAGGGGAAAGACCATTAGCACATGGTGCGCTCTTATCAATTCAATTTAATTCAATTCAAAGGAGCTTTAATGGCATGAGAAAACATACGTTTACAGATTCAGGTTATTAATATTCTTTTCAGATTTTAAGGGATAGCTCCTTGCGATGCAGCATCTAATTTTCAAGGGGACTCATGAAACATGAACAAGATACATAAAAACATACAGTACACAGACACAGATACATACATATCCCATTTAGGCCTGACGTCGAAATAAGAAAAACGTTCGCTCTGAAAGAATATATATTCAAAGATTTGTGCCACTCGGTGGCGCGCTATGAGCTTGTAGATCTGCTATTTTTCAATAGCTAAAGTATAACATAACGGTAATGCTTAGTTAAAACACCAAAAGGGGTTCCCGCCCAGAATGGGTTAAATACACCCACCCCACCAACCACCACATTACATTGCCAAAGCAGGTGTCAAAATATAAGAAAAACTGTTGAAAATGTGGAAAGTATATGCACACAGGTATAGCATTGTGTAAACAGAGCGATGTCACACTGTGTTGTTATATGTTGTACAGGGTATATAAAGCTTTTTGGAACAAACAGCAGCAATTTTGCAGTCACTTTGTGATAAACATTTTCTTTCTCAAGCCTCAGATGTAAAATGTGTTTGAAGGTAGCAGCTCTGTTTATATGTGGAGTAGGTCTAGAGGTCTACTCGGCACAGACACTCAATGGTTAGTGTTGCCATGTCTGCTTATTATACTATTGGGCTTGTTTTTCTGTAAATTACTTGTAAATAGTGTTAGTGCAGAGCTTGTTTTTCTGTAAATTGCTTGTATTGTTAGTGCAGGGACATGCCAAAGGTCGCTATCGTGCATAAATTGTGTTCATAAGCTGTCCAGCCAGCTCTATTATTTCACCAAAGCTCCGATGTGTGTGCCCAGCCCAGTGCAACGAATCTGATGTCTGGAATTGCATGATAGCGAAAATAACATTAATACCTTCTTTTTAATAATATACCTTGGGTTTCCAATACTGAACACTTCATTCAGCTCATGACTGTCACTGCATCAATCTTAAACCCTTTCCTGGATCTTCACAATGTTACAATTTTCCTTTCAAAAGTGCAGGCAATACTCAGTGGTCTATTAGCTAATATCGCCATCTACTGGACTTCAGTGTTTCACAATTTCTCAAATCCTTTCCTACAATCATTAATTTATTGTCTCCACCAGGCCGAAGGCATGGGGAGAGTATGTTTTGTTACATATATCATTTCTTTCAAAATCTTTTGAAAAATATTCAATGATTTTAAGCCATTTTCAGAAATGTCCAAGAATTCTTAAAAATAACAGTAGGCTATCAGAAGCTCATGATGTGGCACATGAGCTATTGCCTGAAGTACTGGGGCTTAAGTGATTACTTCATAATGTATTCTTCCTCTCTGTCGAGTGGAAACCTCGTAAGAAATATCAAAAGTAGAATATTTGCAAGCTCTGATTTGCTACTTTTGATATTTTTGCAGTGATGCAAATTATAGCCTGTATCTTGCATCCTTAGACGCACTAAATTGAGAAATGATGCAATCATGTCACCCTCTGGGGGTCCTGGGACGCAATACTGTACTCAGTACTGTACTGTAACAGAATCCACATTAAAAACAAAATCACAGTAAAAATGAAAAATTATTATTACAAATATTTCATGGCCACATCAGACTACGTTAAATAAACAATAAATGAATGTAGAAATCGTTGATCGAAAAGATAACACACAAGCGCCTCCATTTTGCGCACACTCAAACCAAATTCGATGAAATGGGAGTTGGGAGTTTGTAAAAATGACAAATACCGGGCTTGATCCTGTGAAATTGCATGGCGCATTCTTACTAAATATGACATAAAATGTCCCTGGGACCCATCTAAAAGACCACCCCTGGGTCCCGGGACCCATTACACTGAAAACCTATTTACATCACTGCTTTTGTGTGGCGCTGTAGTATGATCAAGTAGGGCGTTATTTACGGAAAAATATGGAGATAAGGGTCCTCATTCACAACGGCGTTTACGCTCATAAAGTGACGTTACGTGAGCGGAGCGTGAGCGGACAGGCATTTACGTGGATTCCCACATTACGTGGGAATTCATGAACTTGAACGTGAACTTGACGGTGACGTGGGTTGGTCGGAAATTCCGCTGAAAGCTGCGCCACCTCTCATGGTCGTGTACGGCTTGCGTAGATGTATTAAGAAGGCTTTAGTCTTCATGCTGAATCAATTAAAAGTCCCCAAACCTCAGATAAAATATGTAGGCAAGGCATGTGTCCCCAACATTGGTCGCACATAAAAAAATGATAGCCTATATAAAAGCCAAGTATCACTTGTATGCCTAAATGCATGCATTCTAGAGGCAGGTTAGCCTAGAGTGCCATACAGAAACTGCCCCTGCAAGCCCGACACCTTTTTTATTTATTTATTAGGATATTTCTAGCATGCGCGATTGCGCTGCTCACTTGACAGCTTTCTACTCGCAGTGCAACGCGCTGTGAGCTTGTAGATCGGCTCTCGCAGTCTCGCGGACTCGCGCTGCATGTTAAAAAACAAACTCACAATTATAATAAGAACATACACTTATCTGCATTCTGCACTGTACGAATCCAACGTTGTTTAGTGTAGTAATGTCTGCAGTATAGGCCTATTTAAATTGTTTCGTTATGGAGCTCCTTTGAGTCAGTCTGACTGTCGGTGCGTGTGTGTGTGTGTGTGTGTGGGGGGGGGGGATTAGCCCTATATAAAAAAATAGAAGACCACATTAGCCTATTTGAATGAATGGCATCAGCGTGTTTGAAAGTCGGCCAGTCATATCATAGTTTTAAGCCAGCTCACCTCCACTCGCGCTTGTTCACAAACATGACGGACAGACAGACAAGAAAGGCTGTTGATGATGATTATTATTACCACTGTAACTCGCTGATCAGCATGTTGACAGAGACTCAGCCAATTAAAGTTTCACGTAGGCCTAAATGCCTTTGCTGCAAGCACCTATCTGCCTCCATTTGCGTCGTGGTATTAATTTATAATAATGTATTGATCACATGCGGACGCCACACAGAATAGCCAACTCTAACCTGCAGCTGAGGAAACATACAACGTAGTTGGATCGGATGAAATAGCCTATAGCCTTTAGTCCAAAAACGAATTAATCCCACAAGAAAAAAAAGAAAGAAAATATGTCCTGTGTCCATGCATGTCCATATATTTGCTTTCCAAATCCGACGGGATTGCAGGAAATCAATCACCGCAGTAGACTAATCAATAGGGCCTTTTATCATTGCCGAGTTTTAATATAGCATTTGGTCGTGTGGTGAACAGTACAAATTAACTTCTTTCTCATTATGTGAAAGTAACTGTAACATCAGTTAACTTATTAACGTTCTGACATTTAACAAGGAGTGAAGTAATGCGTGCCAAGTTGGCAAGTTTCGTTTATAATTATATACATATAACTCGCGCTGTTTGCTTGAAGATCTGTCCGTGCAGAGACCCGCCTGTCAAAATTAACTGCTCTACAAGCTCATCGCGGCTGTTGCAGGCTATGATGACGTATTTCGATATTTCCTGTTGCCTTATATGGTGTGGGATGGGCGTTCTAACCAGGCGACACCAGGCGAATCGCTTGGGAAAAATGCGGAAAGGCTACACTCTGCGATCCGCACAAATGAAGTGATTACACCAGCTTCCCTGAATACGACGGGAGCAAATCGCAGCGTGATCGGACAGAGAAATACGATGATATTTAGTATCTGTTTACGCATACGTTACACTGCGGTGTATTTCTCCTTTGTGAATGAGGACCAAGGTTTCTACCCTGACAGCAACAATTTGTAAGTTCGAGCCCCGGGGAGACCCACATCTTTGGGTCTCGAGCTGAAAAAAGGTTTGGGAAACCCTGTTGTAATTAGTCCATGTTGCCAGACTGGTGCCTCCCACAATTTTCATGTTTCCTTTCATACAGTTTGGTGCATGGAAGCTCTGATCATGATTTGATTGATAGATTGAATAGTTTATTAGACGGAATGTATAAACAGCAACAGAGTACAGTCAAACACTCAGTCCAAAAGGGAGGATAGCACCAAAAAAAGTCCTTGCGGTCTTGTTTCCATTTAGGCCCAATGCAATCAATTCATAGACAAGCGATAAAGAGGACGTGAAGGCTTCTGATGTTTAGTCCTTACAGTCGCGCAAATGTGTTAATTGTCATATAAATAAAATATAATCTAAGCATATATAGCTTGCTGCTTAGCAGAAATGGATTTAAAACATTATGTGTAACCATTTTAAAATATATTTTTGCGAACGGAAATGACGGACATAATGCCAACTTCCATGTTCGGATTTCTGGAGGTGTAGATCCAGACTCTGTATATAGTATTCGGAGAGTGTGGAATATTTGTCTGGCTACGCGAGACAGCCGAGACTAGTTAGTCCATAAACCAAATCCCCCTCCACTGTAGTTCCACCCGTAATATGACATTGTCGGTTCCTACCTCACAGTATGGACAGAACCTGTGTGGGCTCTGGGTGTTCTCCACCAGGTCAGCGACGCAGGTGTAGCGGGGGTCGGAGTCCTGCTTGGTCAGAGTCCCCGGGTCCTGGGTCAGAATCTTACAGAACAAGCCCATGACCAGGGAGAAGTGCACCATGGACACTTGGACCAGAGTGCCGGTTGGCCACGCACGTGAACACACACGGTTAAGGGCCAAAATACAAGAGGAGATAACTACAGTCTCGGAAACAGTACTCAAATGTATTACTTAAGTAAAAGGTGTCAGTCAATTTCTGTAATGTAAAATACTCAAACGTATTGGTATCAAAATGTACTTTAAGTACCAAAAGTAGAAAGTACTCATTATGCCATTTTCAAGTGTAGAAAAATCTTTTGAAAATAGCAGATCTACAAGCTCACAATGTGACACACTGCATTTTGAATTTTTTACTATTTTGAAAAATATAAAAAAATAGTTCAAATATAGCCAAACAACAAGCTCACGACGTCCACTAAAATGTAAACATTAAATGCCAAAAAAGAACAAGGGGTAAGGCAGCGCACCAGATGGGGTCATCTCGAGCACCACTGACTAGGAAACATAGGTTTTTCAGAAAACTGTCAGGATTTAGAAGACTCTTTTTTAAATTTCGATGTCAGGCCTAAATGGGTTAAACATAAACATAGATCAAACTCTTTTTTTTAAGGATATTGGGCATTATTCTTGCATAGAAGCAGAGGAGAGAGTGGAACAGTCCAGCTATGAGCGTTCCCAGGTAGATGGGGTTGGGTAACCTGGAACAAACACACAAAGAAAACAGGCGATCACTCAATGAAAACAACAGATGAGCACGCCACGTAGCATTGGTTCTCAAAGTGGGGTCTATATAAATATCTTTTAAAGCGATTTGTTTTTCCAACTCAAATCTTTGCTTCGGGGGTTCCTGGAACAAAATAATGTTCAGATGGTGGTCCGCTGCCAAATACATATCAATGTTTTTGCGTGTGCAAATAAAAGAGACTAAAAAGCAGTTTTACTACAGACTAAACTTTTGGTGATACCTCATCCATTCATTAGAAAATCGACCAGAAGAGTAAGAGAGGGGAAAAAACGGAAGGCTCTTTAAAATGGCTACAAGCTACAAGCTTGTAGATGGGCTATTTTCTACACACAGCCAAGTGTAAACATTTTACGACTCCTGCCGAAATACATTTTAGTCTACTAAAATCAACTGTAGATTTAGTCGACTAAAATCTTATGATATTTAGACGACCAAGACTATGCCTAATGCTAAATCAAAATGTGCTGTCAGAGTATGAACAGTGAACAAGGGCTATACCTGTGGTAAAGTGGTCATACGGTGGTACATACCTGTGGTAAGTGGTCATGCGGTGGTACATACCTGTGGTAAGTGGTCATGCGGTGGTACATACCTGTGGTAAGTGGTCATACGGTGGTACATACCTGTGGTAAGTGGTCATGCGGTGGTACATACCTGTGGTAAGTGGTCATGCGGTGGTACATACCTGTGGTAAGTGGTCATACGGTGGTACATACCTGTGGTAAGTGGTCATACGGTGGTACATACCTGTGGTAAGTGGTCATACGGTGGTACATACCTGTGGTAAGTGGTCATGCGGTGGTACATACCTGTGGTAAGTGGTCATACGGTGGTACATACCTGTGGTAAGTGGTCATACGGTGGTACATACCTGTGGTAAGTGGTCATACGGTGGTACATACCTGTGGTAAGTGGTCATGCGGTGGTACATACCTGTGGTAAGTGGTCATGCGGTGGTACATACCTGTGGTAAGTGGTAATACGGTGGTACATACCTGTGGTAAGTGGTAATACGGTGGTACATACCTGTGGTAAGTGGTCATGCGGTGGTACTGGGTGAAGATGCTTCTGGCCAACCAGGGGAACAGCAGGCTGCATGTCAGCCCACCGTAGCCGCCCATCAACGACGCTATCAGCAGGATAGCAGCTCCACCCACGGATGGAAACAGCAGCGTCCAGTAATAGAGGGCTAATCAGAAGACAGAATAATAATGATGAACCTATCGTTGCTGTGTGCTGTGTCAGGACAGAAACCTCTCATCTCCATGTTTTAGCTTTTTGTGTTTTTTCCGTAAATTAACCCATTAAGACCTGAGAACAGATTCTACTAAATGTCTTCCAAATCATGACAGTTTTTTGAAAAACCTGTTTCTATGTTAGTGGTGCTCAGACTTCTTTATGTCAGGGACCCCAAAAATGATATGTATTTGGCCACCGACCCCCCCCCCCCCCAATAAACAAATATTTTTTATCTTGTACACCTGCTACTTTCGCTATTTTTTTATTTGATTCCTGAAAAGTAGCGGTTTGCTCTGTTTGATCAGCACAATCAATATCATTATTTGTTTTTGTTTTATTGCATGCAGCATCTCATTTTCGAGGGTGTCCCATAAAACAAAAAACATTATGTTTTTTTTTTACCATTGCCATGATCCTCTTTGGGTCTGCTGTGAATTGGCTCGTTGATGTAGCGAGTCAGGAGTTTGGTCAGCTGCTGATGTCTGGAAGAACAAGCATATTGTTGCTGTCAGGCAGGAACCATCTTTCCGAAAATGAATGCCCAACTTGACACAAAAGCAATAAAAGCATCAACAGTAGCAGATCCACAAGATCCACAAGCTCAAAACGTGGCACGAAGCGACGTGTTTTGAGCTTGTAGATCTACTTGACTTCAAATCAAAGAAATAAGTTGGTGTTCAATAAGTTCAGTTAGTAGGTGTTCAAGACCTGAGGCCGATTCTACAGATTACTGAAACATGTATGTTGCAACGTATATCATATATGGTTCTCAGAATATGTTTGTTTCAGGGACCCCCAGAAGCAAAGATTTGAGTTAAAAATGTTTAAAAAAATAAATAAATAAACATATATATATATATATATAATCTTTCAAAGATAGCAGATCTAGAAGCTCATACTATGAGCTTGCATATCTGCTATTTTTGAATTGCCAACCAATGTGCTATAGCTAAAATCTAAAACGACACAGATGCTTTCCCGGTTTTAACAGATGAGAACAAAACAAACCAAAAATAAGGGGATATTTGCTTGCGAGTCGCGACCCATAAAAAAACAAATGGGCCGGCCACTCAAACTTGGGTCGAGAGACCCACTGTTTGTGAAACAGTGCTCTAGCCTCTAGTACGGTATGTACTGACCGGAAGGTCTTGCCCTGCCTGCTGAGGTCCAGAGGGGTCAGTCCACTGGCGTTCCTCTCATGCAGCAGTCTGTAGCCGGCCTTCTGCAGCAGCGTCCAGCAAACCTCCACACAGCCCCGCTCCGCTGCTACGTGCAGCGCTGTCGCACCCTGCTGGTCAATCGCATCCACTGCACACCTCTGGCAAACAGGAGGCCGGGTACAAGGTTGTTATAGTTAACGAAAACTAATGAAATAACAAAAAATAAAATAAATACTGTTACTTTTCAGGATGAAAAAGAAAAAAAAATAGCAGGTCGACAAGCTCGGATCTGTGACTATTGATGCTTTTGTGACGCTGTAGTAAGATCAAGATCCCACCCATGTGAAGTGAGGGACGCTCACAAAACGTTAGAATATTATATGAGATGCCCGACAGAGACGTTATGCTTTAGGCCACAGAATCACATTTTATACCATGTTTTCTCTGGGAAAACCCCAATGGGGAACCCCAATCTGAAATCCTCAGTGTTTACTGAATGGAGGCAATTTCTACACTCTAAGGCCCTCATTTATCAATCGAGTGTAAAATCTGCCCCAAATTCGAGTGTAGGTTTCGTAGTACACCCACGTCGCCACGGCATTTATAAAGTGATCACAAACAGCTGATCCTTCCTTCATTTTGTTCCGAAGTTTATAAATGTGACGGCTGAAATCTATCTGGCACGTCCTATGAAATCAAGCCTCGCCCTCATTTTTGCGACATGAACAACTGCAATACGACCTGAAAACCATGGTTACAGGGAAAAAAAAGTTTCCCCCGTGCCTTGCCCCCCTCACCCCCCTCTCTCACACACACACACACACACACACACACACACACACACACACACACACACACACACACACACACACACACACACACACACACACACACACACACACACACACACACACACACACACACACACACACACACACACACACACACACGCAACTTGCAAGCCCAACTTGTGTTGTATCTTAAATAAATAAAGAACGAACACCTGCATGAATTAAATAAAGCTGTAGGCCTACCCTGTCTGTTTCCCTCTCACCTCGCTTGCCTTGCTGTCATGTCCACGCACGCACGCACGCACGCACGCACGCACGCACGCACGCACGCACGCACGCACGCACGCACGCACCTCAAGGCTACATGACACATCGCATCGCCATGAATGGAATACGTTTGTAGGCTGGCCTATATTCATTTTACCCATTTGTGCGCAGTGCACGGCGAAGGCGATCAGTGCGACTGTGCACTGCTGTGATAAGTCCTGTGGGTGAGTAATGCCTGCATGAGAGATAGGCTACCATGTCGTCAAGGCAGTCATAATCAACGTTTATGGAGTGATTTGATCATTGATGAACGAATCATAAACATATGGATGAAGGCTTGCATGTGTGCTGGTATGTGCTGGCGACGCACGCCCGGAAATGATCTCGCTTTTATCTGAACTGTCAAAGCACTTATTTAAATGGTGAATGATTAAGCCCCTTACGCCTATAGCCTGCTACAATTGCAAATAGGCAAGCTGTATGCTTGTCATTGTCACTTGGAAATAAAGGCGTGCAGTCCATTTATGCCTAAATATATTTTTTTATAATATCACAGTGATTATATAGGCATCTGATGTCACGCTCATGCCGCATGCGCTCCCAAATCATCTCACAAGTGCGCTCGCATAACAAGGCCAGTAAAGCACTGTTTGATTTAATAAGCACAAACTAATACATTGTAAACATGTTATATTGTTTTTAATTGCACAATTTTAATTGCTTAAAGTTGGAAATCTCTCTTTTTCTTTTTTTACATGTATATACATACAGTTTTATATTAACATTTTAGGAGGGAATACATATGTGACAGCGTGTCAGCAGTTCAGACAATGCTGCTCCGCTTGTGTACGACAGAAAAACAGCCGAGGACAAAGCGTACGACAGCTCCCGACCAGACGTGATTTTTGTCCTGGCACACGTTCAATTTCAAGCTTTGGTGGAAATGGTAAATGCCGACAATTGCGGTAATTCCGGCGTGCACCCATATTTTGGCGTACGCCGAGTTGATAAATGAGGGCCTAAGACTAAGGGGCCGTTCACCTGTCTCCTTTGTGTCTCCTGTGTCTTCTGTGTGTCGCAAGCTCGCAATTCATTTTCAATGGGAGTCACATTTGACGAGACAACCTTGTTCCATGGTGGGGGAGGAGGAGGGCAGAAGACAGCCAGGGAGCAAGCTTGTCTCGTCAAACCATGTGACTCTCATTGGAAATGAATTGCAGGTACATTTGGACCCTGCCCTGGTGATCCCCGGACCCGACATGGAGAAGGAGTGATGAAGAGGGTCACAGCTAAATGACTGATATAGTTAGGAACCAAATGGTCTTCTTATTATGGTACATGTATATAAGGCACCAAATGTGGTCCTATGTGTACATCAATCTCACGGTTAAATTAACCCATTTTGGGCGGGAACCCCTTTTGGTGTTTTAAACATTATGTTATAATTTAGCTATTGAAAAATAGCAGACCTACAAGCTCATAGTGCTACGAGCTTGTAGGTCTGCTATTTTTTGAAAAATCGTGAAAATATTTATTTCAGAAAACTGGAGGATTTAGAAGATTTTTTTTAAATTTCGAGGTCAGGCCTAAATGGGTTAACACTGAGGATTGTACAATGTAGATTGGGGTCCAAGAGATAAAAATGGTACAGAGGACCCGATAGCCGAGTGGTTAGGGCACGTACCATATAGGCTCTAATGCCGGACAACGAGTCCTCGGCTGCACCATTTGCATGATGTAGGAAACAGGAGTCCGTGGCTGTCATGTTGGTTAAATACTATACTAGATTTTTCAGGCCTTCAAATCTAGTTTAAAGTGGTCTCTGTGTTTGTGACGTCTCTACCTAGAAGGCAATTTTTGCAATGGATAATATAAAAAGGGTGAGAATCACTGATCTACTGTGAATGTTTCAGACATCATGAATGCATGCTTTAAACACAGGTGTGGTGCATAGTGGGTGTTTGAATGACTTTTTGGTGAAAACAAGCGATATATATTCAACTGCCAATAACTTATGAATTGATTATTCTATAACTTTCTATCTTTTACAATAGCTCGATTATCTGTTGCATCCCCACTTGGCACGCTTAGTGTGTGTGTGTGTGTGTGTGTGTGTGTGTGTGTGTGTGTGTGTGTGTGTGTGTGTGTGTGTGTGTGTGTGTGTGTGTGTGCGCGTGTGTGTGTGTGTGCGTGTACGGTGTTTCACCTGGGTTCGGAGCAGATAGCGGACCACCTCGGTGTTGCCAGTGGACGCGGCCAGGTGGAGAGGTGTGACTCGGTACAGGTCTGTGTCAGAGAAGCGGAACATGCCCGTCTCCCACAGGTAGTGCATGGCGACGCTGAGGAGAACAGGACGACAACCAGCCCAGGCATTACATCGGTGTTGTCGGGAAGAAACCTCTTATCTGAGTCTAGGGTTGTCCCGGTCCGATCAGAAATCGAGGCCGATCATCAGCGATCACGTCATTTTCAAATGATCGGAATTGGCTCGGGTGAAAAACACCCGAACCTAGTATCAATATTATATCCATATCATGCTATTAGACTGGATATTGTCTGTGATATTGTCTGTGGCCTGGCCAATCAGCAGCAGCTATCCCGCTTCTAGCTGCTGCTGATTGGCCAGGCCGTTTTGTGGCCAGGCATCGAGTCTGCCTGAGAGTTCCCAGATGGGAGCAGGAGGGGGGAACCCAGTGTACACTCTGCTGCCCCATCTGGCGGAGTCAGGTTAGGAGGCTGAACCCTTGACAGTCAAACGGGCCAATGAAATACACATTAAAAAATAGTGACATCACACTATCAGCCCCTCCCCTAACCCCTCCCCCTTTATCATACAACTACAGCTGTGGGTGCGGCTTCAGTTCAGGTGGATCACCACCCATCACCACCCACCAGGCAAACCAGGCATACTTAATGAACTGGTGGGCGTGCCCACCTAAAAACAACATTTTAACAAATACTGTACACTTTTTTGAAAAGATTATACCTCCTTATACAACAATAAGACCTGATGATCATGTTTTAGGGTGGAAAAAAATCACGGCACTCCATCTTCAACAGTTTTGGACATGTGAGGTTTCCACCCGACAGAGACGACATAGTGTTAGGCCCATGTCTAAGGTTGCCTGATGCTTTGTGTGCCAGTGTTGCTTGTGGAAAATAGCCAATCTACAAACTCGCATCACAAGTTGGGATATTGGATCCAATAATGCAACATTAATCCAATAATTAAATGCTATTGATATCCAAATAGTTTTTTAGCGTGACAGCTAAGATATCGCCTCAAGCTATATACAGTACATTTACAGTAGTTGATGCCTCATCCATACAGGATGATGCCTTTTATTCACTGTGGAAAAGATTCCTCGTTTCGGAAATAAATTATATTTGACTCACATGTTGCCTCCGGTCACTGCGTGATGCAGGGAGGTCTTCCCCTGAAGATCGATGATGCGCAGGTCAGCGCCATGCTGCATCATCTGGTGCATGACATAGATGTTCCCATGCCTGGGGAGGACAACCAGTTGTTGTTATTATGACCACACAGGTCTCACTGTCTCACCAGCGACCAACTAACGTTTCAGGCCAAAGTCTTCCTCGGCGTAAATATCACACAGAGGTATAGGCTTTGTCTCGGAACGTTCCCGACACGAAACGTCACGATTTCCGTATTTTAACTGGTCGACAGGCATATGGTAGTGGTACACACATCAACCAAAATAAAAGGATCCCTGGCTAATAAGCCTCATATGCCTTTAACCCATTCTGGGTGGGAACCCCTTTTGGTGTTTTAACTAAGCATTATGTTATACTTTAGCTATTGAAAAATAGCAGATCTACAAGCTCATAGCGCGCCACTCAGTGGCGCGCTATGAGCTTGTGGGTCTGCTATTTTTGAAATATCGTAAAAATGCGGCACAAATCTTTGAATGTATATTCTTTCAGAGCGAACGTTTTTTTTATTTCGATGTCAGGCCTAAATGGGTTAATACACCTTTTACTCCCCCTTGAGGAAAACATGAATAAAATAAATAAGGGCTCATTAGCCAGGGAAACCTTATGTCATGACCAGAGTAGTATAAAAGAGAGTAATGACACTCCCGTTGACTCTCATTGTAACAATGGAATGCGGAAGTGCTCATTCTATCTCAATGGAATAGTTCCAGCCATAGGAGCAATGTTTGGAACTGTCGCCCATAGGCACCCGCTTTGCGGCGAGATCAAAGCGTGTCACGGGTTGGTCATGACCAACGCCACTGACGACGGACGGACGGGGGGGGGGCTCATCACGTCCACTGACCTGCAGGCGAAGTGGAAGGCGGTCTGTCCCGCGTCACACGTCAGGTTGGGGTCAGCTCCGTTACTCAGGAAGAGGTCAACCAGCACACGGTTACCATGGAGGGCTGCGTAGTGGAGCGGGGTGAAACCACCCCAACCTGGAGCACGCACGCGCACACGCACACGCACACGCACACACACACACACACACACACACACACACACACACACACACACACACACACACACACACACACACACACACACACACACACACATCCTGAGTGTTCGTTTAACTCTGACAGTGTACAAATGTAACCAAATGGACCTGTCAGAGTTACAAATGGCTAAATTAACCCTACGTATTTTTACTGTCTACTGTGTTTACTACTGTCTTGTTTTGGGAAAATGCTTCCTTTAGCATTGTACACGTTGGCGCGGAGACAACAAGGGTGCGCCGAGAGGTGAACCGGTGACCTTCCGACCTACGATCGGCGTCAACCACCCCAAATTACTATAGCAGTGGTTCTCAACCTGTGGACCGGGGTCTACCAGGATACTTTGGAGTTTGGACCACCAAATAATTGAGAAAACACTAATATTTTAATGATAATCTACTGAATCTAACATTATTTTAACATCATTTTAAAAAAATCTTGAAAGAAAATAAAAATGGTGATATCAATAAATAGGAACTTAAAGTATGTTTCTAATGAACTAATATGAAGGCCTGTCCACACCAGTGCAACTACTGGCAACTGCTTGCCCAATGGCAGTTGCAAGGAGTTGCATTGGTGTGGACTGGCCTTAAAACTGTTTCGTTGCAAGGAATTGCGACTAGTTGCATTAGTGCGGTCTGGCCTTTAGCCGGAAAACAATCGACTGATTGATTATTTCAAAAAATGCACGTGGGCCACCCATCTGACCAATTTACACGGCAACCTATCAGCTAAGATTTTCAAGTGGGCCCTGGTCCAGTGGTCCAATGGTACTAATAGTACCATTGATGTGGGAAAACGGTTTGAGTGACTCGATCCCTTCAGTAGAAAATGTAGAAATTCCTGGATTAAAAATTATAGTGATACATCAGTTAATGTATGTTTTGGTTTTGTATTAGTAATTAATAGATCTGCTATTTTTGGGGGGAAATCTTGAAAATTAGTGCAAATCTTTGAATATCGTTTTTTTTTTTTTAATGTAATCATTTTTCATTTTTGATATTTTGTATGACATGTTTGCTTTTATTTAATAGGGTACAGTACAGTAATGTGACAGGAAAGGGGGAGAGAGATGGAGGGAAGACATGCGGCAAAGGCCGACGTGCTCGGGACTCGAACCCGCGGCACGCCGTCAGGCTGGATTACTGGCCTAGGTGAGCATTTTTAACACAACATTTTTACTTCTGGGGTTCCCTGGCACAACATATTTATTTGAGATGGGGGTCACATCCGTATAGCCAACACTTTGAGGGTCATACAGTAAGCACTGTTAGTGGTAGGGTAGCGTACAGTAGGCTAGATCTCTAATGCAGGGGTCTTCAACAGGGGGTCCGGGACGCAGGGGTGGGGTCCTTAGAGTTACTACAGGGGGGCACATCATCTTGTGATATGAACGTTTTCTTTACATTAACCACTTGAACCCCAATATTCCTATTCTGAGGGGAACATTAGCAGATCTACTAGCAAATCTACAAGCTGTACTTCTGCTATTTTCGGCAAGGAGGTTTGGTGTTGGGGGGAGGGGAAAGAGCAGAAGTTAATTAAGTATTGAGGACGAGGTTAAGTGGTTAACTGAAAATGTACATTAACATGAATCCAACACACACTGATGAGTGCTGTCAAGTGTCAATTTAGTTTAATAGGCTATGCAACACACATTGTATATACAATATGTAGGCAGGCGGTGCCGGTGGGGTCCCACCGTCCCTCCCTGCATCATCTCTCTCTCAGCGAAGGGGTCCTTGGACTGAAAAACGTTGAAGACCCCTCGCCCCTGCTGCTCCAATGCATTATTATGCTAAATCGTATGATCTTTACCTTTATGCTTGAGGATGGAGCGGTCGCACTGGATCAAGTCGACGCACTGCTCGGTGTTTCCTCTCTGGATACAGTCAAATATGTCTGCAGCGCCGCCACCATCATCAGAGCAACTAGGATGCATGCTGACAGAGAGATAGATAGATGTTATTAATCTAAACAACACACAGCGGGCTCCGGGGGGCCCTCTAATCAGTAGCACTCACCGCTACAGATGCACAGCCCAGCGGGTCCCTATGCGGTATACTATTATAAACATCGTAATAATGTAAAAGCGATACACGGTCGCTACAAAGTAACGGGATCTTTCATTGTTGCTGCAAGCAAAAGAAAAGATTGAAGGAGGAGGCAGAGATCAGATCACGCCCTGCGCACCTGATTGGCCGACGGGCCGACACGTGACGCATAGGCCCAGCGCTGCGTCAACGGACCACGTGGTCCCTGTTTATTTATAAAGTCGTCGTACCACGGTGCTGCTGCATGACGGCTGGCGGCAGTGTCACTTTAATGTGAGTTCTGAATATGATACACAGATACATTATACGGACCAGTACAGTGATATTACGAGTGTTATTTATTCACCACTACATTTTGTGGAAGAACTATCTAACCAGAGGTCCGTAACACCATGTGGACCACTAGCTCCTTTCGGAACCCTACGTTAAAGTTTCTGACATTTTGATGACTTTATAGGTCCAAAGGAGCTCAACCCGGGGGGTCCGGAGACGGGCTAGTGGACCACCAGAGAATGTGGGGACTGCCCATAGATCCGATGGGATCTATGGGCCTGTATGTAGGCCTAGTTGAACCTAGCTCTGGTCCACCATAAGCCTTAAATAAAGAGGTCCATAAAGAGCTATAGTTGAACCTGAAAAACAAAAAAAACACTTTTGTGTTAGGCTACTTATAAAACACTATTTTCATTTGTCAGTCAGCTTGAAAACAGACGCCAAACGTGATCAAACACAGCAAAGGTTAGTGGACTTGTCACTTGAGTAAATTAAAGTAGGCTACATACCGTCCCGTAACTCAATCCCAAACCGCACCAAGCAACTCCTTGCAACATTGCAAACTTACTTGAACCGTGGTTGAAACTGTTTTGTTGCCAGGACTCGTGGGTTACTTTGGGTTACACGGTCTGGCCCATAGCCTCCTGCACTTGCCGTTGCATCAAGGGCTATGGACCAGAGCTAGGTTCCACCTTGAGCTGAAGTAGATTTTAGACATTCATTTGGCTTCTGACAAAGTGACGATAATGTAAAATGTAGGAATGATTTATTTTGTCTAGAATAATTTCCCACAGAGGGGTCTGCTTTTGTAATGCACCAGGAGGTGGCGGTGTTTACCCGTACGTCAGTTGGCTGGGGACAGCACAGGTATGTGTCAAACATCTCAGCCTCTCAGGCAAATAAAGGTCTTTACAGCCTTTTACAGTACACATACAGTGAGTAAGTCACCCAACTTGAAAAATAAGTACACTTTTGACACTTTTTAGCTGTGTCAAAACTCGTGGTCTGAGAATTCCTTAATTGGCAACAAGCATGCAGTGGTGACGTTGTCATTCATTGATTCATTGATGATTCAACATGATCGTTTCTATAAAAAGCCTTATGTTCATAGGGCTGTAATGGGAGGGGCTCACATAACCAGCAGAACAACAGTAGCAGCTGCTTTTGCTTCTGCTTTCTGCACAGCAGAGTGAGAGGCACATGACCTAGGACAGCTCAGCTGATGTAAGTTATGCCCCTTGTGCAAAGTTCAGCATTCAGTCTTATACAGATTACTTTAGTGAGTGAAGAAGGCGGTTTAGGCGGTGGAGAGAGAGAACACACGTTCTAGCAACTATAGTCAGTTCTTCTTGCTCAAGTCCCAGCCTGTCTATGTCTTCCTGACATGGGATGAGAGACAGTGGTGGAGAGAGAGCGAGACCAGACCACTTGTGTTTGGACACAAAAACAACCTTGGCACCTAACTGTTTGAGTTGCTAGGAAAGCCCCCCCACCACCACCACCACTCCCACTCTGAGATGTCTGCCTCTGCAACAGGTAAGCCTATAGTGTTTCTCAACGTCGGTTCCCCATGGACGAATAGGGGTCCAAATGGACCTTTTTTGTGTCTGTAACACTGTCTGAGAGTGGCACAAATGGAACCAAATGGTTCCATTTTGTACCACACTCAAGAGTTAAAAGTGACATTTGTACAATTTCTTATCCCAGGGATAAGAAGTCGTATCAAACTATGGCCACCTTGAAATTGAAAAGTTCACTGTCTGAGTGCTGTGAGAACTAAGTGTTGAAAGTGTTGTTGTGCTGAGCAAGAGAATTGGCATTCCACACATACAGTACACAGGGATGTGTTGTAAGTATGTAATGTATGCCCTAGTGTGCACATGTGGATTGGCTGAATGAGCCATTGTGAAAACTTGCAGTAACGTGTTGTTTAACATGTAGTTTTCCATGCCCTTAGGGTGGCATAGTTAGCCTATATAGTATATACGTTTGACGATAGATACACTTTTTGTTACCACCGGCTGTGTCACACTGATGAAGGCCGGATAGCTGGAACGTTTGTTCTTGCTTGTAAAGACATGGCAGGAAATAAAAGAAACAAACTCACTCTTGTCACTCTGAGTGTAACCCGTCACTTACTCAAATAGCCTAAAACACAGATACTGTACACACAGACGTGAAGGTTCAATCCTTATCCTAACACCAGAAACCATGAAAGAGAAACTATTGATAAGAGAACGTGGGATGTGTGACTCACTTCCCAGCTCATTTGTAATGTCATTTGTTGTTCTTTATCTTCACTTTAGGGTTGGCAGTCTGTTCTGTCACCCATTAACTCTCTTTGTGTGTTGTTGACAGAGACTATACAAAGCTACAAGAGGGTCTGTGTAATTGTGTCAAAAGCAAAACATTCCTCAAGTAATAACGCTCGTGAGCCATGTGGTAATGCACTGAAATGACAGATAGATAGATAGATAGATAGATATACAGACAGGAAAGTCGAGTAGGCACTGAAAGCAGTGCTTATTGAAATAAATTAGAATTCAGATTCAAATCAAAACACAAATGTACTTGGGCTGGTTGTCTGGCAGGAGGCAGAGTTACTGACGTCCTTGTGGGAACTCGGAGTGTGTTTCTAGTTCTGTCTACGTCAGGTCTGTTTGTCACCTGATTCTGACTTAAGGACACTAATATAGACACTAAGATAGCAGAGCTGCATGAATGTGTCACTTAATTTGCTCTGAACAAAATAACTGTATGCTGAACAAACGTTAAGAGTAAATAAAAAGCATATATCTTTGCTGTCGGGCAGAAACCATATTTGCCATATTCTCTATATAACGTATAACAAGTAGCAGTGATCAGCTTATAAGAGAGACTGTGTGTCACATTCAAATTGATAGAGCTTTATATTGATCCCCCATCTGTTGGGAAATCCAGGTGTCTCACTCAGCAACACCATTAAGCTGCTGTCATTTGAGGAAGTGAGAAACGCAGCAGTGATATGCTCTAGTGAACAATTTCTTTGTTTGTTTTAAAGTTGGTTTATTTCTGTATTGTTTTTTAATGCTCTTCCTTAGCAACATGCTGTTGGGATCCACATTGGACCTAAATATCTGTCATCTGTCGGACTCTAATGATGTGTGGCCTGTGAACTAGTTCAGGCAGTTCATACACTCGTATGCAGCTCTGTGTGGGAGATGTACTATATGGGATGTGTCAAGCCGCTGATCAATTGGCGGTTTATTTAAGATCACCTGATTCATTGTACTTCCTGTTGTATCGTCACTGTGGCCAATGGCCACAGTGACGTACTGTATGTGCTTTGTTTGCGCCAACCTCCACCCCAGCACCACCAGTAGGGTCTGCTTCCCCTCAGGGATCCCCATTAGAGATAACATTTTTTTTATATTTTTCAAAGATGTTCAAAATGAGCAGATGTGTGAGCTTATAGATCTGGTATTTGTGAATAGCCAACGTGTATAATATGGATAAAGTGGTGACAATTATATTGTGACGCTATATTAAACCCATTCTGGGCGGGAACCCCTTTTGGTGTTAGCATTATGTTATGCTTTAGCTATTGAAAAATAGCAGATCTACAAGCTCATAGCGCGCCACCGAGTGGCGCGCTACGAGCTTGTAGGTCTGCTATTTTTTTTTAAATCGAAGAACCACTGACATAGAAACATAGCTTTTTCAGAAAACTGTCAGGATGTAGAAGACATTTTTAGAATCTGATCTCAGGTCAAAATGGGTTTAACACATTTGGCTGGGGGATCCCCTGGAACCTTCCTAAGGACCCCTGAGGGGTCTCTGGACCTCACTTTGATAAGAGCCACTTCTGTACTGTACATGCAGGTACATACTGTGCTGTACATAATGTATGAACCCCTGATGTAAAACACCTTGAACTGTCTGCCTTTGTATATGAAATGTGCTATACATAAATACTATAGCACATAAACCTGCCTTGCCTCACCATAAAACACATTGTTAAATCTCTCTCGCTGTCACTCTCTCCCTCTCCCCCTCACACACACACACACACACACACACACACACACACACACACACACACACACACACACACACACAGCTATGTACAATCTCTCGCTCTATGCGACAGGAGTGGGTTGGTGACGTCATGGAGAGGATCAACAAGGAGACGGGTGAGCTGAGCGCTTCAGGAGAGCTGGCCTCGGTCTCTGAGGACCTGAAGGGGGACAGGGTGGAAGGGAAGGAGGGGGTCCAGTGGGGGTCCGAGCTCCTCCAGGCCCTCCAAGAACAACTCCAGGACCTGGGGAGGGGACACGCCACTACGTGTCCCACATCCGACGACTGCATACATGATGAGAAGGATCCTGCAACGCACAGAGAGGAGTACCTCCTCAAAGTCCTGCCTCTCTACATACAGGTACATACAGTACATACATACCTCATCTGAAGGGACCTCCTAGAAGAGAAGCGAAGATTTATGTTTATATTTATGTAAATCTCCAAACATTTTCTATATTTTTCAAACATGATAGATAGATAGCACAAATATGCACGAACATCTGGCATGGCTAATGGTTGAAAAGAAATTAGCAGTGAGTCTTCTAATGCTACTGCGGAACATTATTTCCACTGGTAAGCCATATAGCTTGGCTCACCAGTTAAAAATGACTTCTGAACATGGTTACGACACCAGAGGAGCAGCTTCTGGCAACATGAGAATAAAAACAACACCAAAATCAGGGTCAATAACTCTCTGGAATGCTCTGCCCAAAAACATCTTATCTACAATACATAACAAAATTACTTTCAAAAAGAATATCAAGATATACCTTGCCAATTTGCCAAGTACATAACTGTGAACTGTGATTTGTGAATTTGTTCTTTTGATTTTATAATATGAATTTGTTCTTTGTATTTGTTTTATTTTGTTCTTTTTTTATTTTTGTTTTTTATTTTAAATTGTATTTTTAGTTTTACATTTGTATTGTAGACCCCAGGAAGACTAGAAGCTCAGTCATGTGTCTCTAATGGGGATCCTTCAATAAACATAAACATAAACAAAGTGACACTCTTTGAGATTGTAGATCTGAGCTTGTAGATCGATCGGCTATTTTCACTGAATATTTTTTGCCTATTACGACATGCCCCAAATGGGGACACTATGACCCCCTTTCCACCGGTTGGTTCCCAATGGGAACCGGTTCTTAGTCCATGAGCCAGAGCTCCAAAATTGGTGGGACAAACTAGACCTATATTAAATTGTTTATAGGATCAATACAAGTAAATGAATACATGATACCCTTCCACAGTAGTAGCTTTTTCATATTTTCGATTATTTTGCATATTGTCCTACATAATGCCTCATTTGCATATTTAAAAATGTAAAATTTGTAATACAATAAATCATTGTCTTCGTGTAAGTACTCAATTGGGGAAGTTTCATGGTGATAACAATCTAATATAGGTATGGTTTTGCCCACTCAATTCATAATTAACGTTCCAATGTTGGAGCTCTGGCTCATGGACTGAGAACCAAACAGAACTGAACCGGTTCCCATTGGGAACCAACCGGTGGGAAAGGGGCCTATGGGCTCATGTGGTTTAGTACATTCAATTTGGAAAATGAGTAAAATCCAATTCTAAAAAGGATTCCTAGAGGAACTTAATGTACTTACAGTGAGTAGGAAGGACATTGCAATGATCAGATTAGTAGTTCTAAGATGTTTTCATTTCCGCTGTGTGACTCCATCGTACGACTGAGTATAAGTTGAGCACTAGGCTTCTTCACTCGTCAACGTGAACAACTGGATGAAGCTGATTTTGTAATTCGAATGGCTGAATTATGTCAGTCCCCCACCACACACACACACACACACACACCTATACATACCTTGAATTCCATCAGCGATTTATAGTACTGTGTGAGTGTATGTATTTGTATACAATGCCCATTGATCAGGATTACACCCGCTGACATAATGTGTGTGACGTGTGTGTGTGTGTGTGTGTGTGTGTGTGTGTGTGTGTGTGTGTGCGTGCGCGTGTGTGCGTGCGCTTATAATAATAATAATAATATAATTTTATTACTATACTTGGGCCAAATGCCATTTTCCTGGGTCCTCACAACTTGAGACATGATAGTTTAAATACGTTCAGTATAGCGTTAGGATTATAGGATTAGCCTACAATTAGGAAATGACTCAGGTTGTGGTTAGGATTTGGTATTTAGGAGTTATACGTTACACAACAAGTTACACATTACCTAAAAATGTGTTGATGTCCTCGGAAGTAAAGTAATATAATATACTTCTTGTACATGTCTTACTCTTACACCGTGGATTCACTGACTCCTCACTGACGCTGTTGAGTCAAAACTCAGAAGTGGAGCAAAAATCTTCTCAGACCTCAGACAACTACATCTCCCAGAATGCACCAGCAAGATGGCTGCTCGTTTGCCTGAGCTGAACAAAAAAACCTCCCCGGTTATATGAGTAGGCGTCAGTGAATCCACGGTATGAGTCTGGCCAAGCCAGGCTAGGTCCCTGGCACAAGCAAAATCAGATGGGGGTCCGCGGCCAAACTCCTATTAGTTTGGGGGTCCGCGGCACGATGTGCACACACACACACACACACACACACACACACACACACACACACACACACACACACACACACACACACACACACACACACACACACACACACACACACACACACACATACATACAGAGAAACCTCATGACCTGCTTACGGAGATTTGACTTGAACACAGTGTAGGCCAGGGCCTCACCGTGGAACAGCAGGGTCAGGGAAATGTGATCTCCTGTTATGGAAGTGAAAGGACTCGCTGTGTGTGCATTGACTGTATATTATTTATGCTGTTGTAGTGCACTATAGCCACAGCAGTTCAGTGTGTGCATTGGCCGTCATTAGACTGGCAACGCACCTCAAACACTAACCTAAGCATAACCGCAAGCACGGGAGCAGCACATGTTCGACCGCATGTCCGACCGTTTCTGCATGTCGGACCTTTTTGAAACTAGCTCCTCGCCACTCGCCCTACACACTTCCACATGGTTTGAGCATAGATATATGAATAATAGAGACAGCACTGGAGGCGAGGGGAATCCTGGTGCCGTCTCTATATGCTCAAACCAAGTGGAAGTGTGTAGGGCGAGTGGCGAGGGCTTAGTTTCAAAAAGGGCCTATGCGTGTCGGATCTGTGTGTGCATCCCATTATTTTGCTGCTGTCGGGGCAGAAACCTCTTATCTCCTTATTCTAACCTTTTTGTGTTTTTTTTTCTCCTGTAAAATCGACGCCCTACTTGATCATACTACAGCGTCACACAAAAGCATCAAAAGTAGCAGATCCACAATGCACTGCGTTTTGAAGTTCTGGATCTGCTACTTTTGGTGCTCTTGAATTTGAATCCTGAAAAGTTACAGTTTTGAACATATGATGATGTTTCCATCCTACAGAGACGATGCTGTAGTAGTACATTAGCCACAGCGGTGCAGTTGTTATGGGATTCTAATCATGCAACAAATCTTCACGTTGAGCAGATTGGTACAGATTGAACAAAATTACATTTTCATCACTCAAAAAAGGTTACATATAGTGCCGCTTTAACTTCAGCAAACAACAACGAATAAATATATACTGTACACAAATGACATTTTGACAGTTAACTTGCAATTGTCACATCGTGATGCATTGAGATTTGAGAGTTTAAGCTAAATTATGCGATTTCTGAAGATGTTTTGCTTTCGCCTATAATGACAGCTAAACAGTAAACATCGACCCAGATTATGATATATATCGACCACTCGACCAGACTGATATATAGGCCTATATACATGAGTTGGGCTCTAGTCTACTCTGTATGTGAGATGAATTATTGTCCTTTCTGAACTGAACTATTTCCCTGCCTCTCTGTGATCCATTCTCAGGTGTGTGAGAGTGACATCAGGGCTGAAGGTCTGGAGCTGAAGGGCCTGGCTGCTCTCACTGCAGACATGGTGATCTTCAACATCCACAGCAGAATGGCAGCTAGACCTGCAGGTAGGATGGGGTGCATGCTTAGTTTAAACTAGTCATTGGTTAGACATGGGTTAGGGTTAGGTTTAGGTGTGCTGCCCCGTGGGAGGTTAGGTTTAGGGTGAGGGTTTGAGATAGGTTGTAGTTGTAGGACTAATGACTGGTCTAACCAATGAGTATAGTCTAAACCAAAAACTGTCTAAACTAAGTACTGCATCCGGTAGGATTAGACATTTCACTTGATACTGAACCGTCAAATAATGGCGATTTCATTGTGTTTTTTGGCAGTGGACATTTGGAACTTGCTGTATAATGACAAAATTAAATTAAAATACATTCCTGTTTGGCTTTTAGGTGTTGTAAACAATTATGACAGATTAAGTATACATAGATATGACTGACCACTACCAATAATCAAAGCAAATAATGCACTATGGTCAAAGTACATGTGATAATTTTATAATTTCAAAAGTCAAAGTAGCCGGTTAACAAGCTCATAGATCCATTTCCACTATTTTTTGAAAATGTATGAAATTCTTTCAACAGATGCATTTATACAAATTAATAGAGACCATTTTGAAGATCGATCAAGTAATTGCGATCGGTGTATTATAATAATTGTGACAGGCCTAGTTATGAACTTAATATAATATGGTCTGATACCAGTGGTTCTCAAACATTGTCCCCCAAATTGTATCTACCCCACCCCATCTGAAAATATGTTGTGCCAGGGACCCCTATATATACAAAAATGTAAAAAAACAATAGCAGATGAATAACATCTGCTATTTTTAATAGCCAAGATATAAATGGATAACATGGTTGAAATGATTGTGATGTTGGCACTCCGCTACGCCAGCGGCCCAGGCACCTAGGCTACAATGTACTGTAGCCGTTGCGGGTTAGAATCCCAATCCCGACAGTAGAAGAAGGACTCCTGGAGGTCCCTGGAACCCCCTTTGAGAACCACTGCTGTATACAGTCATGACTAGCCCATAGTAGGGCATTCACTTCTAGTCATTTTTACTAGTTGACTAGTCGACTAGTTGTTTAACCACCTATTATGTAAAAAAAAAACTAAAAAATATTTGTACATTTAAAAACTGTGTACATTGGTGACTATAACTATAATCTACCTGATTGAGGCCTACAAAATCGTGAAAAAAATTAAATAAAACTTTTTTTATTTTATTTTATTTTTTTCTTATCAACTAGTCAACTAGTACCAGCAAGGTCGACTAGTGGATTTACTAGTCGACTAGTAAACTAGTCGACTAGTTGCTTAATGCCCTAGCCCATAGATCCTGGAGTGAACTGCATGCTGCTTTGGTCTGGTGTTGAAATCATAGATATAAAAAAAAAACTAGATGCCTCATTGGCCACTGCAATTTGTTGGATACATGCGTCTCTAGTGTAAGGCGGAAGTGCGGAAGGCACACTGCGTCGCTGCCACTCAAGTGACTACTGGCTTGGCAAGCTTCCACTATGCTTCCCGCAAAACGCTTTCCTCCGTGTTGCCTACTCTCGAGATACACAGCGCCCCAGAGCCGAAGGAGGCGTTTCTACCTTTCTATTTCTATGGTTGAAATGAGAAGCTGCAGTTTATCCAGTCCGAAAAAGCATTCCTCCAATGAGCGTAGGGTTTGGGAGTGGGTCTAACGAACATCCAATCAGCGCGAGGCCCGTCTTCAAGCGTCATCAGGCTGTGTGACAGCAGGTTCTCATGAGGGGAAATGACAACGTACAACAATAGATATAGAGAGTTTAGACACTGCTATTGACGCGATTCTACTCGGTTCTACACTCTGCTTTGAAGGCCTTCATTCTACTCGGTTCTACACTCTGCTTTGAAGGCCTTCATTCTATTCGGTTCTACACTCTGCTTTGAAGGCCTTCATTCTACTCGGTTCTACACTCTGCTTTGAAGGCCTTCATTCTATTCGGTTCTACACTCTGCTTTGAAGGCCTTCATTCTACTCGGTTCTACACTCTGCTTTGAAGGCCTTCATTCTACTCGGTTCTACACTCTGCTTTGAAGGCCTTCGTTCTACTCGGTTCTACACTCTGCTTTGAAGGCCTTCGTTCTACTCGGTTCTACACTCTGCTTTGAAGGCCTTCATTCTACTCGGTTCTACACTCTGCTTTGAAGGCCTTCATTCATGATTCTACTCGGTTCTACACTCTGCTTTGAAGGCCTTCATTCTACTCGGTTCTACACTCTGCTTTGAAGGCCTTCATTCATGATTCTACTCGGTTCTACACTCTGCTTTGAAGGCCTTCATTCTACTCGGTTCTACACTCTGCTTTGAAGGCCTTCGTTCTACTCGGTTCTTCACTCTGCTTTGAAGGCCTTCGTTCTACTCGGTTCTACACTCTGCTTTGAAGGCCTTCATTCTACTCGGTTCTACACTCTGCTTTGAAGGCCTTCATTCTACTCTGTTCTACACTCTGCTTTGAAGGCCTTCATTCTACTCGGTTCTACACTCTGCTTTGAAGGCCTTCGTTCAAAAGAGATGTTTTTTTGCGTTCTCCCCACTGGATTTTATTTGGGAAGAGTCTCATCTACCAACTGCTGATCTCTAGTGATTGGTTGAGGGGAAATCAAATCCCCCCCCCCCCGTAAATCGCTCAGACAGGAGCCAATTTCAGACTCAACTTCAGGAAGCTTCAGTCTGATAATCAGGCTAAGTCATGACAGCACTGGAGAGGAAGTTCTGCCTCGCTCTTATCTGGTTCTGCTTTCCTTTGGTTTAGTTCCTGCCTTTACTCTCAAATGTCCTTCAGAATGGCTGGTATTCCTGTTCACGCACCAAAGTTTGTAACCGACAAAATGTACGTACTATATACATTACGTCATGTATGTCTAATGTTTAGAACCACTCTACGATGCTTTTTATCCATTGTGGACAACATTGGCATCTATCTGAAGAGAAATGCATTGCGTAATGAAGGTTATCACTGACATTTTGTCAACTACACTTGAATTAACTTCTTTCACAACAGCAGAGAAATGCTGTTGTGAAATACGTTTACAGTTACATGCTATAACAAGTCCCGACTACCACAGCCTTCCATTGTAAAACGCAGGCTGCAACGATTAATAATACCATTTTACCATTTAGATTTTTGGATAACGTGACCAGAGTGTTGTGGGATGAATCGGGGCTGCTTGATCTATTGTCCGGGTGTGTAGAAAGGCGATTGAAAGTAATCAATAAAAACATGCGCTAAACGGAGATCTACGTGTCCCGCATCGGACCGGTGGGATTCGAACCACGTAGAAAAATGGTTCCCGCATTTGGGGTGTTAACCACTCAAACCCGGGCCTCAATACTAGATCTTTGCTGATCTATAAAGCTCACATAATCTCGCATAGGGAGGCTCACAACTGAGCTTGTAGATCTGCTATTTTTTGACTAAAGTTCTCCTCAGAATTGACTTGAAAAGGTTTGGATGGAAGGATGTGCCTGTAACCTTGTGTTTTTGTCCTGTGTGTTATCAAGGTTTGGGATGGAAGGTTGTGCCTGTAACCTTGTGTTTTTGTCCTGTGTGTTATCAAGGTTTGGATGGAAGGATGTGCCTGTAACCCTGTGTTTTTGTCCTGTGTGTTATCAGAGGAGGCTCGCTATAAGGTGGTGGAGTTCTTCCAGAGCTTGGATGGACAGAGTGACAGCGAGGGGACTGAGAAGAACCCAGGATGGCTCTTATTGAAGTCCCTGTCTCTCCTGACAGCTGACAACACAGTGAGACATGTTAGGCCTGACGTCAAAATAAAAAAAACGTTCGCTCTGAAAGAGTATATATTCAAAGATTTGTGCCGCATTTTTACGTTTTTTCAAAAATAGCAGACCTACAAGCTCGTAGCGCGCCACTCAGTGGCGCGCTATGAGCTTGTAGATCTGCTATTTTTCAATAGCTAAATTATAACAATGTTTGAAACACCAAAAGGGGGTCCCGCCCAAAATGGGTTAACAAATGTTGATGCATTACTATTTTAGAATGTTTAATATTTCTATTTTTTTCCTGTAGCTGTCCCGAAGAAACCACCTAACTCCATTTTTAACACCCTTTACATGTGTTGGTTAAAGAAAATATTGAACCAAAGAAAAGTGGTAAATTGTGTTTCGACAAAAACCTTTGTTTTTTTTTCTCCCGGAAAAATGAACATTTTGTAGTTCGGTGGTTTCTTGCCGACAGCAGAGATATTCTATAAATGTGAGGATGTTTGAACATTTTGGTTGGTTGTGTGAAATACTGTGAATGTGTAGAAGGATGTGGTGTCCTGGATGCAGCCGGGTCTCCCTGCTGCTCTGGTGAAGTGTCTGTACTTGTTGGTGTGCCTCCCAGCCCAGCAGGACTCTGCAGCCAGGGAGGACAGCTTTCAACAACTACTCACACAGGTAATATAAACACTAAACCCAGCTCTCTCTGTCAAACACCATGCGCCGCTACACACATGGACAGCGTTGATGTTTAAACCATTGAGACCTGAGACCAGATTCTACAAAGGTTTTCTGAAGAAAATAAATTAATGAAACTATATTTCTACATCAGTGGTTCTCAAACTATTTCATGTCAAGGATCCCAAAAATGATATATATTTGGCCACTGCCCCCCCATCTAAAAAGACGTTGTTCCAGGGACCCCCCAGAAGCAAAGATATGACTTTTGCTGTGAATGAATATATACAAAGATTTGTACACGTTTTCACGATTTTTCAAAAATAGCAGATCTGCAAGCTCGTAGTGTGGCACTCGGTGCCGCACTATGAGCTTGTAGATCTGCTATTTTTCAATAGCTAAAAGCTAAAATAATGGTTAAAGTGGTTAAAAGCTAAAGCGACACAGATGCGTTCCAGGTCTTAATGTCTCCTGGTTAGATAGACGGTTTCATCTCAGTTACTTGGGAATGCCGTCGCTGATGGGAGACTCCATTCAGAGGAAACACTGCACTGTGGGTAGCTAGCTTGTAAGCAGAGTGTACCATTAACCAACCTCAAACTAGAGCCCAATGTCTGTCCTTTCCCTGCTGCATAGCGCTTGTTCTTCCTCCCTGCAACCATCATTTACTCCAGGGGTGGGCAACTGGCGGCCCGGGGGCCACATGCGGCCCCCACCTTCGCTTAATGTGGCCCTCAGGTTAATGTCAGAAAACTGATTGATTGATTGATTTCAGCTGTTACAATTCTACGACATGCAAACATGACCCGCTTTAATTACTTCAGTCTAAATTAGTAGCTCAATGCTTCAACACAAGTATAATTAAAGGCATTTGAAATTACATAAAAATGTTCATTTTCAGGATTCCAATTCAAAAATAGCAAAAATCTAAGATTTCAATGCAAATATAGCAAAAATAGCCGATCTACAAGCTCAAAACGTGTCGCAGCGCGACGCGTTTTGAGCTTGTAGGTCGGCTATTTTTGCTACGACAGTAATATATGGCCCTAGGGAGTGAGTGTGGAAATATAGTGGCCCTCTCCATCGTCAAAGTTGCCCACCCCTGATTTACTCTGTGTCGGTGTGACTCTCCCACTTGGCAGGTCCTGCTACAGCTCTGTACGCAGAGGGTGAGCGTAGAGCAGATGGTGGAGACTCAGGAGCTACAGTGTCTGATCATCTCCCTCACGACGCTGTGGGACCAGACCAGCGCCTCCTGGAGGCACCAGGCCACGCGTGTCCTTGGAGCCATCTCTGCTGCGCAGACACGCAACACCGTTCCCAGCCTATTGGGTAATGTAGCTCAGAGGCATTTTGGAAGGTTATAAGCCCTTCAATTAGGTTGGGCAAGAGAGAAGAGGGATCGTGTGTGTGTTGTTTTCAAGACATCTTGTTTGGGACCAAAGTTTTGGGAGGGACAGGTAGACATTGCCATCCTCCTAAATAACAGAAGGGATGGAGTAATTGAATGAATACATTTTAATTATAATAATGTAATTTATATGGCCGTTTTCTATACCCAAAGTCACTTTACAAAATAAAACAAACAAAAAACAACTTTTGGTGTTTTAACTAAGCATTATGTTATACTTTAGCTATTGAAAAATAGCAGATCTACAAGCTCATGTAGAGCTTGTAGGTCTGCTATTTTTGAAAAATCGTAAAAATGCGGCACAAATCATTGAATATATATTATTTCAGAGGACTTTTTTTTTATTTCGACGTCAGGCCTAAATGGGTTAATTAAGAAGTCACTAGAAAGGCTAAAAACTAAGCAAACGAAAACATTAAAATGAAAACGGAGCGATTAGAATTAGATGGGGGGGAATGCAAGTCTGGAGAGGTGAGTTTTGAGGGTGGTTTTAAACATGGCAAGGGTGGCGTGGCGGCAGCTTTGATGTGAGCTAGAGTTCCAAAGGGAGGGGGCTGCAACTGAGAAAGTGAATAACGCTTCTAGAAAACCTGAGGGAATGAATTGTACTGCTTTTACACCAGTGTTGTTTTCGTCGACTAAAACTAAGACGAAAAATGTTCGTCGACTACCTTTTTTCACTGACGAAAACTAAATGGAAACTACATGAAAACTAAGCTATTATGACTAAAACTAAGACTAAATATAGTGACGATTTCGTCAACAAATAAAAACTAGACTAAAATGTTAGGAAGGGACTAGTGGACAAGAGATCCGGTATAAGTCATTTTACACTTGGTTGCATGCTGAAAATAGACGATCTACAAGCCCACAACGCGTCGCGCTGCGAGCTTGTAGATCGTCTATTTTCGTATTTATTACGTATTTTCAGCAAGTGAAAAAAACGGTCGTTACGACGCCATCAAGGCCCGCCAAAATACATTTTGTTTGACTAAATCAACTGTAGATTTAATCGACTAAAATCTTATGATATTTAGTCGACTAAAACTAGACTAACACTAAAACATTCCAGGTGACTAAAATGTGACTAAAACTAAATGGAGACTATTCAAGACTAAAATAGAAATTTGCTGCCAAAAACAACACTGTTTTACACTTCATTTCTATGAAGTGCACCTCATCCATTCAGCCCGCCTCTCTTCTCAGATAAGAACTGCGTGCGCATCTGCATTCAGAACCTGTTGCGGAGCGGCGCTGACGTGCCGGGCCCCGTGCTAGCGGAGGTGGCTCTGGCCGTCTTTGGTTTCATCCGGGACACCTATCCCATCAACCCGGCCCTCTTCGCTGCCTTTGACACCACGGATGGCTACGCCGCTCTGGAGGGCGTCCTGAAACGGTGAGATTTTTGAATGGGGAAATCGGTAACGAGGGTTTTCAGTGTTCGGGGGTGTACGAAGCATTAACCTCGCCTCACCAGGCTTTCCACCACCTCGGAGGAAAGCCTGGTCTCTGTTTCAAAAGTCCGTATGATCCGGTCGGGAGCGGATGATATCGATATGTTGTAGTATTGTTTTGTAGTCGACAGGCAGGAACAACACACCCAAACTTCCTTTTCCCTCAAACCGATTTTTCTCAATAAAAGCTCTCGTAGCCTGTAGCTTTTATTGAGAAATATAGAATTTGAGGGAAAAGGAAGTTGCCGCCCCGTTGTTCCTGCCTGTCGACTATCATCCGCTCCCGAGTCCCGACAGGATCATATACCTAAATGAAATGGTGCCCAGGCTAACGAAGCATAATGCATATCACTGTTGTTGTTGTTGGGAAGAAACCTTATCTCCTCTTGATGCCTCAATGGAATAGGAGTAGGGAGACCACCACCTCCCAACAACTGCATGCAGTACATTGTTATATTGAATGAACATACTCGACTACCACACAGGTTAGAAGGGTTGGGGTCTGAATAAAGAGAGGTGAGGTTGAGATTGTGTACACTGGGAGAAGGATGCTGAAGATGGTTGAGCTGCCCAGGCAAGTGGAGAAGCAGAGGGAGGCCAAGGTTTATGCCTATGGATGATGCGGTGAGAGGGTGACCGAGGAAGATGCAGAGAACGGAAACGGATGGAAACGCTTTGCTTTGCTTTGCTGTGGTCACTTGTCATGATGGTACTGACCTGAAAATGGAAGAAGATGGGAAGAAGAAGAAGCAGATACTCTGCTGCGGGTGTCAAATTAAGCGCATCTTGCTTTAACTATCTTCCTTCTCCCTGTAGTTGTGAAGCAGGCGTTCCTGCAGAGCAGTTCCAGCCCGTGGAGGATCTGCTGAGGTTCATAGCGTCCCTCACGCTGTTGGGGAAGGGCGAGTTGAAGGTGGCCCTGTGCATCAGCAACCCCCAGCCTCCGGGCTTCAAGTTCGACCCCCCGCTCATCAAAGGTGAGAAGAAGAAGTCCTTCTGTCATCACGTCCTTTTTCTTTTCAACCACTTAAGCTCTGTAATATATTGACTCTGTCGGGTGGACAGACACAAACTGTTACTTTTCAGGGTTCAAATTTCCGAATTGGCAAAAGTATCAGATCAATGAGCTCGAAACGCCACGCTTGTAGATCTGCTACTTTTGCTGATTTATTTTGTGACGATGTGTAGTATGATGAAGTAGGGCGTTACTTTACGAAAAAAGAACAAAAAAGTTAGAAGTGGCTATGGAGATGAGAGGTTTCTGCCCGACACAATGATTACTTCGTCATACAACGCATAGCATAAAGTAGCTGGTCTACAAGCTCACATTGTGCCGGATCGCAGTGCTTTGTGAACTTCGGCTACTTTTGAAGATGTCTACATTTTCGGGATGCCTGAATGAAAGTGGTTTTGAACATATATACAGTACATTACATATACCAGTAAGACGCCCTGAGGGCGAGAAACGATCTCGCCCTAAAGGGTGAGGTCGCATGCATGCATTCATCCGCCTGGGTGACAGCAGACTACTGGGCGAGCGCTAGCTGGGGGGGTCAGATCAACATATAGAATTAATTCTGTACTGGCCATATATGAGGTGTCTTGAGTGTACAGGGTTTGATGAGGTCAGATCAACATATGGAATGTCAGAACAAGTCAATTCCATATATGGAGATCTAAGGGTGGCAGCGGGGGCAGTGTCTTGAGGGTACAGGATTTGATGAGGTCTGGCAATATATAATAATAATAATAATAATAATAATAATAGCTTGAATTTCTACAGTATAGCGCCTTTCATGAACCCAAGGACGCTTTACAAAATGAACAATCAAACAAACAGAAAACAAATCAACAAACAACTATATGCCATAAGCCCGAGAGAATAAGGTCATATTCACACCAGAAAGCTTTACTGCGATTAAAACGAATCCTGCTGCACATTGTCGGAAAGTGTGCTTCGTTTTGGCAGGTGTGAAGCCTCATTTGAATCCTAATGCACATCAAAGAACCGCATTCTGCTTCGCCAAAAACGGGGGTTTCGCTTTCGCTTCGCACCGAATCGAAATCAAGTGTGATTTCGATTCGGTGCAGGTGTGAATGCAATCCGCAGCAAATAAAATAAATGAAGCAAACTATGTGGCAGATGAATGATGAGGAAACACAGTTGGAGACGGAGAAGGTATATTTTACGCAGCGCAAAGATGTCCCGTTACCGTGGATAGACGTGGTCGAATGAGGAGACTGAAGCCCTTCATCGAAATATGAGGACGAGTATACATTAATCAATTGCTTATAAGGAAACCCATAAAAACACTGCAGTGTAGCCTACAGAATATTCTGTCTGTGTCTGTGCGAAAACATGGAGTGCTGTCACTGTCACTGTGTGGGGAGTGCGGACTTTCTTCATCTCGATAAACTTGTAAACGTTGGAGGTCGGATTCATTTTGCGCTGAGAGAGAGAGAGAGAGAGAGAGAGAGAGAGAGAGAGACTGCGTTACCGCGTTACCCTCATTTTACGTGACGTCCTAACTATTACTCGGAGTATAATTTTAACACCATAGATTTCACTGTGTAGTTTATGAATTGAACACATTGATAAAGGGCCCTGCTGCGTTTCCAATTGCTGCGGATGACAGCGCAGTGTGAAGGCAAACGCAGCAAATGCAAGAGTGATGCAACTTCTCCGCCCATTTGCATCGACTCTACCGAAGTATACTGTAGGTGTGAATATGACAAGTGTCTTTTCAAGGCAGCCTTAAAATAGTCCAGTGTTGGAGCATGGCAAATCTCTATTGGAGGAGAGTTCCATAGGGTGGGGGCTGCCACACTGAACACTCTGTCCCCCGAGGTCAGATATATATGGAGCGTGTCTTTAGTGTACAGGGTTTGATGAGATCAGATCAATATATGGAAACTCAGATCAGGTCAGCTCCATATACTGTATGCAGATCTAAGGGTGGCAGCGGGGGCAGTGTCTTTACTCTTGAGTGTACAGGGTATGATGAAGGCCCAGGGTAGGGCCGGGGCCTTAATTTTCGGGCCTGAACTCTACTAATAATAACTTTGGGGTGTCTAGAGCAGGGGTTCTCAACGTTTTTGGCCGGGGACCCCCGGAAATGCTTTGGCAATGTCTCGGGTGCCCCGCCCCCTCCCGACCCCAATATAAATTGACTGCTACAATAACCTTAAACCATTTTGGGCGGGAACCCCTTTTGGTGTTTTAAGCATTGTTATAATTTAGCTATTGAAAAATAGCGCGCGCTACGAGCTTGTAGGTCTGCTATTTTTGAAAAATCGTGAAAATATGTTTTTTTTTAAATATATATATATATATATATTTTGAAAATAATTTGGGGACCCCCTAAAATATTTTGGCGACCCCCCGAGGGGTCGCGACCCACGGGTTGAGAACCCCTGGTCTAGAGTTTGAATGGACAGGTATCAGTCAAAAGGGACACATCGAAGAGGAAGGACGGGTGGGAAAGGATCAACATATGGAATGTCAGAGCAGGTCAGCTCCTTATATGGAGATCTAAGGGTTTGAGGTCAGATGTAGAGTTGCTGGCCGGCTCCATATTAGATTGACATATTGATGATGTCAGATCGACATATGGAGACAGCCATACAGCATATGGAGCTTGTCATGAGGCGTGATCAGCGTGATGTCATGAGGCGTGATGTCACGAGGAGTGATGGACTGACAGCCATATATGGAGGCGGTCATATATGGTGGCGGGACATGTCACGAGGCGTAACCATATATGGAGGCGGTCATATATGGTGGCGTGACATGTCACGAGGCGTAACCATATATGGAGGCGGTCATATATGGTGGCGGGACATGTCACGAGGCGTAACCATATATGGAGGTGTGGCACGATGCGTGACACTGACAGGAGATTCAGGTTTTCAATAATGTGTACCTGTACCCCCTGTAGTACCTCTGCATACCCCCCTGTAGTACCTCTGCATACCCCCCTGTAGTACCTCTGCATACCCCCCTGGAGTACCTCTGCATACCCCCCTGTAGTACCTCTGCATACCCCCCTGGAGTACCTCTGCATACCCCCCTGTAGTACCTCTGCATACCCCCCTGTAGTACCTCTGCATACCCCCCTGGAGTACCTCTGCATACCCCCCTGTAGTACCTCTGCATACCCCCCTGTAGTACCTCTGCATACCCCCCTGTAGTACCTCTGCATACCCCCCTGTAGTACCTCTGCATACCCCCCTGTAGTACCTCTGCATACCCCCTGTAGTACCTCTGCATACCCCCTGTAGTACCTCTGCATACCCCCCTGTAGTACCTCTGCATACCCCCCTGTAGTACCTCTGCATACCCCCCTGTAGTACCTCTGCATACCCCCCTGTAGTACCTCTGCATACCCCCTTTGAGAAGCACTTTTGTATGACATACACACAGTAACATTTATTTAACGCCAGAGAGTGTACAAAGGTAACCAAATGGACCCGTGGGAGTCCATCCATTTGATTCTATTTTACACTCTTGGGACACTAGATATTACTGTGCAAGGTAATATAATAAAAGATATCATCAAAAGAACAACTTAGCCCGAAGTAATATAGGGGTAAAGGCGATATTTATCATATGTTTCGCTCTGGCAAGGTCAGGCGGGCAAATTTCATAACGGAACACGAAACCATTAAATCACAAGCAGCCTTTATCATAACACACACACTGGATTCCAAAAGTCAATCGAGTTACGTGGGCGTAAGATAGATTGAAAACAAACAACCCAAAGACGAGAGGCTGAAGCAGGAATCCGTTACGCTGATGGAGTTTGGGTCGCTGCGTTGTCATAACATGCACAGGCGCTCCTGGATCTGGAGAGCCGGTGTGTGCTGGTGTTTGTTTTAAGCCATTTTGGCCTGACCTCGAAATTAAAAATAAATCTTCTAAATCCTCCAGTTTTCTGAAATAAATATTTTCACGATTTAAAAAAAATAGCAGACCTACAAGCTCGTAGCGCGCCACTCGGTGGCGCGCTATGAGCTTGTAGATCTGCTATTTTTCAATAGCTAAATTATAACAATGTTTAAAACACCAAAAGGGGTTCCCGCCCAAAATGGGTTAAATTCATATCGTCTCTGTCGGGTGTAAACCTCATATGTCCAAAGTCCAAAACGGTTACATTTCTAGATAAAAAATCACAAAAAGTAGCAGATCTGCAAGCTTCGTGAAGACAGCTTCTACATCTGCTACTTTTTTATACTTTTGTGTGATGCTGTAGTAGTATATCAAGAACGGATGTGCCATTTGTGAACTTCGCATGTCCTGCCATTGGCAATTCAGTAGATTGTTAGTGCATTGTCAGAAACGGAACATCGTCAGCGAGAAAGGGGGGGGGTGGCATTTGCCAAGGTCTTAATTCTATTCAGATTCCCTGAATAGAGTTCCTCTGCTGGACACTTCTTTTCAGTAGCAAAGCGGTGGAATTAGCGAGGCTAATCGGTGTGGGGAAACATGCATTTTCAGAAAACCTTCAGGAAAAGATCAGCAAAGTGTGAAGAGTTTGAACGGCACATCTGTAGGGTGTTCATTTACCACAAACAAACAAACAAACAAACAAGAACACAAAGATTAGAATAAGGAGATGAGAGGTTTCTGCCCCGACTACAACGATATACAAGCGGCAGGTATAACAGGATTCATTTTCACACTTAATCAAAAATCACATCAGAAACCAAATAAGATCAACCCCCCCTCCCCACCAAAACAGACCCTTGTCCCAGCATCCTGGCAAGATGGCTACTCTTCTATGATAGATGGATATTGTGTGTGTGTGTGTGTGTGTGTGTGTGTGTGTGTGTGTGTGTGTGTGTGTGTGTGTGTGTGTGTGTGTGTGTGTGTGTGTGTGTGTGTGTGTGTGTGTGTGTGTGTGTGTGTGTGTGTGTGTGTGTGTGTGTGTGTGTGTGTGTGTGTGTGTGTGTGTGTGTGTGTGTGTGTGTGTGTGTGTGATGGAGGTGTGTGTGTGTGATGGAGGTGTGTGTGTGTGAGATGGAGGTGTGTGTGTGTGTGTGTGTGATGGAGGTGTGTGTGTGTGTGTTCAGGTGTGTGTGTGTTGTTGTGCGTGTGCCTCCATGATAGATGGGTGGTTGTTGGAGGCCAGTGGTGAATGGATGCGGGGCGTCCTAACGCGGTTAAGAGCTGCGCCACCACTTCATCATTCCTGACGTAATCACCTCAGCTCCCTGTTAACGTAACGGCCGTGTGTGTGTGTGTGTGTGTGTGTGTGGTGGGGGGGGGGGGGGTGGAGTTTAGGAGATTGTACCGTAGGTGCTGATAGCAGGAGGCGATGGAGTTTGCAGTGGGCAGGGGTCTGGTTATAACGTCTCTGTCGGGCGGAAAACCTCTTATGTCCAAAACGGTTACTTTTCAGGATTCTACTTGGAAAGCAGCAGATGGACAAGCGTGTGCGTCTGCTGACTTTTGATGCTTTTGTGTGATGCTGTTTGCAGAGCTTTAATTTATGAAAAAAGGGGAAGAAAAGTTAGAATCTGGAGATAAGAGGTTTCTGCCCAACACCAACAATTGTAGTGAAGAGGTTATAGCAGGAGGGGGTAGAGGGCACGAGTACACAGGTGGAATGAACCATGGTGGGGCTGTTCACAGGGGGAGGGAATCCCGGAGATCTTCGCTAATAACCGCAAGAGATAATAGGTTTGGTATGTAGAAGCATGCAAGCAATGGCTCAGAGGGTGACCTCTTGCTGTGAGGGAATGATGACACATAGTGTCTGATCTGTAAATGTGTACAGTGTTAAACCCAATTTAATCACGGGTTGTCTGGCACATCTCCATATATAATTTTGTGTTGTAGTGCAAGGGTTCCCATACTTCCCCCACAAAATAATCATATTTGAACTAGGTGGGGACCCCCCCACCCTGGCAAGCCCTTGGAATTGTATGCCATTACATTTTGACTCTGTTCCACAGATGAGAATTGTTAAAATAACCGAACTACAAGCTCACAATGCTGTGAGCTTGTAGATCCCTAAATTATCGCTTTAGAAATGTGCAGATACCCCGCATACACTTGTCACTGTCATCCCCAGTTTGGGAAGCACTGTTGTAGAGAGCATAGATATTATAAAAAATAGATGCCTCACTGGCTGTTGCAGTTCATTGGAGCGACGTGTATCCCAATGAAGGCGGAAGTGCAGTGCTGAAGGCTTTTTTTTTTTTTAACAAATCTTTATAACACTCATGACAATATACATTACAATACAAAACAAGACAAACATCAGAGCCAGGGGGGATTAGATTACTAACAGAAAACATTAAAGAGTGAACACAAAGCAACAGTTCTCCGCAGCTTTCTTATTTAGAAGTGCTGAAGGCATTTGCTGAAGGCGACTGCGTCGCTGCCCATGTGACGTCACTCATGCGACTCCTCAATGTCTCTCGCTGTCACTCAAGTGACTACTGGCCAATCACAGCGCGCCGGAAAGGGCGTCTACGTATATATGTCTATGGTAGAGAGCGCGAGACGAGAAAGCATCATGGCATGCTCTCACTTCTTCCACATCCGATTGGCCCGTAGTTTGAGGCCAGCGCAGTAACCACCAACCAGCTCTCTGTTTTCCCAGAGTTCCATGCGGGGAGTAACAAAATGACAGCTGGAATGTATATCGAGGGCCTAAACCCACCGCTGTGGATGTGGTGTTCCTGGTTAGGTGTGTGGGTGTCAGAGATATTATAATATAAATGATCATGACGGCTACATCCAACTGGGAAAACAAACATTACCTCTTCCTCTTTTATTCGAAGAACAATGTTTATTTAACTCAGGGGTGGGCAACTGTAGGCCCTGGGGCCACATGCGGCCCCCACCTTCACTTAATGTGGCCCTGAGGTTAATGTCAGAAAAACTGATATAATATTGGTTTCAGCTGTTACAATTCTAGACGACAATTTAGACTACTTCAGTCTAAATTAGTAGGTCATTGCTTGATTTCAATTCAAATATAGCAAAAATAGCCGATCTACAAGCTCAAAACGCGTCGCAGCGCGACGCGTTTTGAGCTTGTAGATCGGCTATTTTTGCTACGACAGTATATGCATAGATATGGCCCTAGGGAGTGAGTGTGGGAAAATAGTGGCCCCCTGATTTAACCCATGACAACCGGGAAAGCATGTCTTGTGTTATTTTAGATTTTTGCGTTGGCTTTTCAAAAGTAGACGTGCTGCCGAAAGCTTGTAGATCTGCTATTTTTGAACGTGTTTGAAAGCTACTGATTTAGAAGGCATTTGTAGAATCGGCCTCAGGTCTTAATTTCACTTAAAAAAAGACGTTTGGTCATTTCATCGTCTACTCAGGCTTTTGTGAACACCCCAAACAGCTTTTCAGTTGCCCGATTCAGTATTTAATATACGTTTTAGCCGCCCCGCTCCCTTCCTATACAAACCTTTTGTTTTTTTTAATTTTGATGGGAAAATTTAAAGAATAAGGATCCATAAGGTTTTTTTTTCTATATATTAATAAAAAGCAAGGCTTTTGCACACCTACAGGCGACAGGTGCGTAGGAGAGGGTACGGTGCCCAACAATGAAAAAGGAACAAACACCCGCACACTGTCTTCAAATGCAGTGACCAACTTTTAATAGGGAAACGGCAACGTTTCGGCCTATGCGGCCTTCATCAGGCTATCTTTATGGATAAATTAAACTATTAAACTATTAAAAGTTGGTCACTGCATTTGAAGACAGTGTGCGGGTGTTTGTTCCTTTTATATATATATATTAAAAATAAATGATAACCGTATTAGAAAAAAAGTTCAAATATGGAGATGCAGTACAAGGTTTCTGCCCCAGACAGACGGTGACTCTATGGGACTTTGTGTGTCTTTCCATCCAGGTGGCCAGGTGGTGAAGAACCTGCCGGCCTTCCTGCTCCTGCACGACTCCCTGATGCGCTCGCCGGACCCCCAGCTGTGCGCTGGGATCCTGCGAGCTGTGCAGAGCGTGTGGGAGTGGAACCAGGCCAACTTCTTCCTGCTGGAGTGGAGCACCCAGTCCCTGGCTCAGCTGGCCGGCTGCGTGTGGAGGAAGGCCCCGTCCGTTCACAAGCTCTTCTTCTCGCTGTTGGAGACGGTACGACTTAATATCCAACTAATGTATTCAATTGATTATAAAATAAAAATCACACCCGTGTGAACGGAGTGGTGTAAGGTATTATATAGCCTGTCTGACGTAATGAAATCATGTCTGACGTAATGAAATCACACCCGGGTGAACAGGGTGAACATAGCAACCATGCTCATTTTTTCTGCACAAACAAAGACAGTTGTAGGACGTAATGAAATCACACCCGGGTGAACAGGGTGAACATAGCAACCATGCTCATTTTTTCTGCACAAAAAAGCCAGTTGTAGGAGTGGTTTACACCACTCAACAAAAAAGCCAGTTGTAGGAGTGGTTTACACCACTCAAAAATCAATAATTTAATCAAAAACATGGTCATCGATCTCTGTTTTGTCGTCATAGGTGAAAAGTTTCAGAAAACGTCAAATAAAATGTCAGAAATAGTGAAAATGGCCGATATACAAGCTCACAACAGCGCATTTGTAGCTGCCTATTTTCAGTATTTTGATGAAGTATAAAATGCGGCTTAAGTGGCTAATCAATTCTTTGATATATTCATTATTTTTCATTTTTAATATAAAAATCACACCCGTGTGAACTGAGTGGTGCAGGGTCTTATATAGCCTGATCAGCTGTGGTCTGACGTAATGTCAGTGACCATAGTAACCATGCTAATTTTTTTGGGGACACATACACACACACACACGGGTACTAACAAAGCCAGTTGTTGGAGTGGTTTGCACCACTCAAAAAAACCACTTCTTGTTTATCTTCTATCTATAAATGCACCAAGTCTCTCTGTACGTGTGTACGTCTGAAATCCACGTAACTCGAGAACCGTTCGCCCCACCAACTTCACACGCATTCCACACCCCCACGGGGAGTGCAGTGCCCGGTGTCGAGTCGGTCGGACCCACGGTTGACCAGAACTGCCACAAAAGGCCTCTGCCCGGGCCAGACTACATATTTGGGCATGCCTGACAAAGAACTCTGTATACGGGTTTGTCCCACCGACTTCTGACATCATTCTGACATCTGCATAGACTCCATATTTGGATTTTGGGCATGCCTGACAAGGAACTCCATACCTGAAGCTGGCCTGTTCTGACATCACATTGATGTTCTGACATCTGCATAGACTCCATATTTGGGCATGCCTGACAAAGAACTCCATATATGGGCATAAAAGGGACACAGACATAATAACTGGGTGAGGCATGCATTTCCAACTTGCATCTGCCCAACAGCACCGCTCTAGTTCAATCAATGAATTAGAAATGTAATCAATGGAAGGAGAATCACTAATAAAGTAAATAGTCAATAGTATGGCTTCTCATGTATAACCACAGCCTCATGACGCACATACCTTCACCTCTCTCTCTACGCTCTAATGACACTTTGTTTTCCAGGGAAGTGCATGTCATTATTATACATTTCAACTGCAATCACAATATATATACGTGTAAAAGAGCATGTGATGTTTTTTTCTTTTCGTTCCACGAATTGTAGAATTGCAGTTTCAAAACATAATCATAAGAAAAAGGAAAGTATTAAACGACAAAACAATATCATATATATATATCTTTAACGAAATAAGGCAGACTATCTCAGACTTGACTTAGCAGCACATATCAAATGTGTGTTACGTTTGGGACTTTGGGTTTACCCACAGGTGGTGTTCCAGCTGAACTACATCCCCCACGAGACCTTGCGTGCGGTGCAGAGTGTGCTGAAGCAAGGATTGGCTGGGACACTAGCTGGAGGCGGGGCGGGGGCGGAGTTTGGAGTGACGGCTCTCAGCTGTTACCACAGGTGAGCAGATGGCTGCAGCGGACCTAGGGCTGTCACCATTATGACGTTGTACTTTTGTGATTAACCATTTAATTGTGTGGCTTTTAGGCCTTGCACGATGGCAGATATGACAAAAACTTAAATACACAAAGAAATGACTGTCAATAACGAAGCCAATTATCAAACTATATAATGTATAATGGCCAAGATACGCCATATTTCATATTTTATACTCATAATCTCGTACAAAATTGTGGAAATAGCTCACAGTGCTTCACAATGTGTGAGATTGTGGACCGGCTAGTTCCTCTGTTTTTGAAAATTGTTAAAAAATGTATGAAAATGATTATGACATTTATGTAAAATAATTGCGATTATGTAATGTAAGTGTGACAGGCAAGGCTTAAGCAGACCACAAGATGTTCCTCTCTGCTCTCTATAGGATGACTGTGCATAACCATTCCTCTCTGCTCTCTAGGATGACTGTGCATAACCATTCCTCTCTGCTCTCTAGGATGACTGTGCATAACCATTCCTCTCTGCTCTCTATAGGATGACTGTGCATAACCATTCCTCTCTGCTCTCTATAGGATGACTGTGCGTAGTGGACTGGTAGCAGAAGTGCTGAGCGACGGAGGCTTTCTGGAACTTCTCTTGGGGGAACTTCGAAGGAGAGCCAAGATCCTCCGGAAGGCTGGAGTGGTCCCTGCCACTAGAACAGGTACTGTCTGTGGGTAGATATGACCCCCATCCCCCTGTATAATTGTCTCTGTACAGACAATTAGCCCTTCACTAAATCCCACCCCAAAAAGCGATTGTCCAATGCCAATCCAAATAGTTTAGCAACGGTTGCTATGCAGGTCAAGCTTTCTTCGCTGCTAACGTGCCTATTGGACAAGGATGGGATGGGGAGGGACTTAGTGAAGGGCTAATTGCAGTCACGCAATGTGGTCAGTCAGGTATTTACAGGTATCAACACTTGGCTGCCCTATATCCTTATGGCCGAGCTACTATGGGGACGGGACGGAACGGAACCTGGAGCTTACGCAGCCAGGTTCCATTAGGTCAGCGTACCATTGGGGAGCCAATTCCGTCCCCAGTGTAGCCCGGGCCGTACTGTCCTATAAATTACATGCCCTATATCAGTGCTTCTCAAGCCTTTTCCAAGTCAGACAAAGACCCCCAAATTGACATGTATTTGGCCGCGGACCCATTTAGGCCTGACCTCAAAATTTAAAAAAAATATTCTAAATCCTCCAGTTTTCTGAAATAAATATTTTCACGATTTTTCAAAAATAGCAGACCTACAAGCTCGTAGCGCGCCACTCGGTGGCGCGCTATGAGCTTGTAGATCTGCTATTTTTCAATAGCTAAATTATAACATAATGCTTAAAACACAAAGGGGTTCCCACCCAAAATGGGTTAAAAAATTATAATAAAAAACATTTAAAAAAATAAAAAATAGCAGACATACCTGACATACAAGCTCGCAGCATGGCACAAAGTGACGCAACTTTGTGAAAATGTCAAACATTTCCGTTCTTTGCTTATAATGACATGGCCACAATACGGACGCCTGGTTGAAAGTGGTGAACAATACAATGTGTAACTGCGGATAGACTTTCAATCATGATACAATTGTTTTATTTTCCAAAACAAGTCACTTTGAAACGGTTAACGGTGGCACACCGCTGACACGTCGTAAACGCAATAAAACGATGAGGTGCTGTGCTGATCAACAGCACTCCATCTTGGTTTGCCGCCGCAGCTCAGCAGTACAGACTACAGACACTTCAGCGTGGCATTCAGCCCCTCTCATATTATTTATTATCGCGTAATAACTTATCGTTTGTTAAGCTGACATGTTAATTCAGTGGTTCTCAAAGTGCGGTCCGGGGACACCCCAGGGGTTCCTTGAGAAGTTACATGTCTGTAACTCGCAGAGTGTACAAAATGGACGTCATTATAACGTCTACTCTGGCTTCTGTGAGCTGTCTGAGCACCCCGGACAGTTTTAAGTTAAAGTTACCCATTGTAACTTCAAACTCCATATTTTGTCTGATAAAAAATGTAAAACAATGAATGTAATGTAAAGAAAAATGTCCGGGGTGCAAAAGCCTGAGTAGACGATGATAAAATAAATCACACCCCGTGTGAACTGAGTGGTGCAAGGTCTTATATAGCCTGATCAGCTATGTCAGTGACGTCACACACTAACCATAGCAACCATGCTCACCTTTGCACGGACACGTACACAGGTACACAAACATAGATACAGACAAAGCTGGTTGTTGGAGTGGTTTGCACCACTCAAAGAAATTACCCCGAATATGTTTGAAAGTGAAATAAAAAACCCTTTATTTTGCCCCTCTCTTTGCGCCTGTGTACTGCAGGTCCACAGGAGCAGTCTGGCGTGGAGGCCAGTGAGAGGGCCTTTACCACCTGCATGCTCAAAGTGGTGGCAGCCCTGACCCTGAGGTCCATCCGAAACACAGGTAAACACACGCACGCACGCGCTCAGCCGCACACACACACACACACACACACACACACACACACACACACACAGGCATCAAACCCTAGGCTGATTGCGTACTTGGTTTTTTACTGTACTGATTAAAAAAATAAACGGAAGGGTATAAATAAATCCATGGCAGGCTGACCTTTTAGTAAAGCGTCATGTAAGCAACAGAGCAGCTGCATGCAGCTAATCAAATGAATAAAGGGTTTGTTAGATATTATTGGTGTGTCATCACTATTGAGTGTAGTTAACATTTCTAACGTAGTATGCTGAGTCAGACCAAGTGCTGGGGTCAGACTCTTAATTCCAGTATGTTTCATTAGATTTTCTTTTCTTTTCTTATTCTTATTCTTGTCTCTCGTACTGTCTTTGCATGCTTACTGTTGTTGCTGCAATGACACCTGAATTTGTCCATGCCCATGATCCATCATATTGTACTATCTCACTTCCCTATATGTTATTGTGACAAGTAGTTCCTCTTTTGAGAGCAAAAATTACATTTACCTTTGAAGCATATTAGATGGATAATACTAAGATAATGGGTAGCACATCTAAAAATAGGTTCGGTCAGGTACACCCACGAATAGATTGAGACCATTAATGGCCTGAGAACATTTTATTTATAAATTGTGAATATTATATTTGATGTCAGCACATTAGCAGACAACCATCCAAGAGCTGGGAGAAATATTGTACATCTACAGTTGGAGGCCATCGATATTGTCCTTTTCTTTTTGCTGAGGTTTGCGTGATCTGCGCAAAAGGACAGTTAACGCATTTTGGGCGGGAACCCCTTTTGGTGTTTTAAACATTATGTTATAATTTAGCTATTGAAAAATAGCAGATCTACAAGCTCGTAGCGCGCCACCGAGTGGCGCGCTACGAGCTTGTAGGTCTGCTATTTTTGAAAAATCGTGAAAATATTTATTTCAGAAAACTGGAGGATTTAGAAGGATTTTTTTTAATTTTGAGGTCAGGCCTAAATGGGTCAAATGATAAGGGGCAATATCGGTGGCACCCAACTGTATAACATTTGGTCTGCTGCTTGACACGTCACATACTGTATGACATCGGGGTGTCTGTCTGTCTGAACTAGCTCGCACGCTAGCACGCTTCGCTCATTAAATGACGAAATGTTGCTTTAGAGCAGTTGGTTCTCTGGACTCTCTGTCTGGGGTCATTGGGGGGGGGGGGGGGGGGGGTAACTCAGTTAAGTCTGTAACTCAGTTATTATGGGGATCCTTGAAATTACAAAAAGTTTGAGAACCACTGCCCTAGTGCAGGGGTTCTCAACGTTTTTGGCCGGGGACCCCCGGAAATGCTTTAAAAACGTCTCGGGACCCCCGCCCCCTCCCGACCCCCAATATAAATTGACTGCTACAATAACCTTAAACCATTTTGGGCGGGAACCCCTTTTGGTGTTTTAAGCATTGTTATAATTTAGCTATTTAAAAATAGCAGATCTACAAGCTCATAGCGTGCCACCGAGTGGCGCGCTACGAGCTTGTAGGTCTGCTATTTTTGAAAAATCGTGAAAATATTTTTTTTTTTAAAAACTCTTTTTTTCCCCTTTTTTTAAAATAATTTGGGGACCCCCTAAAATAATTTGGCGACCCCCCGAGGGGTCGCGACCCACGGGTTGAGAACCTCTGCCCTAGTGGACATAGTGAGCAAATTGGGACAATATCAGTGTCAATATGCCATGAACCCCTCAAAACTGCGAAAGCATCATGTATCATTTCCCAGTTTTTCATTTCCCAGATTTCATATTTAAAAAAAGAAAATTCCCTGTTTTTTCCAGTTTCAATCACGCATCTTTGTCTTTGTGTGTGTGACCTTTTGTCTGTGTGCTTGTTTATTATTAGAATGCCTTATTCTAGACTACCAAATTTGGAATATTCCTTTACACCTAAAATATGGGTGTAAACCTCTTAGTGAATCGGTGTGGATATGTGTGCAGCGCACCTGGTCTTATAGTGTGTGTGCGGGACCTGGGCATGGTGTCCTACATAAAGATGTTCCTGTGTGGGTGTGCGTGCGTGCGTGTGTGTGTGCGTGTGTGTGTAGTGTGTGTGCGGGACCTGGGCATGGTGCCCTACATAAAGATCTTCCTGGACGAGGAGCAGTACCGAGGCCCCGCCCTCCACGTCCTGGAACAGCTGGCGGAGATCAACCCTGACGAGTTCATGAGCACGGCCGTCGGAGCGCTGTGCTCCTCCACGCCGCAGGAGGTGGCCCTGAAGCGCGACCTGCTGCAGGTATTCACCTTTTTCTTACAGCCCATAGTGCATTGCGTTTGTGTGTGCATACGTTCCAGTGCATTGCGTTTGTGTGTGCATAAATTCCTCTTTCTCTTGCTGTGTTGCCAGTTTTGCAAGAGAAACAAGTGGCCAGGTCTATGAAAACAAGCACAAATGAAAATAGCTGATCTACAAGCTCACAGCGACACATTGTGAGGTTGTACATCCGTTATTTAAAAACACATTGAGAAAAAAATCAAAATATTTTGAATATTTTTAAAACATTAAAGAAAAGGCACAAAATAATGTTCAGATGAATGTCTGTGGACAATTACATTACAGCCTATTAATCTGGGGTTCATTGATGTGAAGAAATGTGGAAGCAAGCCCAAATAAGCAACTACTATACACTTTAGAATCAAGCCCAAAAAAACCATCAACCAGCAACTACCAATAATTTATTTGCAAGTGACTTTACAGAAAAAACAAGTCAAATGTTGCTTATAATAAGCAGACATGGCAACACGAGGGATTTTGGGGATTCCCGATTCCTGCGGCATGGGATTACATTATTTGTTAATCCCCGGGATTGAGAATGAAAAATCAACGGGAGCGGGCAGAAGCCCAGATGAACTGTTTCTGGTACCATATCTTTGGAATGAAAGAAGAACACAGCATCCATTGCCTTTCCTAATGACTAAACAACCATGGTAGAATGTGAGTCATTCTACCATGGTGTGGGGCGGGATCAGATTTTTTTCTGTGGGAGTGGGACGGGACGGGAGTGAACATCCACTCCTGTGTCAGTCTCTAACGCACGCACGCACGTACATATCATTTTTGGCGTCCTTGACATGAAATAGTTTGAGAACCACTGATATAGAAACGTACGTTTTTCAGAAAGATGTCGTGATTTATAAGACCTTTAGTAGAATAATGGTCTCAGGTCTCAATTGGTTAAGTAGTAAGCACAAGTACCTACTGTAAGTAAATGTACTTAGTTGCTTTCCACCACTCATGTGTACCCAGTGTTACATGAACACTCAGGGCTTTAACAACACACAGCTGTATGTTGATCACTTCATTGTGCGTCCAATCAACAGCATTGCAATGCACTCAGAGCATAATAAGCTAGTGAATTTATTACCCGCTGCCTGTGGGACCATATGATCACGTTAAGGACAGAATGCAGATTGATTTGCTAATACAGATTTTAGCTGTTAACTCCGCTAGCATTCGATTAGAGCGGTGGCACTCTGAGCCATGATCAGATCAGTCCCAACGCCACACACATCTGATTAACCTTAAGTGAGTTACACACCTACTGCGTGTGTCCATTTTTATAGATGGCATGCGAGCGTGCGTGCGTGCGTGCGTGCGTGCGTGCGCGCGTCCATTCACCCTGTTTGTAGCATTTAGTGTGTGTGTGTGTGTGTTTTGTTTGTGTGTGCTTAGTTAACTTGGTTAAAGCAGGTGCCAATCAGATAGGGTGTGACCCGGGTTGGGTTGGAGCGTGCAGAGAGCCATTGTGATTACTCCACTTTGAGTTAATCACATTGCCTCTAGTCGCCGTGTCTCCCACATTACCTGTCTGATGGATTAGCTCTCCAGATCTAATAAAAAGCTAATAGCATTTGGTTCACCTCTCAAAACAAGTTACCAAAAATGATTCATGATATAGCTGTATGTTTCATTTATTTATTTTATTTTTTTTACATTGTTTTAATTGACTAGAAAAGGACCGTGTAGAATGTTGGGAGGGGGATCTTTGCTATGCGTCAAAATGAACTCTCAGGGGAGTTAGCGTGGTTATCAAGGTGGGGTCCTTGGGGCGGCGGTACAAGGGGGTCCCCAGCAAAAGTAGTTAACATAGCATCTTTAACCACGTAAACCTTATATACACTTGACCGGGACTCCCCAGGGCTCTATACTTGGTCCGCTCCTTTTTTCTCTCCCTCTACACCAAATCTATTTGACTCGTTTGCACACATACATACACTTATTACAGTATCTATTGAATTGTACAATTGAAGATAGTTTTGTTCAATCAACGTTCGTAATTGTCAAACGTCATCCAATAATAAAGTGTATTGAATGAAATGGATATGGTCTCTGTCGGGTTTAAACCTCATATGTCCAAACCTGTTACTTTTCAGGATTCAAATTCAAAAGTAGCAGATCCACAAGCACGAATTGTGTCACGTTTCGAGCTCGTAGATCTGCTACATTTGATGTCATTTTGTGTGACGCTGTGGTATGATCACGATCACGCAGGGCCGTTTATTTACGAAAAAAACACAAAAGGTTAGAATATGGACATAGGAGTTTTCTGCCCGATATTCAGTCAGACTCCCTCTTGTGTCGTCTCAGTCGGTGCTGAAGGTCCTGGAGAGCCCCAGCAGCTGGGATGCCTTCAGGCGAGCGGGGGGCTTCACCGGCCTGCTCTCCCTGGTGGTGGACATGGAGGGGGCGCTGTCCCCCCGCACTCCCCCTCCCCCCACCCCGGGGTGGGGGGAGGAGGAGCTCCTCCTCCTGGCTCTGCACGTCCTGGCGCTGGCCGTGCACCTCCACCCGGTCAACGCCCACCACTTCCAGACGGGGGGCTTCTACGAGAGGCTGGCCGAGGCCCTCCTCCAGCTGGGCTGCTTCCAGACCCCACCCGAAGACACCCGCCCTCCCAAGAAGAAGCCCCCTGCGGCCATGGGGGACAGAGACAGACCCTCCTCTCAAGGCGGGAGGAGCTTCCATCAGTTTGTGGAGTTGGCGGAGGCCGCCGTCGCGGCACCCACCCCCTCCTCCTCCTCCTCCTCCTCGTCGCCCCTCGGCCCCTGCGGCTCCTCCTGCGAGCCCCCTCCTCCCCTCCCTCTCTCTCTTAGGATCTGCGTGAGGTTGCTGTCCTACCTGGACCGGTTCGCCACGGGAACCTACCCAGCATCCCTGGAGCTGAGCTTGGGTCCGGCGGGGCTTGAGGAGCAGAGGGACAGGTATACACCGTTTTATTTAGCCGCTGAATAAAACGCAAGAGCAAATTTCACCCACTGTTCCACCCATTCTCATGTCGATTTGTAATTCTGACAGGGAGAGGGAGAAACCAAACGGGGCGGCGGAGCCAGGACGGGAACGGGAAGAGGGAGCGGATGCCGACGCGGACGCCGCGTCGTATCCGCTGTCGGTGCAGGAGGACACGCAGGACAGGTGGAGGAGCACGGCGCCTCGTCACAGAGTCTCCTCGGTCTGCTCAGAGTCCAGGTACAGCTGGCTGTCCCAGTCTATACGGCACATGGTCGCTGTCGGACGGGCAGAAACCTCTTATATCCATATTCTAACATTTTGTGCTTTTTCGTAAATTAACGCCCCACTCTATCATATACTGCACACACACACAAAAGCATCGAAAGTAGGACATCCACAAAAACGAAACGCGTTGTTTTTTTTATGCTTTTGAATTTGAATCCTGGTAAAGTAACACTTTTGGACCAGAGTTTTTCTTTACAGTACCGGTATATACCGGCTTGCATTCCATGCTCTTGCAAAATGTATTGTCCCTTAGTGGGGCTTTTTGTAGTCTTTAGTCATGGTGTTTTGGGGAGAGGAGAGTGGGTTTACTGTCCCATTGGCCGTGGGGCTTACTGTCCCATTGGCCGTTTGGCTTTAGTGCGTGAGCAGTGAGAGAGGGTGAGTGGGAGACTGGAAGACGTTTCTAACTCATGTATGTCGTCATGTCCACGTCGCCACACAAATAATCCAAACTATGAAAAACCACACCATCAAATAATCAAATGAAATAGTGTGGTTTAAAGAACATTTTTGTCTCCTACAAAATCACTACCGTACGTTCACTATTAATGAGTCGACTGGCGACCGGAAGTGCAGCGGCGGCCCAAGCTGAAGGCGGAAGACTTTGATCCATGTAGCCCATTGGAAACAACATAACATAATCAGCAACAAACAAAAATAAAAGCAGGTTGTGCAGGTGAGACTGAAAAGGTCTCAATTCACAATATGAATACAATACAAATAGACTAAGACTAAGTAATCCGATGGATGGAGAAATGAACACTGAAAATGTTACTGTATCGTTGAGGATTCTGTGACATCATATAAAAACTGACTTTCTGTCCATGTTTCCAGATTCACCTGTGAGCACACTATTCTTCACCCTGGAGCTGTGCGAGTCATCATGACTCTCCTGCCAGCTGTGTTCACTCCAGAGGACCCGCAGGTACACACCTGTCCTGTTTGGTGGCCTTTCCCTACACTTTCCCTTTTTTACACTTTTTTTTGTTTCTTACATTAAAAAAAATAATATGGGCACGGTGGCACAGTCGGTAGTGCTGTCGCCTCACAGCTAGAAGGTCCTGGGTTCAATTCCCGCTGGGGACGCTGTGGGTGCTGGCGGCGTGTTTCCTCCTCCGCTTCATGCAGTGCCCATACCCGAGGCAGGGGGGCCTTTCTGTGTGGAGTTTGCATGTTCTCCCCATGTCCCCTAGGGTAGGTACCCTCACAAAAAACATGCAGTAATCCTGGTCTCTAAACTGCCTCCCTTTGGCCAGCCGGGGCGCCTGATGGAGGGGAAAGGAACTGTTTGGAATAACGTGTTCCTACGTCCAACCAGGGAAACTCTCCCCTGTCAGGTGTAAAGGAGCAACTTGGACACTCAGGCATGAAGGAAGCATGAGTTCAAGTCCGTTGCTCTCCCCATGCCCCCCATATATGGGGACTAGGTTGGCGGAGGGTGTGTAGAGCCCAGGATCACATTAGATAATTGACACAGGGGTGAAAAATGGGTTACAAAATCGTGGGATAAAACATATTAGTTTAGGCAGTAGTATGCACTACTGCCATACTGTTTTTGCTTAATGGGTCATAATGTTTAATCTCTCCCTCTCTCTCCCAGCTGTCCACAGAGGTCCAGTTGTCGGTGGCCCATCACATCCAGACGCTGGTCAAGCCGGAGCGGAACCGTCAGGTCATGTGTGGTGAGGAGGAGGAGGGAGGGGGTCTGGTGCCCACCCTTCTGACCCACTGTAAGGCCATGCTGCTGGCCCCGGACCACCCACTGCACCCGCCCGTCACGCGCATCCTGGAGAAGCTGTCCTCTCAGGCCATCACCACGTCTCAACTCAGGTTACCACTGTCGGGGCAGAAACCTCTTATCTCCCTATATTCTAACATTTTGTGTTTTTATTTTATTTTTCTCGCCCTGCTTGATCATACTACGGCGTCACACAGAAGCATCGCAAGTAGCAGATCCACAAGCTGGAATCGTGGCACGAAGCGACACGTTTTGAGCTCGTCGATCTGCTACTTCTGCTATGCCTTTGAATTTGAATGCTGAAAAGTAACGGTTTTGGACATATGAGATTTCCACCCCTATTTCACACTCTTCAAAAGAGTTTCAAAAGAGAGTTTTGAAAATAAAACGTTCGCTTTGAATCACAAGAGGGAGGGGACGGCAGGTGCAAGTGGTTACGGTTCAGTACATGTCTGAAATTGAACTAGGCTAATCTTAACATCCAAAAAATGTAATATTGCGATGCTTACTTCTTCCTTGTGCTTATTGTTTTTCTCCAGGACGTTCCTGTGTCTAGCAGACCCTCTCATGTGCTTAGCAAGCAAAAAAGTGGACTCTGGACAGGAGGAAGATCAGTCATTACGTACGAGAACTCCCATCTCAAATGCTAAAGAATCAACACTCCCGATTTATTAGAATTGTAACAATCACTTGCATAAACTATTTAAAGCATTTCTCCTTTTATCACTTCTTAACGTTGCATCTGGGGGGGGGGGGGGGGGGGTTCCGGACCCATCTAAAGGGGTCCGCCACTGAATAGATAGTATATATTTTCATGATACCAAACCTTGGTAGAGGATGAACGTCTTCAATTGTAACCCTTCCCAAAGTACCATCCTTTGAGCTTTAGTTTATTAACGGACACACACACACACACACTGTTGGCTTTTCCAGTCTTCATTCATTACATCGTCTAACGATGTCCCCCCCCAGGCATGGAGGCAGACGGCTCGACAGAGGAAGGGGAGACGGGGGGAGGGTCTTCATCATCGGCGGTGAAGTTCAAGCGGTCCTTCAGCCTGCTGAGATCCCCCGCCGCCGCCGCCGCCTCCTCCTCCTCCTCTCTGCCGCTCCACCAGATCATCAGCCTGGTGTCCATGACGGCGCCGCGCAACTTCAGACCCCACCGCCTCTCCTCGTCTCCCGCCTTCGTGGAGTTTGACATGAGCGAGAGCGGCTATGGGTGAGTCCTGTGTGTTGTGTTGTGCCTTTTGGAGAAGCCTTTTGAGGTCATTACAGGTACAGTTACGCGGCCTGTGTCACGAAGACACAATTTACAATTTACAATTTAGGCATTTAGCAGATGCTCTTAATCCAGAGCGATTTACATTAGGCAGGAACAAAAGTATGGGAATACATCACATATATAAAATGCATTTATCAAGAAACATGCGTAAGCTAAGAACGTAACTAGAACATATCTATATAATGACACTATACATATTAACTATACATATATACTATACTATGCTATACATATGTAGGCTACTATGATGTGCTATGACTATATACAATGCAATTATTGTGCTGTCTACATGACATGCTATAAGTCTGTTTCAAATGCTATCTAAGTCTAAAAAGTGCTATCTAAGGGGGTAGGATAAGTGCTATGGGCCATGATGGAGTCTGAAAAGGTGGGTCTTCAGACTACGGCGGAAGATTGGGAGTGATGCCGCAGTTCTGACTGCAACGGGGAGTGCATTCCACAGTTTTGGGGCCAGAAGGGAGAAGAGTTTGGGACGTGTGGAGCGTTGGCCCGGCAAATCATATTGTTGCTGTCGCCCTACTTGATCATGCTACAGTGTCACACAAAAGCATCTCCCCCTCAACAAGGAGATAATGGTTTAGTCATTTAAGGCACTAGTCGAGGATGCAACACACAGCGACTGTACCCGTTTTTTTTTGTAGCCCCAATGTATTCGCATTATGATGTTCCTTTAATATTGCTCATCTATATTTTACCTTATGTAAAAAAAAGTTAATTTCTTTTGTATGTGTGATTGTACTCAGGGCGTCCTTGCAAAAGAGAGCATGCTCTCAATGGTCTTCCCTCATTAAATATAGGTCTATATGTATATATTTATTTATTTTAATTCCTGCAACGATCTTTTAAACGTTAAACGTTATTGCCACATCACAGGTTTACAGGTGTAAAGAATAGTGGTAAGAAGGGGGTGTGTTAGAGGGCAAAAAAAGTACAACGCTGCGAACTTACACATTTTTGAAAAATCTTGAAAGAATCTTCTCTTCTGGGGGGGTCCCTGGCACAAACCATTTTAAGATGGGGATCCGCGGCCAAATGTGTATCAATTTGGGGGTCAAGTTTGAGAACCAATGTATTACAATTACACAATCATTCACACAAATCACAAAATCTGTGAGTGTCCTGTTCCAGCATCGCACCAATAGAGGGTATCATGTAATCATCATCATCATACCCGGATAAGTTATGCGGGAACACCTACTGAGTGGCAAAAAAACTACTTTCTGGCCTTGACATGCAAACAGAAAAAAATCTGATTGCATTAAATGAAACTCACTTTGCCACTTGATTTGCCACTCACTTTATGCATGCACATACCCTCTATACGGAACATTGTGCATATTAGTATAGTGGCTTTCAGTGCAACTTGCAAGTGGGAAAGAGTCTTTTGTCATGTGTTGCTCCTCTGTGTTGGACAGATGTCTGGTCCTGCCTTCTCTGGCTACAGTGAAAGGAGTGAACGCTGATTCCATCCCAACCGGTGGAATAGGGGGAGGTAGGAGAAGAACTTCAATACCCAATATTATGCAAATATTTATGAATGAGTAGATTATAGAATGCAGCCATTCTCAACCTTTACATTTCGTCACCGTCTGGGCGGGAAACCTCTTATCGCCATAATTTAACTTTTTGTGTTTTTTCGTAAATGAACGCCCTTGCAGCGTCACACTAAAGCATCAACAGTAGCAGATCTGCAAGCTCGAAGCGTGGCACGAAGCGACACGTTCTGAGCTTGCGGATCTGCTACTTTTGCAATTTTTTAATTCGGATCCTGAAAAGGTACAGTTTCGGACATACAGTATGAGGTTTCCACCCGACGGAGATGATTTCAAGGACTCCCCACTGGACCCCCCCCCCCCCCCCCCTCCCCGAGGACCTCTGGGAACTCAACAAATGAATAGAACTGTACTCGTGTCCTCTTTTATTTCCCAGAGTGCCGTGGTTTCCCGCCCGTGGCGGGCCTGTCGTATTCCTGCTGGTTCCACATCAACAGGTTCAGCGCGGCCTGCGACTCGCACCCCGTCCGCCTGCTGTCCGTGGTGCGCCACATGTCCCGCGCCGAGCACCACTACGTCTGTCTGTCCGTCCGCTTCTCGGCCTGCGACGGATGCCTGGTCATTTCCACCGAGGAGGAGCCTTTCACGTTCCTCGGTGAGGAGAGACAGAGAGAGAGAGAGACAGAGAGAGAGAGAGAGAGACAGAGAGAGAGAGAGATTAGGACAGTGCCTGCTTTTCTTTTTTTAGACTACTGTATGACTAAAATTAAATCAAAAATCAGCTGTCAAAATGAACACTAATGTGAGCTCCTTCTCTGCTGGCCGGTTGGGATCAGATATGATGGAACCAGAGGTGTCCCCCAGCTCCCCGCCTGCCTCTGTGCGGTTCCGCTGCTCCAGTGCGCTGGTGCCGGGTCAGTGGCACCACCTGGCCGTGGTGCTCGCCAAGGACCTGAAGAAGAGCTGCCGGGTCTCGGCGTACCTCAACGGCAGGACGGTCGGAACAGCAAAGGTATACGGACAAGATCCACAGACAAGATCCACAAGCGATTCGTTCTTGTCGATCTGCTAGTTTTGCTATTTTTGAATTTGAATTCCGAAAAGTAACAGTTTTTTTTTGGACATACAGCATGATGTTTCCACCTGACAGAGACTGTGAATCGATAGGTTGCCAATTTGACCCTTGACTCACCCAGTCTACATGTCGAAGTGTCCCACTCCCTGAGCAAGACACTTAACCCATAAAAGCCCCCCCCCCCCCATGTGATCATCAGAGCCACTTGATCAACCATCTGCTGGGTGAAGCAGTAAAAGCTAAGCGGTTTCCCCTACCCTAGGGACCAGACAATGCTCCTCCCCTTTCCCAGTGGATGGAATGCAAGTAGTGCTGGGTGGTATGGACAGAATTAAAAGAGAATTCCATACTAAAAGGCTTTCTTACCTTTCTTGTAGTTCCCACCAAAGAGGTCCAGGTGTTATTTTGTGCAAAAGCTCCTTATTGGCTATTTCCCCTACCATAAGCCCTCAATTAATTGCATTGCATTGAATGGGAATTGAATGGGGCTATGGGGTGTTGTGTTAATTCGCTTATTTCCATCGCTCAAAATTATTCTTTTTTTGTATATATCCTCTCTTCATAATGTAAATAATATCCCAAGCGGCACACTTTACTACTTATTTCGATGGAAATAAGCGAATTAGCACAACACCCCATAGCCCCATTCCATTCAATGCAATTCATTGAGGGCTTATGGTAGGGGAAATAGCCAATAAGAAGTTTTTGCACAAAAAAACACCTGGACCTCTTTGGTGGGGTAACGACGTAACGACTACAAAGAAAGGTAAGAAATCCTTCTAGCATGGAATTCTCCTTTAAGTATCACTATATTTATGACCAAACACCTTGATGTCGATATTGTGACAATATTTTCGTATTTTGCTCATCGTAAGGCTACGGAAGGCTACGGAAGGCTCTGAATGAAGGATTGTCAGGTATACTGTTGCTGCATCACAAACCGTGCTCCCTCTGTATCCAGCCATTCCCAGGCCCGCTACGTGTCCATGGTTGTTGCTGCATCACAAACGGTGCTCCCTCTGTATCCAGCCGTTCCCAGGCAGCTATGTGTCCATGTAGTCTAGTAGCCAGCCTATAGAGCCCCATTGTGAACCTGGACATGTTGAGTACACCAACGTTTTATGTTAGAAATGTTTAGTATGGGTCCCCAGCATGTAGAAACTTATTAGTTTTGCAAAAAAAACACTCATTGGGCTAAAAACGGCCAATGCCGTCATCACAAATGTGATGATGTCAGCACATTTGGGCAAGTGGGCATGGCCGTTTTAGGCTCAATGAGTGTTTTTTTTGCAAAACGAATGCTTGGAATGGATTCAGCATCATGAAAACCCCCTAGTTTGACACATCACATTCATTCATGATGAAATTTTGAATATTTGGCCTTCTATAGGTTGTTAATGGTATGGTCACTCACATATTATGCCAATTATGAAAATTGCTCAACATATGCAAGTTAGCATCCGGCAGTTTCTACATGCTGGGGACCCATACTCAACATTTCTAACATAAAACGTTGGTGTACTCAACATGTCCGGGTTCACATTTTGGCTACTAGACTAATGGTTGTTACTGCATGACAAACCGTGCTCCCTCTGTGTCCCCCGACGCCGTATAGATGCGCTACATCCAGCCGTTCCCAGGCCACTACGTGTCCATGGACCCCACGGCCGTCGTGGACGTGTACGCGCTGGTGGGAACGCCGTCCGTGTGGAAGGAGCACGCGGCGCTGCTCTGGAGGGCGGGGCCCGCCTACCTGTTGGAGGACAGCCTGAGCCCCGAGGCCGTCGCCGCCATCTACGCACAGGGCACCGCCTACCTGGGCAACTTCCTGTCTCTGCGCCACATCACGGGTACGACAGTTTAATTTAGACGTTTTTTTTATATTTAAATGAGATTAAGAAAGTCACCACTCGCCACACATGGTGTTAAGGGCGCCTCTTGTCGCTCTTTCAAACGCTTGCATAGGACAGTGCATAGTCTAAAAAGGCTTGCGGGGAAATTGGTTTGCTTCTAAATTAATTAACTCAATTACTTTGTGCAAGAAACCCAGCCATCTTACGGGATTGCAGGTTTTAAAATGCCTTAGCGGAACGTAATAAAAGGTTGTCTGTGTGTGTCCTCCTGCCAGGCCACGAGGCGGCCGCGATGGATCCTCCCCTCCCTGCCAGGCTGCTTCCTGAGGAGAGGATCTCGTTTGGGATCAACCCCTCTGTATCGACGGTCACCACCGCCACGCAGATCAGAGAGGACTACAACGAGGTGGACTGCAGACTCATTGCCAAAGAGGTAGGTGTAGGTGGGGAGAAGCCTCAAGGTTGATCCTATTATATTATAGTCTTATTATGTTATGGTTAACCCATTAACCCATTTAGGCCTGACGTCAAAATAAAAAAAACGTTCTCTCTGAACGAATTTATATTCAAAGATTTGTAGATCTGCTATTTTTCAATAGCTAAAGTATAACATAATGCTTAGTTAAAACACCAAAAGGGGTTCCCGCCCAGAATGGAAAGTCGTAGTCCTCAAATGTCGTCGCGCCAAGGACCCCCACATTGATGCCAGGGACCCCCAGAAGAGAAGATTTGCGTAAATTGTTTTTACACTGTTTTAACACTTTCAAGATTTTTCTAAATTGTAAAAAAAAAAAAGAAGAAGCTTGCAGCACGTCACGAAGTTCTAGCACTGGATCTCTTCTCCACTAGTCCCTCCATACATTTGTTGACAAAATTGGCAATAGGCCTACTGTATAATATGTACTGTAGTCATAGTTTTATTCATCATAGCTTAGGTTTTTATTAGCTTTTAATTTAATTTAAAAAAAAGGTACATTTTTCGTCATAGTTTTAGGCGCCAAAATGAACAAGTGTGTGTTGTTGCAGATGGGCATAACGTCCCGGGATAACTCCACCCCTGTGTTCCTGGCCCGGAACCTCAGTCAACACCTCAACGGTACAGCTCGCACCATAGGAGCAGCCCTGGTCGGCCATTATGGTAAATAGAGTTCTCAAACCTTTTCGTGTCAAGGACCCCCAAAATGTATTGGCTGTGGACCACCCGTCTGAAAATGTCTTGTGAAAGGGAGGGACCCCCAGACCAGAAGATTTGTGTTTGTGCTTGTAGTCTTGAATAGTCTTGAATATTTCATTTAAAAGCAAAGGTTAAAGCCTCAATCTGCGATTTATTAACCTGGTTGGCTGTATGTATGTAGCCTGGCTAATAAGCCAGACTAATATCACACAACACTGTCGCGGTATATTAGTCTGGGCTGGCTCCACTTGGATTTCATTTCCCGGGGGGAGGGTTCAAACATTTTCTCTTCGACGCAATTGGTCAGAGCTACTGTCAGTCAAAGGTCTCAAGCATTGAACGTCACTGTACCAAAGCCCGCCCATATTGCATACCGTGTCCCGATTGGCCCGACCTGTTCTCGGTTGTAGGAAAGAGGCGTGCTACTGAGCCTCGCCAGACCCTAATCCGCTGGCAGGCAATTTTTTTTTTGCCAATGGCTGATTCGGTCTGGTTTATTAACCAGGCTAGTATGTATGTACTGTAGAACTGTAGAGATTTTGGTTCCTACCTAAACTACTGCGCTGGAACTGACACAGAGGCAGTTCTAGCGGACCCCCGCAGATAATAATAATAATGCAGCTGGTAATTAATTGGTTTAATCAATTATTGTTTTCTTGTTGTTTTTGCATTTTAACTTAGAGATTATGTCATCTCCGTCGGGTGGAAACCTCATATGTCCAAAACTGTTCTTTTCAGGATAGAAAAAAAAGAATAATAATAATTATGCTAAAGTAGCAGATCCATCAGCTCAAAACGAGCGGCTTCGCACCACCTTTCAAGCTTGCGGATCTGCTACTTTTGATGCGTTTGTGTGACACGCTGTAGTATGTGTCGTTAATCTACGGAAAAAAACCCGTAAAATTGGTTAAAATTGGAGGTAGCTGCCGAAAGCGCCGTGGTAGTGTGAAGCTCACAGACGCTGCCGTTTTTACAGGAGTGCGTGCCTTCACCCCCAAGAGCGCGGCCACTGGTTTCCTGTACCTGGGCGGGCCCGCGCTGATCCTCAGCCTGGTGGCCATGGCGCCCGACGACGGCTCCCTGTACGCCGCCATGAAGGTCCTGGTGTCTGTGCTGGAGACCTGCCCCGCCATGCAGCAGGAGATGGACCGCATCCACGGCTACAAGGTGGCTCCACAATGTAGCGCTGGAAACAAGTGGTTATACTTAACCCATTTAGGCCTGACGTCGTTTTTTTCAAAAATAGCAGACCTACAAGTTCATAGCGCGGCACTCGGTGCCGCGCTATGAACTTGTAGATCTGCTATTTTTCAATAGCTAAAGTATAACATAATGCTTCAAACACCAAAGGGGTTCCCGCCCAAAATGGGTTAAGTAAAAGCATCAATGCTGCAAAATAGAAAATAAATTCTCTGTTACAAGTTAAAGTCCGGAATTCAATTCAATTCAAGTACAAAATGATTGGCATCAAAATGTACTTAAAGTATCAAAAGTAAAAGTACTCATTGCGCAGAATGTCCCATTTCAAGTTTTCAAATGTATATACAATAGAAGTGGTTACTGTATGTTTTGTAATAATAATCCAAATCTACAAAGTATTGGAAATCGGAAATGCTCAAGCAAAGTACAGATAACTCAAAATTGTACTTAAGTAAATGTACTTAGTTTCCACCACTGTCCAAAATGTATTACACCAATAGGCTCAGATAGTTAACACGGGAAGATATTCATTCTTCTACTCTGCCCACCATAATGTGGAATGACATCATCCACGGATTAATTTATACTTGCAAAAAAGAGATTTCTACCTTTTACTACTAGGACTTATCAGAGGAAATTATGAAAATATATTAAAAAAAAATGCAAATTGTATGCACATTTATAATAATTATTAAAATAATAATAATGAATTAATAATTTACATTTGGGGGATATCTTTCACAATAATAAATAAAACATTTTCTAGACATTCTAATGATCACAAAAAAACATATATTACAGTTATTTTACTTACTTTTATCAGGGTTAAAGGTCAAAGGTCATAGGTTAAATAATTATTTTAGAGATTTTTTAATTTGTGTGAATTTCAGCCTCTGTGGGGGGTATTTATATGCAAATATGACCAATGGCATTGCAATGAACATCAATGATGACGTTTAGGTGAAAAAAGATCATTAAAAAAATATATGAATTAATTAATTCATTAAAATATGTTGTATTATTGCAACGCTGGGTGTTACAGGGTTAAAGCAGTGATTCTCAACCTTTTTAAGCAGCGATACCCCAACATCATATTTGAACCGGGGGAACACGTGTGCAGGATGTGTTAACCGTACAACCTCTCTACTACGACAGCTGCTGTCCTTCCTGCTGAAGATGAAGAGTGTTCTGGTGAGCAGCAGAACGTTCCAGCTGGTTCTCTACATGTGCAGCTCGCTGGAGCTGCTCTCTGGACCCGTCTGCCTTCCCAACACGCCAGCCTTCCAGGCCCTGCTGTGTAACCTGGAGGTATAGGCATAGTATAAATGTACACGTAAACGACGTAGAATGTGTTAAGACCCAAGTTTTTCAAGTAAAAATATATAATATGTATTTGGCCACAGAATACGAAGTGACGCGCTGCGAGCTTCTATAGCTGCTATTTTTTAATAGCCAGCGTATGTAAAAAGAACCAGCGGAGCCACACAGGGAACATGAGAAAGGGAACCTGAAGAAGGTCAGTAGACCGAAAGCTTGCTAAATAAATACATTGATTGTGCGCAGATCTGAGTGTGCGGAGCTTCCCTTTATTTTTTTCTCAATAGCCAGCGTATGAAAAATGGATAAGGTAGTTGAAATGATTGTGATGCTGTATTAACACATTTTGCTGGGGGCCACCAGGAACCACCTCAAGGACCCCCTGAGGGTCCCCAGACCCCACTTTGAGAACCACTGAATTAAACTGATAAACTAAGTAGAGTTGTGAGCTCTGAAATCAATTTGACCAGCCTTCAGAATAGGATTACATTTTTTTCCCCCCCACATAACATGCTTGAATGTCAATTAAAAAAAAATATCTCTCTCTCTCCTCCTTTTTTTCAGGTGTGGCAAAACACACCAGATAATCTGGACCTGTCAGTTCTAAATCACTTTTCTGAAATGTTGAAATCATCAAGGTAACGTCCACCCTTCTCAACCTTTGTTATTTATTTAAATGTTTATAAAAATCTGCCTCATGATGATGTCACTGGAAGACGGTTTCTAAACTGCCCACAGCCGTCCTATGAGACACAGACTGAGTAGAAAAAAATCGTGACATTTTTTCATGATTATTAGTGAGGACCTATTATATGAAGATAGGTTGAAAAGTGGTGAAGTGGTCCTTTAAGGACCCCCATTTTGATATGCATTAGGTCACGGGTAGGTTGTGGTCTCAAAGGTAAAATGATTTTCCTCTATGGGGAACCAAAGAATTACAGACCCATAAGGGTCCATTTGGTTCCTAACAGCCAATCATTTACCTGGGGTCGCCTTGAACCCCCCCCTCAAGGACACCCAACCACATCATTAGAACATGCGCAATTGCATATCTTGTTGGGTGGAAACATTATTATGTCCAAAACTTTGACTTTTCACGATTTCATATTCAAAGCATCAAGAGTAGCAGATCCACAAGATCAAGACGCGGTGCTTTGCTGCGCATTTCGAGCTTGTGGATCTGCTACTTTTTATGCTTTTGTGTTGAGGCTTTAATCCATTTTGGGCGGGAACCCCTTTTGGTGTTAGCATTATGTTATGCTTTAGCTATTGAAAAATAGCAGACCTACAAGCTCATACGAGCTTGTAGGTCTGCTATTTTTTTTAAATCGAAAAACCACTGACATAGAAACATAGCCTTTTCAGAAAACTGTCAGGATGTAGAAGACATTTTTTAGAATCTGATCTCAGGCCTAAATGGGTTCATATGATCATGCGTCGTGGCGTTAATTTACGGGTTAAATAATGCGTTTTTTGCCCGACGGCGACAATATGAGGCAGAGCGATAGCACACTAAACAGATTCACATGACGTGTGTCTAAAAAGGCTGACACAATGCAGCCGAGTAGAGACAACAAGAAGCCTGTTGTTCGGGAGGAGTTGCCGACTAGACAGATCTTATCGGCAGCTCTGTCGACGTCTGCTGCTGCTGCGAGCCGCCCGTCACCCGCTGTCACGGAAACGTACCACAACAAACGCTCAAAGGAATGTATACAGTGCAGAGTCAGTCTTCCACCGCTGTAGGGGGCGCCGTGGCTGACTGCTTGGATTGCTGGATTACGTTTCCTGTCTGTGTGAAGAGACTGTGATTGATATTCATGCTCTCTCTCTCCCTCTCTGTCTTATCTTTCTCCCTCTCCGTCTCTCACTCCCTCTCTCTCCCTCTCTCTCTCCCTCCTTTCTCTCTCTCTCTCTCTCTCCCTCTCTCTCTCTCCCTCCCTCCCTCTCTCTCTCCCTCTCTCTCTCTGTCTCTCCTTTCTCCCTCTCCGTCTCTCCCTCCCTCCTTTCTCCCTCTCTCTCTCCTTTCTCCCTCTCCGTCTCTCCCTCCCTCCTTTCTCCCTCCCTCTCTCTCTCTCCCTCTCTCCTTTCTCCCTCTCCGTCTCTCCCTCACTCCTTTCTCTCTCCCTCTCTCTCTCTCCTTTCTCCCTCTCCGTCTCTCCCTCCCTCCTTTCTCCCTCCCTCTCTCTCTCCCTCTCTCTCTCTCCTTTCTCCCTCTCCGTCTCTCCCTCCCTCCTTTCTCCCTCCCTCTCTCTCTCTCTCTCTCCTTTCTCCCTCTCCGTCTCTCCCTCCCTCCTTTCTCCCTCCCTCCCTCTCTCTCTCTCCCTCTCTCTCTCTCCTTTCTCCCTCTCCGTCTCTCCCTCACTCCTTTCTCTCTCCCTCTCTCTCTCTCCTTTCTCCCTCTCCGTCTCTCCCTCCCTCCTTTCTCCCTCCCTCTCTCTCTCCCTCTCTCTCTCTCCTTTCTCCCTCTCCGTCTCTCCCTCCCTCCTTTCTCCCTCTCTCTCTCCTTTCTCCCTCTCCGTCTCTCCCTCCCTCCTTTCTCCCTCCCTCTCTCTTTCTCCCTCTCTCTCACCCCCCCCCCCCCCCCCCCCCCCATGTCCTCCTAGTGGTGACAGTGGAAGTGCAGCGGCGTCCATGCACAGTGTGGGCCTGCTGTCTAAGCTGCTGTACCAGCTCTGTGATCCCAGCGTGACCGTGAGGAAGGTTCAACTAACTTCCTGCATCATCACACGCCTGCTGAAGGCTCATTTTACCACCCTGGACATATCACGGTACAGACACACACACACAATTTGCTGCCGGTGCATTTGGTAAATGCTGGTGCATTTATATAGCGCCTTTATCCAAGGCGCTTTACATAGATTGTGCATTACATTCACCCATTCACACACACATTCATACACCGATGGCAGAGGAAACCATGCAAGGCACCAACCAGCACATCACGAGCAATTAGGCGTTCAGTTTCTTGCTCAAGGACACTTCGACACTGACTCTGGGGGAGTCCGGGTTCCAACTGTCAACCTTGCGGTTACCATCCAGCCACTCTACTGCTGAGCCACCGCCGCCCCAACACACACACACACACACACACACACACACACACAGCTCACCCTGCCTTACAGAGTTTTATATAAGGCCTTTTACACTGACAACACACGACAGAGCTGTTGAACATTTTTAGCTACAGTCTTGGATCAAAACAATAAATAAATCCGTAATAGTCTTCCATTTCCATTTAAAATAATGTACCCTTGGGCCCTCTGTGATACACACACGCCAAGTTTGAAGTCGATAAGTGAGACGGTTCTCGAGATATTTTGTTTTTAATTATTATAATTTCAATATTAATAATAATGCACGACAAAGGGTGGGGAGGCTTTTCCGGAAAAGGTGAAAAGAAGTGTGTGAAAAGTGTCTGCACACACAAAACATGTTTCAGGGATTGTATGTACAGGTATCACATTAACATTGTGGAAATGCAGTATTGCGATGTTGGTCGCTATCGGCCAGAGCTATCATTGGAATTATAGCTGTGGTGTGTTTGTTTCAGGATCGGACTGTTCCTGGTCTACACGCTGCCTCCTGCTGGTGAAAGTGAAAGCTGCGGAGTCTCTGACAGGGTTCACACTGAGGATAGCACAGGTACAGTGCACTTATTACAATAATACCCCCAAACACCCTGACCGCTCAAACATTACACACCTTCACAATACCCTCAAACATTCATTCAAAGTCACAGAAAGCCCTAATGTACTCGTGACACTTTTTTGGTAAGCGACAACCTTGCGTGATGGATTATAAAATACAGGGGTAATTTTACCGTCTACTCTGAAAGGGAAATATACCCCTTTAAGCTGAAGGCGTCTTGTGTCAGTCATTTTGACAGCAAATTCTGATTTAGTCTTCTTTTGAATATCGCACCATATAGTTTAGTTTAGTCATCTGGAATTGTTTATTCTTAGTCTAGTCTTTGTCGATTAAATATAAAAATGGTAGTATTTTAGTCTTTTGGACTAAACGATCAATTGTGTGAGTGATGATCATACAGTGTGTGTGTGTGTGTGTGTCCTGTGTAGTGATGATCATACAGTGTGTGTGTGTGTGTGTCCTGTGTAGTGATGATCATACAGTGTGTGTGTGTGTGTGTGTCCTGTGTAGTGATGATCATACAGTGTGTGTGTGTGTGTGTGTGTGTGTGTGTGTCCTGTGTAGTGATGATCATACAGTGTGTGTGTGTGTGTCCTGTGTAGTGATGATCATACAGTGTGTGTGTGTGTGTCCTGTGTAGTGATGATCATACAGTGTGTGTGTGTGTGTCCTGTGTAGTGATGATCATACAGTGTGTGTGTGTGTGTCCTGTGTATTGATGATCATACAGTGTGTGTGTGTGTGTGTGTGTGTGTCCTGTGTAGTGATGATCATACAGTGTGTGTGTGTGTGTGTGTCCTGTGTAGTGATAATCATACAGTGTGTGTGTGTGTGTCCTGTGTATTGATGATCATACAGTGTGTGTGTGTGTGTGTGTGTGTGTCCTGTGTAGTGATGATCATACAGTGTGTGTGTGTCCTGTGTAGTGATGATCATACAGTGTGTGTGTGTGTGTGTGTCCTGTGTAGTGATGATCAATGATCATACAGTGTGTGTGTGTCCTGTGTATTGATGATCATACAGTGTGTGTGTGTGTGTGTGTCCTGTGTAGTGATGATCATACAGTGTGTGTGTGTCCTGTGTAGTGATGATCATACAGTGTGTGTGTGTCCTGTGTAGTGATGATCATACAGTGTGTGTGTGTGTGTCCTGTGTAGTGATGATCATACAGTGTGTGTGTGTGTGTGTGTCCTGTGTAGTGATGATCATACAGTGTGTGTGTGTGTGTCCTGTGTATTGATGATCATACAGTGTGTGTGTCCTGTGTAGTGATGATCATACAGTGTGTGTGTGTGTCCTGTGTATTGATGATCATACAGTGTGTGTGTGTGTGTGTCCTGTGTAGTGATGATCATACAGTGTGTGTGTGTGTCCTGTGTAGTGATGATCATACAGTGTGTGTGTGTGTCCTGTGTAGTGATGATCATACAGTGTGTGTGTGTGTCCTGTGTAGTGATGATCATACAGTGTGTGTGTCCTGTGTAGTGATGATCATACAGTGTGTGTGTCCTGTGTAGTGATGATCATACAGTGTGTGTGTGTGTCCTGTGTAGTGATGATCATACAGTGTGTGTGTCCTGTGTAGTGATGATCATACAGTGTGTGTGTGTGTCCTGTGTAGTGATGATCATACAGTGTGTGTGTGTGTGTGTGTGTCCTGTGTAGTGCAGAGCTCGGATCCAGCCTCTCCCGTTTGGATCAGGAACCAGCTGTTACTCTCTCTCTGTGACCTCCTGACCTCGCACGACCCTTTGACCCCAGAGTGAGTTACTCCTTAAACCCAGTATGGTTGACCAGTCCCCCAGGGTATTTTCTGACCCCAGAGTGAGTTACTCCTTAAACCCAGTATGGTTGGCCAGTCCCCCAGGGTCTTTTCTGACCCCAGAGTGAGTTACTTCTTAAACCCAGTATGGTTGACCAGTCCCCCCAGGGTCTTTTCTGACCCCAGAGTGAGTTACTCCTTAAACCCAGTATGGTTGACCAGTCCCCCAGGGTCTTTTCTGACCCCAGAGTGAGTTACTTCTTAAACCCAGTATGGTTGACCAGTCCCCCAGGGTCTTTTCTGACCCCAGAGTGAGTTACTCCTTAAACCCAGTATGGTTGACCAGTCCCCCAGGGTCTTTTCTGACCCCAGAGTGAGTTACTCCTTAAACCCAGTATTGTTGACCAGTCCCCCAGGGTCTTTTCTGACCCCAGAGTGAGTTACTCCTTAAACCCAGTATGGTTGACCAGTCCCCCAGGGTCTTTTCTGACCCCAGAGCGAGTTACTCCTTAAACCCAGTATGGTTGACCAGTCCCCCAGGGTCTTTTCTGACCCCAGAGTGAGTTACTTCTTAAACCCAGTATGGTTGACCAGTCCCCCAGGGTCTTTTCTGACCCCAGAGTGAGTTACTTCTTCAACCCAGTATGGTTGACCAGTCCCCCATGGGGTCTTTTCTGACCCCAGAGTGAGTTACTTCTTAAACCCAGTATGGTTGACCAGTCCCCCAGGGTCTTTTCTGACCCCAGAGTGAGTTACTTCTTAAACCCAGTATGGTTGACCAGTCCCCCAGGGTCTTTTCTGACCCCAGAGTGAGTTACTTCTTAAACCCAGTATGGTTGACCCGTCCCCCAGGGTCTTTTCTGACCCCAGAGTGAGTTACTTCTTAAACCCAGTATGGTTGACCCGTCCCCCAGGGTCTTTTCTGACCCCAGAGTGAGTTACTTCTTAAACCCAGTATGGTTGACCCGTCCCCCAGGGTCTTTTCTGACCCCAGAGTGAGTTACTTCTTAAACCCAGTATGGTTGACCCGTCCCCCAGGGTCTTTTCTGACCCCAGAGTGAGTTACTTCTTAAACCCAGTATGGTTGACCCGTCCCCCATGGGGTTATTCTTTTGCCAAAGCTTTCCCCACGGTACGGATGCTGGGGTTGAACCCATTTTGACCTGAGATCAGATTCTAAAAATGTCTTCTACATCCTGACAGTTTTCTGAAAAAGCTATGTTTCTATGTCAGTCGTGCGCTACGAGCTTGTAGATCTGCTATTTTTCAATAGCTAAAGCATAACATAATGCTAACACCAAAAGGGGTTCCCGCCCAAAATAGGTTAAACTAGAGCTGTGTTTCTCTTTAAAAGGTGTAAGTAATATTTTTATTTTATTTATTTTTGTTAAAATGAGTGTTAAATGGTTTTATATTCCCATGTTAATCATTGTTATAGAGTGTGTTTATGTTCATTTCTGTGTTTGTTATCCCCAATAGAGACATATAGGAAGGAGCCTCTAGTCTTCCTGGGACCTTGAATACAGCAAATTCAATACAGACGTGCAATTAAAAAAGGATTAAAGATAAAGACAAGAAAGGGAAAATTTAACACTATAACAATCTGGAAATGTTGGAATTATAATCCCTCCGTCTCATCCCTGGTCTCCCCGGGGGGTCTCCTTGATGTGTATGTATTTGTTCTCTTTCCTAATTCGGTGAAATTGGTGAATCATCCGAAAATGCATTTTCTTTTATTAAAGATTCAGAGAGACAGGGAGACGCCTATTACTGAACAAACACGATAATTGAGCAATGAATGTCGAGCTTTAACCTTTTAACAAAACCATTATTATTATTATTATTATTATTATTATTATTATTATTATTATTATTATTATTATTATTATGTTGTTGTTGTTGTTGTTGTTGTTGTTGTTATTGTTGCTGTCAGGCAGAAATCCCCTATCTCCATATTCTAACTTTTAGTTTTTCTCATAAATTAATGCCCTACTTGATTATACTACAGCGTCACACAAAAGTATTGCGTTGTGTTTTGAGCTTGTTGTAGATCTGCTATTTTGAATCCTGAAAGGTACGTAATTAAGTAAGTTGGACATTATGAGGTTTCCACCCGACAGAGGCGATATTAATGTTGTTATTATCATAGACTCTCAAGACAGACTGTTGACAGGGGTCACTGTTTTTTGGTTATTTGCCGACGGGATTCTCAGATTGTTATTATTATCGCTACAGTCTGTTTTGCCAATTATTCGGGGGCCCACTTTTCAATACGGCCCACAGATTGAGAGAACCACTGCCTATGGGAAATTTAAGTGATTTCCCCCTTGTTCCCAAGCCTCCAGAGCGGCTGGCCAACACTGAAGCCGCCCCCTCTCTACTGGCCAAAGCTGGAACTGCAGGTGGGCGGTTTATTTTGCCCGTGCATATAGCATGAGCAAATTAGCGCGCAGCTGAGGTTTAACACGGAGCACTCGTTCAGGCGAGTTAGCACTTCCACCAAATCTTTGGTGTCCAAATCAAGAAAATGCAGAAGTAGAGCGTCTTCTGGGTCCTTCAAACGCCACTGAGTAACTCCCGTTGAAATAAATGGCTGGGGGCGGGGTTGTCCAGTCTCTAGATTATATATACTAGCCCTTACCCGTTGTGAGATATTGCCCTGGGTGCGTTTTCGCATTTTTAATTCACTAATAAATTCATTATTAATCTATAATTTGTTAAATTGAAAAAAGGGCTTCGTTAAGACCTCCATATTATTATGGTCAATGCCTGTGTGAAAAGTGGGAGTGATTGGTGCAGGCAGTGAGGAGCTACGGCAGTGTTTCTGACACACATTCAGACACACATTCAAACATTTGGTTAATTATAGTATGATGATATGATGATGATGATATATAACTCTATGCTTGTTCCTCCTCGTTGTAGGCATCAGAAAGACCTGTTCCAGACCCTGGGCAGGGACTGGTTCCTGCTGTTCCTACAGGGTCACCTGCACCGGTCCACCGTGCGGCCGGCCCTGGCGCTGCTCACACACCTGCTGTCCAGTCCGAGCCAGCAGGACGGCTTCAGAGAGGGCCTTCTGCCAGGGACCCTGGTGGACGGCATGGACGAACCCTTTGTCATCATGGGTGCGTAAGCGGTACAGTATTATACACCGCAGTGGCAAGTACATTTCTTTTACAAGGCGTGGACCAGAATATGTCTTCGGCCATGTCCGTTCGTGCACCTTGTCAGTCTAGTATAAACTGGTAAATGGTGCATTAGGAGCAATTAAGGGTTCACTTCGACACTAGCTTGGCCCAGCCTGTATGATTTCTGGTCTAGAAAACATTGGTTCGCCTATTTGAGCACCCGCAAAACCCTTTTTTTTTTTTTTTTACATTACTCCTACAGATTTTGTACAAACATCATGCAAATTGGCACACAACCATGAATCACGTTTCACGCATTGTCCAATTGCCGTGAAACGTATGCATGCACATTCCCACTAGGCCTAAGGAAATCAACAATAAATCCATACAATGCTGGCCCACACTATAACCTACCTGGCCTGGCAGGAGAGAGAGACCTGTGTGCACCCAGGAGCAAATGTATCTTAGTAAGGTTAAGTTTATACAAGTATTCAATAAGTGTTTTACTTTATTCTTGTCCGCTGTACCACTAGACAACCTGCGAGACGACTCCTGGTCCTACGAGTGCCTCGGCTCCACATGTCCAGGCTTCCATGTTCTGCTGGAGCTGCTGGTCAGCCAGTGTCACCTGCCCCAGGTGTATGGAGCGCTGGCAGCCATGCTCCTGGGGACCACGGCCAGCCCATCTGCAGAGGTGTGTGTGTGTGTGTGTGTGTGTGTGTGTGTGTGTGTGTGTGTGTGTGTGTGTGTGTGTGTGTGTGTGTGTGTGTGTGTGTGTGTGTGTGTGTGTGTGTGTGTGTGTGTGTGTGTGTGTGTGTGTGTGTGTGTGTGTGTGTGTGTGTGTGTGTGTGTGTGTGTGTGTGTGTGTGTGTGTGTGTGTGTGTGTGTGTGTGTGTGTGTGTGTGTGTGTGTGTGTGTGTGTGTGTGTGTGTGTGTGTGTGTGTGTGTGTGTGTGTGTGTGTGTGTGTGTGTGTGTGTGTGTGTGTGTGTGTGTGTGTGTGTGTGTGTGTGTGTGTGTGTGTGTGTGTGTGTGTGTGTGTGTGTGTGTGTGTGTGTGTGTGTGTGTGTGTGTGTGTGTGTGTGGCTATTGACTCATTTTGACCTGAGATCAGATTCTAAAAATGTCTTCTAAATCCTGACAGTTTTCTGAAAAAGCTATGTTTCTATGTCAGTCGTTCTAAGATTTTTTTTCAAAAATAGCAGACCTACAAGCTCGTAGCGTGGCACTCGGTGCCGCGCTATGAGCTTGTAGATCTGCTATTTTTCAATAGCTAAAGCATAACATAATGCTAACACCAAAACGGGTTCCCGGCCCAAAATGGGATAAACATGATATACAGATGTGCCTTTTCAACTCGTCGCACTTTCCTGATGTTTTCTGAAAATGCATGTTTTCCACTGCAGATTTTATTCACTGATTTGGCCTTGCTAATTCTACTGCTTTGCTACTGAAAAGAAGTTGTCCAGCAGAGGAAAACTGAATAGAATTAACATAATACACGTTTGGCAAACGACCCGGCCCCCTTTCTCACTGACGATGTTCTGTTTCTGATAATGCACTGACAATCTACTGATTGGCCAATGGCACGACATGTGAAGTTCTCAAACGGCACATCTGTACAAAATAAACAAGTTGCGTATCGTCTCGGATGGAAACCTCAAATGTCCAAAACTGTTAGTGTTCAGGATTCAAAATGAGAAACGGCTAAACGAAGCGACACGTTGCTTCTGCTTGTGGACCTGCTACTTTTGATGCTTTCATGTGACGCTGTAGTATGAACGAGTTAATTTACGAATTAAGTTACGAATTACATTAGAATATGTGACTAAATTTGACTGAGGGACTGCCATTGGATTTTTTTGAATTTTTGTTTTTTGCAAGGCAGGGAATCATAGCTTCAAATTGACATATTGGTTGTTCAGTTTGACCCACCAGTTTTGGAGATATGGCTTATAGAGTAATGTCTTGCAGAAAACAGCGAGTTGAGAAAACAGGCTTGAAAGGTTCACTTCTGTGGTCTCTAACATTACACCTAGCTACATGTTTGGGTATTTCTTTCATATGTACATGTCGATTTCAGCTCTGACACTTATTTCAGTGTCTGCCCTGTGCTATTAATTCATTTTGTAAAAAAAAAAAAAAAATGTCCTCTGGTGAGCTGGAATTTGCTGGAATTTGCGCGATGGCAGTCTCTCAGTCAAATCTGGTCACATATGGAGATGAGAGGTTTTATGCCCGACGGCAACGATAACCGTTATCATCATTAGGCTGTGTCTGCACCCGCAGGGGAATCTGGACAGCGTCCTACAGTCTGTGATTGACGGCCAGGTGGACGCCAGCGTTCACAAGCTCTGTCCCGAGGTGGCGGCTATTCTGTTGGAACTAGTCCGAACCATCATCTCTCAGGTAAGAACTGGTCAGAAGGAAGGAAGGGCCATCCGGGTGGCACAGAGCTAAAAAAAAGTTCCTTCCCAACACTGTGGAGTCCATTTTTCTGTTGGCCTTATGTATGGTCTTACTTAGGTATGACCTCACAGTAGGTCAATTGAAATGACCTAGAAAATGACCAGCAATATTACACGAGAGAGTGTGCTTTACCTCTGCGTTATATAACTAAGATATTCACACACAAAAAAACATTTTTTAATGACAGATGTGGCCACTACACCAAATGACTAGCATAGCAACCCAGTCGGCTCTGCTCTGAGAGCGCGGCGGTGGCTCGGGTAGAGTTTCCGGATGGAAACTGCAAGGTCGCCAGTTCGAACCCGGGCTCCCCCAGAGTTAGTGTCGAAGTGTCTTTGAGCAAGACACTGAACCCCTAATTGCTCCCGATGTGCTGGTTGGTACCTTGCATGGTTTCCGCCGCCATCGGTGTATGAATGGGTGAATGTAATGCACAATCTATGTAAAGCGCCTTGGATAAAGGCGCTATATAAATGCACCATTTACCATTTACCAGATCAGCACAGCTGATTTTTATGTCTTGATTAGGTGTTTAAACACAGCTAGATGGCTACTTCAACCAATCGGATACGACCTGTTGTATATAATGCAACATTCTGAAGCGGTTAAAGTAAAAAAGTCACAAACATAAACCTTCTCTTGTGTTCATTTCTCCTGCATGGTTGGTGGTGACAGCCTATCCCTTCTGGGAAGAGGTTGTCCGTGAACGATGATGATGATGATGATGCATCATGGCAGTTGCAGTTCCCAGGGAGCGTGATGCAGTTCCTGTGTCTGCTCCACAGCCTGTGTCCCAGAGAGCCACTGTGGGCATCGCTGGAGTTCCTCCACACGCTGGCCGCTGTCGTCTACCCCCTGGACGCATCCCAGGTTCGGACTAACTGCTATCTTGCTACTCGTGCTTTTTCTTTCGCGTTTTAACCCATTAAAACCTGAGACCAAAGGGGCACGTTGGCACAGTCTGTAGTGCTGTCACCTCACGGCTAGAAGGTCCTGAGTTCGAGTCCCGCTGGGGACGCTGTCGACTCCTCATGCATAGGAAGGATGCATGAGGCCAGTCCGCTGCCCTCCCCAGGTCGGCAGTGGAAGTGTAGTGCCCAGGATTACATTAGATAATTGACACTGGGTGGAAAAAATGTTTTGCAAATCGTGGGATAAAAATTGAGTTAAGAAAAAATAAAAAAATGTGACCAGGTTCTACAAGTTACAGTTTTCAGGGAGTCGGACCCCCCAGAAGCAAAAGATTTGAGTAAAAAACGTTTGCTGTGAAATAATATCTATTCAAAGATTTGAGCCACATTTTCACGATTTTTCAAAAATAGCAGATCTACAAGCTCGTAGCTCGTATGAGCTTGTAGATCTGCTATTTTCAACAGCTAAAGTTTAAAATAATGTGGTTAAAATTGGTGGTTAATATTCTTTTGCAGATCAATGGGATTTTGCTTTACTTTTATGATACTTATTCGATACTTATAGACACTAGTTTTAGTTTCTGCAACCATTACACTTTAAAAAATTAAACCTAAATTTTTGAGGTTTTAAGTGGTCACTTTTTTGCCACCTATATTAGACCCTCCAGAAAAATGTGGGCAAAAATCATTGATTATGCGGCTTAAAATCCTTGATTATGCAGACTAAAATCCTTGATTATGCAGGCTGAAATCCTTGATTATGCAGGCTAAAATCCTTGATTATGCAGGCTGAAATCTTTGATTATGCAGGCTAAAATCCTTGATTATGCAGGCTAAAATCCTTGATTATGCAGGCTGAAATCCTTGATTATGCAGGCTAAAATCCTTGATTATGCAGGCTGAAATCCTTGATTATGCAGGCTAAAATCCTTGATTATGCAGGCTAAAATCCTTGATTATGCAGGCTGAAATCATTTATTATGCAGGCTAAAATCCTTGATTATGCAGGCTAAAATCCTTGATTACGCAGGCTAAAATCCTTGATTATGCAGGCTGAAATCTTTGATTATGCAGGCTAAAATCCTTGATTATGCAGGCTGAAATCCTTGATTATGCAGGCTAAAATCCTTGATTATGCAGGCTAAAATCCTTGATTATGCAGGCTAAAATCCTTGATTATGCAGGCTAAAATCCTTGATTGTGCAGGCGAAATCCTTGATTGTGCAGGCTGAAATCCTTGATTGTGCAGGCTGAAATCCTTGATTGTGCAGGCTGAAATACTTGATTATGCAGGCTAAAATCCTTGTATTGATTATGCAGGCTGAAATCTTTGATTATGCAGGCTGAAATCTTTGATTATGCAGGCTGAAATCTTTGATTATGCAGGCTGAAATCCTTGATTATGCAGGCTGAAATCTTTGATTATGCAGGCTGAAATCCTTGATTATGCAGGCTGAAATCTTTGATTATGCAGGCTAAAATCTTTGATTATGCAGGCTGAAATCCTTGATTATGCAGGCTGAAATCTTTGATTATGCAGGCTGAAATCCTTGATTATGCAGGCTGAAATCTTTGATTATGCAGGCTGAAATCTTTGATTGTGCAGGCTGAAATCCTTGATTATGCAGGCTGAAATCCTTGATTATGCAGGCTGAAATCTTTGATTATGCAGGCTGAAATCCTTGATTATGCAGGCTGAAATCCTTGATTGTGCAGGCTGAAATCCTTGATTGTGCGGCTTAAAATCCTTGATTATGCGGCTTAAAATCCTTGATTATGCAGGCTGAAATCCTTGATTATGCAGGCTAAAATCCTTGATTATGCGGCTTAAAATCCTTGATTGTGCACGCTGAAATCCTTGATTATGCAGGCTCAAATCCTTGATTGTGCAGGCTAAAATCCTTGATTGTGCAGGCTGAAATCCTTGATTGTGCAGGCGAAATCCTTGATTGTGCAGGCGAAATCCTTGATTGTGCAGGCGAAATCCTTGATTGTGCAGGCGAAATCCTTGATTATACAGGCTAAAATCCTTGATTATGCGGCTTAAAATCCTTGATTATGCGATGAAATATGCAGGGTTATATGTGATTTTATGCTGTGAAATTACGGGAAGTTGTGAAATATGCTGAAATTTGCAAAATATGCAGCTAGATGAGAAATGCGTGTGATTTTATACGGTGAAATATGCAGGAAGTTGTGAAACATGCAGGATTATACGCCCTTTTTGAAAAATAAAAATAGACCACTGCATAATCTGCGCTATTAGCCGGATTATGCCGTAAATTATGCGATCGCAGGAACGCATCATCAAGTGTCTGTCAGTCACAGTACTTCCTTAGCATAGAGCAAGACAGCTGCTCGCTTTCCGGGCCATCTCACAACGCCACGACGCACGGACCGCCTCACGGAACCTAGCGCCGCACAGCCCTATCCTCCAACCTCAATCTGCCCTGCATTACACACGCCAAAAATTCTAACAATCATCTTAATTAAATTAATTTGCGTAAAAAAAAAAACATCTCCCCGCAAATCACGTGTCACCAGTTTCACCAGCGAAATGCATGTTGGGACGGGCACAGATTAATACTGGGACACACTTTTCCGCGTGAGACCCACACAGGGAAAACGATACTACTAGCTACAGTACTCTTGCGTCAGTCGACAGAACTTCTTCTTTGGGGAAGCATCGCGGCCAACGCGGGGGTTGCGTGGCACAGGCACCTGAAAGCCAGCTCTGACAGTTGGACGGGGGCATGTTAACGTGAACACACAACTTCACAGTACACTGTGGAGGACTTTTGTATCGCATCGCGGGGCCGGGGGGACTTGCATTGACGCGTGCGTGCGTGCGTGCGTGCGTGCGTGTGTGTGTGTGTGTGTGTGTGTGTGTGTGTGCGCGCGCGCAACAACACACAATAATAATGAATAACCCATCCGTTACCATTATTTTAATGACATGACGCCTCTGTCCCCCCTCCTTCCCTCAGTACGGGGGGGTGGGGCCTGGTCTGGGGGGCAGCGAGGAGGAAGACGAGGTGGCGTCCGCGTCGTCGAGTCACCCGGCCAGGAAGCAGGTGTGTGACTTCATGCGTATCCTGCTGATGGACAGCCTCCTCAACGTTCCCGCCAACAACAACGGCACACACCCTCTGTTGCAGCTACTGGCGGTGAGTATCAATACTGCAATGTAGAAATATACATTTACTTGAGTCAAAGTACAAAAGTATTGGCTTCAAAATGTACTTAAAGTCCCATTTAAAGTTTGCAAGTGTATAATAATCTTTTGAAAATAGCAGATCTACAAGCTCACAATGCGTTGCATAAAGTGCGGTCTTCTCTTATTGGGGTCCCTGGCTCAACATCTTTTCAAATGGCAGTCCATGAACAAATATAATATAATTTGGGTGTCCTTGACAAGCGTGTGCTGTGTGTATTGGTTACTGTTATTACCACTTGCTATGGTTCTGTTCATTGATAGCTTATTTATTTTCTGTTTCTGCACTTTGCGATGTGATTTAAAAGATTGTGAAACAATCATAATTTTTTTAACTTTTCACTACATTAGTTTGTGTTCGTTTACAATGTACAGTACCATTGCCAAATGTCCGCCAATCTACATTGCCTGGTTTTAAAATTCACATATGAATGTGTAGCCCATAGACATATATACATAGACGCCCCTTCCGGCTCTGAGGCGTGTGTCAAAATTGAAGGCACTATTTTCCCGACATTCCTTGCGAAGAATAGCGGAAGCAAAGCGGAAGCTTGTCAAGCTTCCGCGTGCGTAACATAAGTCCCGGAAAAGACGCGCTGTGATTGGCCAGTAGTAACTTGAGTGACAGCGAGAGACATGGAGGTGACGTCACTTGGGAAGCCGCCTTCAGCAAATGCCTTCAGCACTTCTAAATAATAAAGCTGCGGAGAACTGTTGCTTTGTGTTCACTCTTTAATGTTTTCTGTTAGTAATCTAATCCCCCTGGCTCTGATGTTGTATTGTTAATAACTTTGTTGTTTGTGTTTGTTTGTCTTGTTTTGTATTGTAATGTATACATGACTGTTATAAAGATTTGTTAAAAAAAAAAAAAAAGCCTTCAGCACTGCACTTCCGCCTTCATTGGGATACACGTCGCTCCAATGAACTGCAGCGGCAAATGAGGCATCTATTTGTTAATATCTATGGTGTAGCCTACTCCCTCCCTCTCATTGAAAAGGGCTGTTCGCTGGCTGTGATACTGGCTCTGTCCAGTTGGTGTCACCCTTTGCTCATTTAATGTATGTGTTACAGTAACTGCTACTTCATGATTAAATCATGCACTGCTAGAAAGAAGAGGTCTTTTTTGATTGATTGATTGAAGAATTTATTAACAGTTTGCAGAATTACAGTACATTTCAAGCACAAACTCAATACAAAGGCTGTTAACTGTGAGTGGACGACCCAATTAAGCATTACACTTGTTTCCAACAGGGTCCACCATGTTCAAATCATCAAAACATTTAGAGACGTACAAATAGACACTTCTATAGACAGAACAGGAATTCATCAAAAAAGAATTCATCAAAAAGGAGGTAAAAAGGGAAAAGAAATATATACAGTGAGGGGAAAAAAAGGGGTGGGCGGTGGGGGGGATTCACGTTCAGCTCCGTTAATTTGTTTGTTTTCCTTGGGGGAGCTGCGTTGGGTCCCCAAGTCGGCTCCGTGGCCGTACCTTGAGTTGGCTGTGTGGCCGTGACCGTCTCTTGTGTTGTCCTTGCGTTGGGTCCCCAAGTTGGCTCAGTGGCCATACCTTGAGTTGGCTGTGTGGTCGCGACCGTCTCTTGTGTTGTCCTTGCGTTCGTGTTTGAGGGATTCCGATTTTACAGGGGCCAGTTTCGAATTGCAGCCGTCCGTAGGTGCCCTTTGAGAGCGGTTTTGAAAGAGTCAAGGGATTTGCATGTCTTAATGACAGTTGGTAGGGCGTTCCACATTTTAGTGGCATAGGAGCGAAAAGAATTTAGTCCCTTGTTTGTGCCGAATCTGGGTTGTACATGGTTCGTTGCACTCCCTCTGGTGTTGTGGGTGTGGACTTCGTTAACATTAAGGAAGTATCTAGACAGGTACATGGGTATCTTGGTGGTGTATCGAATCTTGTGGACCAGACCCATTGCAAGATGCTGTACTCTAGTACTCTGTACTGTAGGTCTAAACACACACACACACACACACACACACACACACACATACACACACACACACACACACACACAAGATATCTCTAATAGCTTCCTCCGAGTATAAAACACAAGGAAGAACAGGACGTTTGACAATGTATACCAACATTTAAATAAACTAACCACTTGAACCCCAGCACTCAGCATCCATATTCCAGGGTGAACATGAACCAAAATTAGCCGTTCTACCAGCTCACAATGCGTCATGTAGAATAGACCGCCTATGTTTGGGCAGAGAGATTTGGCTCATAAACAGGTGCTGTACTGTAGTTCTCCCCAGGCGAGGCTTCGCTGGAGCAGCAGCAGAGCTTCCAGACGGAGCTGCTGGAGTTCCTCATGGACATCATCCACATGATCAGCCTGGAGAACGAGAACAACACCCACCTCAACCCACAAGGTACCTCCGTAGCCTGCCTGGGAACCACACTGAGTCTCTGGTTGGCCGCCGCGAGGCCATAGCCAAACTGTACCATTTTAACCCATTTAGGCCTGACGTCGAAATTTAAAAAAAAATCTTCTAAATCATGACACTTTTCTGAAAGATTTGAGGCACATTTTAACGATTTTTCAAAAATAGCAGATCTACAAGCTCGTAGCGCGCCACTCGGTGGCGCGCTACGAGCTTGTAGATCTGCTATTTTTCAATAGCTAAATTATAACATAATATTTAAAACACCAAAAGGGGTTCCCGTCCCCAAAATGGGTTAATGATAATTATGTGGCAAACCTTTTCACCTTTTCTATCCGGGACAGCACCGAGTTTTTGAAAAAAATCTTGAAAACGTGTGCAAATCTTTGAATATAATATTCTTTCACAGCGAACGTTTTTAACTCGTATCTTTGCTTCTGGACATATTTTCAGATGCCGGTCGGTGGCCAATTATATATATAATCTTTGGGTTCCTTGACATGAGATGGTTTGAGAATCATGACATGTCATGATTTCGAAAGACATTTAGTAGAATCTGGTCTCAGGTCTGTTTTCTCTTCTGTAGAATCTGGTCTGTTTCTCTTCTCAGACTGTGAAGGCCAGACGGTCACCCTCATGGAGAACGTGGCTCTCTTCAGTAAGACACTGGTCCAGAGACTGTACGGAGGCATGCTGCTGGCGGACCCCGACAGCCTGCTCACGTTCCTGACCGATCAGATAGTGGTGGTGAGTTCACCTCGAGAGAATAAGGTGCTTCTTAAAAAAAGAAAGAAAGAGAGACAATAGGCCTATCTCACAGCCCCCTTTCCACGCCCACTTCCGGTAGATATTGGTGTCATTTAACATTAGGCATTTACACTTTTTTTCTCTGGAGAATCTAAGTACATTTCCTAATGTTAAAATGTCAAAGACCGATAATAATATGAAGAAAACACAATGGTATAACAACTCAAATAAGTAGAATAAACCTTACCTTTACAAAACGGTAGTTTGTGGCTTGTGAAAATACCTATTTTAACATGGAAGCCTATGGACCGCAAAAACAATAACACCACTATCTCCAAAAGGGGGCGTAAAAAGGGGGCGGGGAAATGCTGTGAGATAGGCCTATTTGATGACGGTTTGTCTGCCCTGCGGCCCCTCGTCCGTTACTTGAATATAAGCACCTAAACGGACAGGATATACCACTGATGTGGTTGACTGTCTATCATCAACAGCATTTCAAATGTTTTCCATGACCAGCGTTTCATCGTACTACTTTATTTTACACAGTGTCACCTGAGCAGTATTAGGGTTTTCTTTTTGTCTGTTTTCTCTTTTATTTTATTTTATTTTTTCTTTAAATTTGTATAAAGATTTGTAACCTGTTCTTAATAAAAACGTATTTGACGACAAAAGATAGTGGTGGTGAGAGACACACGGATACAGGTCAATTGGGCACCTTGGACATCTGGGCTACCTCGATGTAAAATTGGCTATTTTGTCCAAAATGTAAAATATATATATATATATTTGAAAAAGCCCCAAAATAACTGGATATACAGGTTTTGCATCAATTTGTAGCAATATTACACCTTAATTGTCAAATGTTTAAGCATGTAATGATCATCTGTACTTTCTTTTAACATTTCTTTTGACCATTATCAAATATTGTATTTTTCTTTTACATTTTGGACAAAATAGCCAATTTTATTTACATCGAGGTGCCCAGATGTCCAAGGTGACTGCACGCACGCTATGAACTACAGTTTTTTTCAGTTTTACAGTATTATATTGATTACTTACGTGATTGATTACGCAGTTTCTTGAATATTTGAGAAGCTTTATATATATATACTATATATATATATTTATTATTATTATATTATTATCAAAACATATATATCGGTATTTATACACTTTTCCCCCGTAAATGAACGCCCTACTTGATCATATTACAGCGTCGCACAAAAACCTCAAAGGTAGCAGATCCGCAAGCTCGAAATGTGGTTCTTTAACAACCTTCTTATTAAGAATCCTTTACAATATATTACATTGATTAGTTCATACTTCTGCTATGAAGGGGTACAGATCTAAGCTGTAATGTGTAATTGTCTGAAACCCTTTACTTGTACTTTTTGTGGTAAAAGCTCTCAAACTTTCTTCCTTCCTGCCTTGATCTCCTTACCCCCCACACCCTCTTCTTCCCTTTCTTGTACTTCTTGGAACAAAAATGACACGATGGGAGCTATGCACGAAAACACATTTCACACACTTTTTACTTGATTTACTTGTAAAACTGTGGTGTGACAATAAAGTTGATTCTGAACATAGTTCATTTATAATTAAACCCATATTTTTCTAGGCTCTGGAGAAAGGCCAGTCGCTGAAAGAGAAGACAATATCCACCCTGTACTCGTGCACCAACAAGGTGTTGCTCTACTTCCTGTCCCACCCTCGACGTTCCCCGGCGGAACAGGAAGTGGTTACCAGGACGCTGCGGGTCATTGTGGCGCGCTGGGACGTTGTCATGGCAACGTACAATGCCAACATGGTCTTTGTCACCTGCCTGCTGCATTGCCTGCTGATGATACGATCTGGCAGGTACAGTTAGATGGAACATGTACACACACACACACACACACACACACACACACACACACACACACACACCAATTATTTTTGTATAGACGCCCGACAAACTGGATGCACCACGGCGAATTCGAAACCACTAGCCTCCGTTCACAAGTTCACAACGCCTGCGTTGTGAGCCTGCAGATGGGTTATTTTTGCCAAAGAGGTTTGGTGTAGAGGGAAAAAAAGTACAGTAAAAGGTCAAGTTTACTTATTATTATTGACAGTTTAAGCGGGTAAATGAAAGGTCAGGTTCACTAATTATTGAATGTGTCTTGAAAATACACATTAACATGAATCCAACATACACTGACTGATGATATTGCTGTCAAATAGGTCTATGAATCTCTATGAAATCTGTGAAAACACAATTTAACCCATTTTTTGGGCGGGAACCCCTTTTGGTGTTAGCATTATGTTATGCTTTAGCTATTGAAAAATAGCAGATCTACAAGCTCATAGCGCGCCATCGAGTGGCGCGCTACAAGCTTGTAGGTCTGCTATTTTTGAAAAATCGAAGAACGACTGACAGAAACTTTTTCAGAAAACTGTCAGGATGTAGAAGACATTTTTAGAATCTGATCTCAGGTCAAAATGGGTTAATACAATATGTAGTGGGGGGGGGGTCCCTGCTTCCTTGGCCTGGGGAAAAAAACAACCTTGAAGATCGCTGGTCTAGAGGGTTGAAGTGCTTTAATATTGGGTGGATTCATGCTGACATCTCTTCCTTGTGGCTTTTTCCACAGCTACTCTGAAGGCTTTGGGTGTGAGGTGCAGAAGGTCCACAGTACCCGCAAGATCCTCTCTCACCTCTTCCCTCTCAAAACCCCTCGCTCTGCCTCCGTCAACCGCACCACCACCACCCACTCCACCTCAGGTACGCCAGTGTACACGACATCATCCACAATGCCATCACTTTGTTGAGTTGTTATGTTGTCTATATATTCTTAAACGTGGGGGGGGGGGGGGGGGGGGGGGGGGGGCGTCGTCGATATGAAGCTCCATCTCCTTGAGTGTTCAGACCAGACCACTGGTTCTCAAACCTGTCAAAATCATGTGAAGGACCTCCATTAACTCTGAATGTGTTGCACTTGGGAGGGCCATTATGTCCCCACACACGGTACAAAGGGAGAAATGGTTGTGATGACATTATGATGACTATTCTCCTGGTCCTCCTCACAAGAGAAATGGTTGTGATGACATTATGATGACTACTTTCCTGGTCCTCACAAGAGAAATGGTTGTTTGATGAGCTTGTAGATCTGATGTTTTCGGTGAGCGGAAACTAAGTACAGTACAACTGTGTGTGTGTGTGTGTGTGTGTGTGTGTGTGTGTGTGTGTGTGTGTGTGCGTGTGCGTGTGTGTGTGTGTGTTCGCTCGCTCGTGTCACAGTTGAGAGTGAGCTGACATCCTTGGCAGAGGCATGCTGGTCTAAGGTCATGACGGAGAGACGCCACACCCTTGAAAGCCACTACAAGATCGAAATCTCAGCCAATCAGAGCGGGACGCCGGGCTCCGTCAGCATGACGGACGTCAGTCCACTGTGGGAGGAGATGTCCCGTAAGGCCTGGCACATATACATAGGTCAGTGTCACATTATCAGTAGAGGAGATGTCCCGTAAGGCCTGGCACATATACATAGGTCAGTGTCACATTATCAGTAGAGGAGATGTCCCGTAAGGCCTGGCACATATACATAGGTCAGTGTCACATTATCAGTAGTCAGTGATAGAAGTAGAAAGAGGATTAGAGTAATAGTATAGTCTTGCCTGGCCAGACTGTTGCCCTCTCGCAATTTTCAAATGCTTCCATCATACAGTCTGGAGCAACGGAAGCTTGGATCATGAGTAAAGTGATAAAGCTGAAGCGGAGCCTCCTCCCCACTTCAGTTTTGTCTTTTAGAGTCGCGATGTGACGCATTGTGAGCTTGTAGATCTGCTATTTTCAAAATATTTGAGTGGTGTAAACCACTCCTACGACTGGCTTTGTTAGTTTACGTGTCTGTCTGTCTGTCTGTCTGTTCGTACCAAAAAATGAGCATGGTTGCTACGGTCACCCAGTTCACCCGGGTGTGATTTCATTACGTCAGACATTACGTCAGATCAGAGCTGATCAGGCTATATAATACCTTACACCACTCAGTTCACACGGGTGTGATTTTTTTGTATACATTTTGAAAACTTGAAATGGGACATTCTGCATAATGACTGCTTTTACTTTTGGTACTTTAAGTACATTTTTATGCCAATTCCTTTGTACTTTCACTCAAATGTATTTTAGAATTCCCAGACGTACTACTTGTAACAGAGTACAGTGCTTCTACACCAGGGGTTCTCAACGTTTTTGGCCGGGGACCCCCGAAAATGCTTTTGCAACGTCTCGGGACCCCCGCCCCGCCCCCTCCCGACCCCCAATATAAATTGACTGCTACAATAACCTTAAACCATTTTGGGCGGGAACCCCTTTTGGTGTTTTAAGCATTGTTATAATTTAGCTATTTAAAAATAGCAGATCTACAAGCTCATAGCGCGCCACCGAGTGGCGCGCTACGAGCTTGTAGGTCTGCTATTTTTGAAAAATCGTGAAAAAATATTAAAAAAAATTTTTTTCTTTTTTTGAAAATAATTTGGGGACCCCCCAAACTAATGTGGCGACCCCCCGAGGGGTCGCGACCCACGGGTTGAGAACCCCTGCAGTAGTACAGTGCTTCTACACTGCAGTATTGAGTGCTTTCCCACCCCTGCTCCCCTCAGAGTCCCAGAGGAGCAAGGCCAGTGGCGGTGCTGTGAAGATGGCTGATGTGATCAGCAGTGCCCTCCGCTCTGTTCAGAGAAGACTGGGCAGAGAGTCTGTCACCGTGGAGGTAACTCACAAACCCAGCGCTGGAAAGGAACTATTTACTCATTATGCTGTACTTTACTGGAGTATTTCCAATTTGCAGTACTTTTACTTCTACCCCCACTACATCTCCGAGGCAAATATTGTACTTTGTAGTTACTAGTTACTTTGTAGATTTGTGTTATTATTACAAAACAAACGTATATTAAACACTTCAGCCCTAGGCAGTACAGTACAGTAGGCCTACAGTATACTGTATGACTCCCCAGTCAAAAAATACTTTGTGTTTAAAGTAGACACTCGTGCTCAACATCTTAATACTGTCCAATATTTAGATAGGGAGGGGGTGATATTATGAAAAAACACAAAGTTAAAGGGCCACTTCACAGCTTTTGCAACCAGATCTTATTTTAATGATATTTCCTGGACTACATGTTGTCTCAGTAAGACAGCCCTTCCCCTATCCACAAGGAGGAGCAGTGGACCAAAGCATTATGGGAATTGTAGTCCAGGAAGGAAGTGAGCCCAGTGTCAGATGACATCATGGAGACCATGGACACTTTGAAATACTAAAATATCTAAAAACACATAATTACCCACGTAAAAAAAACAACCCAGGAAAGTGTTTCTTGTCTCCCAAAACATCATTAAAATAAGATCTGGTTGCAAAAGGGGTGAAGTGCCCCTTTAAGCAATGGCATGCTAGAGTCATAGCTCACACGTGTGTGTTTGTTTTATTTGGGCAGGGCAACACAACGGCCTCTCCCAGGCTCCTGCAGATTGCACTCACTCACACACACACACACACACACACACACACACACACTCACACACACACACACACACACACACACACACACACACACATGCACACATGCACACATGCACACACAAGCGCGCGCGCGCGCGCACAAATCGTCTTCCCAAAGTCACCGTTTTGTGTTTGTGCTGTGGGCCCTCCAGCCCTGTGGGGGTGTTTGATTATTCCTTTAAATGGATTTGGATTATCACAGCTGAGCGCCCCTGAGTGGGCAGAGTAATTGATATATCTGTTTGGGCCCATCCAGGGGAACAACGCTCGGCTACAAGCGCCACTGTTTGCCGCTGAAGGTTAAACCATTTAGGCCTGACCTCAACATTTAAAAAAAATCTTCTAAATCCTCCAGTTTTCTGAAATAAATATTTTCACGATTTTTCAAAAATAGCAGACCTACAAGCTCGTAGCGCGCCACTCGGTGGCGCGCTATGAGCTTGTAGATCTGCTATTTTTCAATAGCTAAATTATAACAATGTTTAAAACACCAAAAGGGGTTCCCGCCCAAAATGGGTTAAAGACGGCGTTTATTGTTGTTCCCCCACCCCCCCTCCGAAAAACACGTGGCGCCACATCATTAGTTCCCCCACGCCGCTTAAGACGTCGCGCCATCTGGAGACGGGAACGGGGACGTATTACTCAGGCACGCAGGCATGAAATTACCGCGTCTGTGTCTCTCTGTCGCGGAATAAAATCCCAACAAAGTGCGTGCGGGCCACTTCCCCCCATTGGTGTGTGTTGTCCCTTTTTCTCCGCAAAAGAAATCGGGGATGGCAATTATAGCGGTACCAATCTGATGAAAACATTATTCATTTGATGTTATTCTTTATCATATCAGCCTCTGACAGGCTATCAGGGAGGGTGATGAATTGTTTTCTCCCTTCTGAAAGGCAGGCAGGGAGAGAGAGAGAGGGAGAGGGAGTACGTGAAGTTTGCTTCCCGCGGGGTTGGGAGTAGAACTCTGCCAGAGCTTTGAGAGAGTGTTAGGGATATTTAAATCGGTGCTTTTCAAACTTTCTCATGTCAAGACTGAAAATGTTTCGTGCATTTTTAGATTTTATTTTTTTAAGATTTCAAAAATAGCAGATGTGCAAGCTCACTGTGAGCTCGTAGATCTGCTATTTTTGAATAGCCAACGTATAAACGGATTAAGTGGTTAAAATGATTGTATTATTTGCTAGGGACCCTCTGGAACCCCCCCATAAGGACCCTTGGGGGTCCCCAGGACCCCACTTTGAGAACCACCGATCTAAATGTCAGTCCATTTAGCTGACTAATCAGCAAATGGACTCGTTAATTGCTGATTAATCAATGAATTCCTCATTAATTGCTGATTAATTAACGAGCCACTATTTTAACCAATACATCTATACGTACCGTAGTTGACTGCATGGGGCCGTGTGAGCCCGTTGTGAGCTTGTAGATCGGCCAATTTCTGTCAAACGTCCCCCCCTATAGCATCGGTGATGCTAGGGGTTCATGCCATCAACTTCGTTATGCGGTGATTGATGAGGAAGAACTTAATTGGGGGGAAATGTGTTTTAGTTTATTGAACGGTTGTAATAATATGTTTCCGTGTACAAGTTCCAGTCCCTTTAGATGTTGATTTTCATTCAGCGGGAGAGGAATTGTATAAAGCAACACTGTAAGGTAATGAATGAATGGAGGACAGAGAGAGAGAGAGAGAGAGAGAGTGAGGGTTCTGATCGACGGAATGTCCTCAGTCAAGCTCCAACGACAAAAAGCTCCCAGTGATTTATTTCATCAGTGAATGCCGTTTCCATAATCATATCTGTGTCCTCATATTAGAAAGATAATTAACAGCACTAATGATCACGTTAAGTGCATTACACATTCCACTGCCGGGCCCAGAATGAAGTTGACATTATGTTGCCTTATCATCAAAGGTGGCTTATTGTTGGGAAGTCATTAAAATGGAAATGAGTGTGATGTACTGATGTTAATTGCGGAGGGGAAGCGACGAGTTATGTATTTAATGCAGCGCTTAACCCATTTTGGGCGGGAACCCCTTTTGGTGTTTTAAACATTATGTTATAATTTAGCTATTGAAAAATAGCAGATCTACAAGCTCATAGCGCGCCACCGAGTGGCGCGCTACGAGCTTGTAGGTCTGCTATTTTTGAAAAATCTTGAAAATATTTATTTCAGAAAACTGGAGGATTTAGAAGATTTTTTTTTAATTTCGAGGTCAGGCCTAAATTGCTTAAAAAGACAATGAGGTTGCTATCTGCTAAATGGGGTAATTAATGCTATATATTACTTATGTTTGTCCAAATGAAGGAATGAAATTAGGAGGTGACGACGCCGACTCACTGTTTATCTGTCAAAACACGACTCTAGTCGGTAAACTTCATTATTAGTCTCTAATATTTCTGTAATCGCTCTCTTTGTTTTTCCTCCCGCTCTCCGTAACTTCTCATTTGGCCAGGCAGGCAGGCGGTCGTTTTAGAGGCGCTGTTTTTGTCTCTCCAGATAGCGTGACAAAGTTTGTTCCTTGGGAGTTTATTTCGGAGAATGGGCCACGAGTTTGTCATGCTGTGGGGCCTTTTTCCGCAGGTCGTAGCAATTCTTGTGTCTGGAAAGATTTTCACTGGTGGATATCGTTGTGGTCGGGCAGAAACCTCTGATCTCCATATTTTAACTTTTGTGGTGTTTTTTCTTTGTAAATTAACTCCTCCTTGATCATACTGTAGCCTTCTACAGTGTCGCGACTCGCACAAAAGCATCATTAGTAGCAGATACACAAGCTCACAACTCTGCGTGGCGTGTTTTGAGCTTGAGGATCTGCTACTTTTGCTACTTTTGAATTTGAATCCTGAAAGGTACCAGGTTTAGTAACCTAAACTATTTCATGACAATGTAAAATAGGGCTCCGATATGCTGTTGGCTTCAACTTCAAACAGAAACCATTTGCTGTATGTCCAAAACTTCAAGGAGATGGAAAAGAATAACCTGTATTTCAAGTTCAAGTTGTATTTATTATTGATACGTATATTTGTGGTACCTGTGTGGCCAGAAGAGGCTTTGGAGAGGAGAACCATAATGTCTGGAAACCTCACATGTCCAAAACCGTTACATTTCAGGATTCAAATTCAAAAGTAGCAGATCTACAAGCTCCAAACGCGTCGCTTTGCGCCGTTTTTCGAGCTTGTAGATCTGCTACTTTTGATACCTCCGGTGTGACGCTGTGGTACGATGAGTTTTCTGCCCGCAACAACAAAATCTTAGCGTTTTGCCAATTATTATCGTCACTTCTCCATCAGTGGGCCTTAGGCCAGTGTGACAACCGTGATGCGAAGCGGTGCGTTTTGAGCTTGTAGATCTGCTACTTTTGTGATAAAAAAAAAAAAAAAGAAAAGTAATCCGGAAAAGTCACAGTGAACATATGAGATTTCCACCCCGCAGAGACAATACGTTTTATCCCTGCTTCTGGTCAGACTGAGAATTAGCCTATTAAAACCGGAAGAGCATTTTTGTGTCATTTTGAGCTAAAAAGCATTATTATATACTTTTGCTGGTCAAAAATAGCAGATCTACAAGCTCACAGCACAGCACGCCGTTGCGAGCTGTGAGCTTGTACATCTGCTATTTTTTTAAAATCAAGACAATTTTGTGAAAATCTTTTAATTTTATATTTTTTAAAGCAAACCTCTTTAACTCAAATCTTTGCTTGTGGGGGGGTCCCTGGTTGGAACAAAATTTGAGATGGGGGTCCTGCAGCCAAATACATATAATTTTGGTGGTCTTCATGTTTGATAATATCACAATTTAGGAATTAATAAAGCCACCTAACCCTAGTGTCCCTATTTTGGGCAAATGTGTAAAAATGTGTAATTTACTAAATAAAATAATTGATCTTTGTAGATTAGCTATTTTTGCTGTTTGTCGTGCAACAAAACATATAGGGAAGTGGGTAAGAAAATGCCTGCCACTCTGTTTTCTTTTATAAAATGAACAAACCCTGCGTGCACGCACACACACACACACACACACACACACACACACACACACACACACACACACACACACACACACACAGCTACAATACCCTTAACTACAGCGTTTCTCAGTGATATTAATGTTTATGTTAATTAGATCAACACCCACAAATGATTACATTTCCAGACAGTGTTATTGTATGACCGTGTAGCCACTAGCTTATTTTGCCCCGGCGAATGCAATTTAGACCAGCTGTAATTGTTTGAATGTGTTGTAATTGCATGAGGGAAGCAAACAATACCGTGATGAATATTCCATCTATATCTTTGTGTTGCGATTGTGGGCGCGCGCGTCTATGTGAGTGTGTCTGTGTGTGCAGGTGCAAGGTCCCTGGAAGTGATTGCTTGGCCCCCATCTTTTCATTCGGACAACTCACGATGTTCTTTCTTTCTCTATCACTCTATCTCCCTCTCCCTCCCTCCCTCCCTCTCTAGGAGTTTCTGTCTTGCATGGAGTCTCAGCGACAGAGAGGTCATGACATGTTTGAGAACATGAGGAGAAACAACATGCAGGTCTGTCTGTCTGTCTGTCTGTCTGTCTGTCTGTCTGTCTGTCTGTCTGTCTGTCTGTCTGTCTATTTGTCTGTCTGTCTGTCTGTCTGTCTGTCTGTCCGTCTGTCCGTCTGTCCGTCCAGGGCATACTGTACCTCGAGCACTGACTAACCAAATCAACGTCAGACTAAGTGTGTGCGTGTCTGCAATAACACGATGTGTGGTGCCAAGCGGGAAATCGTCCTTTATTTTGAAGACCTCAGCTGTAATCCGTTTTTCTAATCTCTCTATTCATAGTCTCTGTCGGGGTGGAAACCTCATGTCCAAAACTGTTACATTTCAGGATAAACTAGAAAAAGTGCCCTTCTGGGCACAGGTCTCCACCAGGAGGATAGGACTGTGTGAGATGTTTGGCAAAATGTTTAGGAGTAATATAAACATGTTTGCCTTTGATGGCAATTGGATGACTTGAGGCATTTTGGTCTCTCAATCAACCTGTTGGTGGCGCTATAACAGGCCAATGTGAAAAGGGTGGGATATATTCCTCAGCCTAGTAAGAAAATGTGTGAAAGATTTCACGTAAATTGCATGCTGCGTTCATGATTTGAGGCTTTTGTTCAAAACGGGGCAATCTTGCAAACTGTGAAAGCCAATTATAGCCAATTAGGATGGAATATGAAATATCGGACAGATCCGACTTGAGCACATGACCATAGAGATACTGTGTAACGATTTGTGAGATTTTTGGACAGAATCTGGAGGAGTAATATCAAAACATTTGTTTTACAAAAGTCGGCCTCCTGGTGGCGCTATAAAAGGCAGATGCGGAAAATGCAGGCGAAAGGTTTGTGCTTGGCCTCTAGGGAGTGTGCATGCAACGTTTCACGCAGATCGGTGCAGTTTTAGGTAAACAATGTGAAAAGCTACCTCATGGTGGCGCTATAACAGGCCGTTCTGGAAAATGCAGGGCAGAGGTTAATCGTTGGCATCCAGGGAGTGTGTGTGCAAAGTTTGGCATCGACCGGGTTAACGGTGCCGGAGATTAGCTGGTAACGGACGGACGGAAGGACACACGGACACACACACGGACGGACACACACACGGACGGAGTGCAAAACATACTCTCTCCCCATGCCTTCGGCCTGGTGGAGACAAAAATATATAGCAAAAGTAGCAGATACAAGTGACGATCAAGTAGGGGCATTAATTCAGAGAAAAATACTAAGATAGGTTCCTGCCCTACAGTGACGATATATTAGTTGTTTTGAACAAAAAAAATCACACTTGTGTGAAGTGAGGAGCGCTCTTATCATCATACATCATCACACATCACATTCTGTGCTCAGCCAATCAAATCATCACATTCCGTGCTACAAACACATTCCGTGCTCACACACAAAGAGCTGTGCATAGAACCTTATGCCAAACACAACTTTGGGGGAGCACACAGCCAGTTATGATAACCTCTTGACCCGGTCATTGATCTCAGAGATCTGGTCCGTCAGTAGGCGCCACTGCTCGGGATTCAAGGAGATGCCTTTCCTGCTCGGCTTGGCCTCTCCATCCGAGTTCATCCAGTACTGTCGGATGTCGATCAGGACCTGGCCTTTGAAGGGCGACACGCTGACGAACTTCATTTTGCCCAGGTGCAACATGTCGTCCTCGCCGCTCTGCTTTGAGCTTTCCTTCTTGCTTTTCTTCCTGGAATCTTTTGTCTTCGGCGTGCTGCTGCTAGTCTTTCTTATCTTAGCTTTGGTCTCCACCTCCACCTCGCTGTCCTCACTTCCAGACGAGGCAGGAGAGACCTCCTTTGATTTAGTCGTCATGGTGTGTTTACGGATGGATTTGTAGACTTCCGATAGAAGGAATGAAGGATATAGGCCCGTGGTAATAATATGCAACCCTGTTCACTCCTTTGTATATGACAGAAGTTCAGAAATAGGCGATCTTATATGCTTCATGTGGCCGACCTGTGACGTCAAGTCGTCTGTGACATATCTATATATGACGTATGACTTCAGCCCAATCTGAGCTCCCGTACATTTCTAAAAGTAGAAGACATGGCCTGTCCTTTTTATGATTGGGTGTTACGGTCAAGAACTGAAGCTCAGTCATTCGTCAAAGGACCTTTGACCTTTAGATCAGTGGTTCTCAAAGTGGGGTCCGGGGACCCCCATGGGTCCTTGAAGGAGTTCCAGGGGGTCCCCAGTTCTTGAAATTAAAATGGTTGAGAATCTCTGCTAGAGCTGTAAAAAATCTTCTCTTATGAGGGTCCCTGGCATATCTCTTCTAATGTGGGTCCGCGAGCTAATTAGTGTCAATTTGGGGGTCCTTGATATGAAAAAGTTTGGGAACCACTGCTTTAGATCTCCCAATTATATGATTGTATGAATGATATGATCCACTCTATCTACTCCTGGTTAACTACTCCCCCTTAACATCGCATTTCCATTAATCTGTGCGGAAGAGTCTGGACCCTGCTAATGAAGAGTCTGGACCCTGCTAATGAAGAGTCTGGACCCTGCTAATGAAGAGTCTGGACCCTGCTAATGAAGAGTCTGGACCCTGCTAATGAAGAGTCTGGACCCTGCTAATGAAGAGTCTGGACCCTGCTAATGAAGAGTCTGGACCCTGCTAATGAAGAGTCTGGACCCTGCTAATGAAGAGTCTGGACCCTGCTAATGAAGAGTCTGGACCCTGCTAATGAAGAGTCTGGACCCTGCTAATGAAGAGTCTGGACCCTGCTAATGAAGAGTCTGGACCCTGCTAATGAAGAGTCTGGACCCTGCTAATGAAGAGTCTGGACCCTGCTAATGAAGAGTCTGGACCCTGCTAATGAAGAGTCTGGACCCTGCTAATGAAGAGTCTGGACCCTGCTAATGAAGAGTCTGGACCCTGCTAATGAAGAGTCTGGACCCTGCTAATGAAGAGTCTGGACCCTGCTAATGAAGAGTCTGGACCCTGCTAATGAAGAGTCTGGACCCTGCTAATGAAGAGTCTGGACCCTGCTAATGAAGAGTCTGGACCCTGCTAATGAAGAGTCTGGACCCTGCTAATGAAGAGTCTGGACCCTGCTAATGAAGAGTCTGGACCCTGCTAATGAAGAGTCTGGACCCTGCTAATGAAGAGTCTGGACCCTGCTAATGAAGAGTCTGGACCCTGCTAATGAAGAGTCTGGACCCTGCTAATGAAGAGTCTGGACCCTGCTAATGAAGAGTCTGGACCCTGCTAATGAAGAGTCTGGACCCTGCTAATGAAGAGTCTGGACCCTGCTAATGAAGAGTCTGGACCCTGCTAATGAAGAGTCTGGACCCTGCTAATGAAGAGTCTGGACCCTGCTAATGAAGAGTCTGGACCCTGCTAATGAAGAGTCTGGACCCTGCTAATGAAGAGTCTGGACCCTGCTAATGAAGAGTCTGGACCCTGCTAATGAAGAGTCTGGACCCTGCTAATGAAGAGTCTGGACCCTGCTAATGAAGAGTCTGGACCCTGCTAATGAAGAGTCTGGACCCTGCTAATGAAGAGTCTGGACCCTGCTAATGAAGAGTCTGGACCCTGCTAATGAAGAGTCTGGACCCTGCTAATGAAGAGTCTGGACCCTGCTAATGAAGAGTCTGGACCCTGCTAATGAAGAGTCTGGACCCTGCTAATGAAGAGTCTGGACCCTGCTAATGAAGAGTCTGGACCCTGCTAATGAAGAGTCTGGACCCTGCTAATGAAGAGTCTGGACCCTGCTAATGAAGAGTCTGGACCCTGCTAATGAAGAGTCTGGACCCTGCTAATGAAGAGTCTGGACCCTGCTAATGAAGAGTCTGGACCCTGCTAATGAAGAGTCTGGACCCTGCTAATGAAGAGTCTGGACCCTGCTAATGAAGAGTCTGGACCCTGCTAATGAAGAGTCTGGACCCTGCTAATGAAGAGTCTGGACCCTGCTAATGAAGAGTCTGGACCCTGCTAATGAAGAGTCTGGACCCTGCTAATGAAGAGTCTGGACCCTGCTAATGAAGAGTCTGGACCCTGCTAATGAAGAGTCTGGACCCTGCTGATGCATGCTTGGCTGCAGGAGCACAGCATTGACAGACGTCAATGCTGACATCACAAAAAGTGATGTCATCTCCACTCTCCAACCAGTTAACAACCCAAGCTTTTAAGGCTTGGCCCCGTCTTATCGCTGCTTGCAGCTATATACATTATTCCGTTTTCTGTTCTTCCGTTTCTGTTCCTTCCGTTTCTGTTCCTTCCGTTTCTGTTCTTTGTTTTTTTGAGGCTCCTCCTATGCCCAGCTTTGTCTGTTTGTGTAAACACAAAAACAACGATTTGATTGGCTGATCACCCCATAGTGATGATTTGATTGGCTGAGGAAAGTACAAAAGTGAGGGCAGAAATGGGAAGACGCCAAACGTGATTAGCCGGAATTACATTTGTGATGATTTGATTGGCTGAGCATGGAATGTGACGTATGATGATGTGTGAAGTGAGGGGGTGCTCTTATCATCATACAAGTGTGATTTATTTTTACATTTTTGAGTGGTGCAAACCACTCCAACAACCAGCTTTGTTAGTACCCGTGTGTGTTTGTGCCTGTACGGGTGAGCATGGTTGCTATGGTTAGTATGTGACGTCACTGACTGATGCTTTCCTGGTTCTAATGTACAGTAACTATAACAATAAATGTGTAGTTGCACCACTCAGTTCACACGGGTGTGTTTTTTATTTCTATATACAGCTCTTTGTCCTAACTCGTGTCACATTTGCCAATGAAAGGAGAATTTACATCATGTGTGTCTGAGCAAATCAGCTTTTTTTGTAGCCGTTTTTTTTGTGCTAACACAAACATTAAATGCCATTGACAATGAATGGAGAATTTACGTCATATGGGTCTGTGCAAATCGGGTAATCGGCTATGTATATAATTCTCGTTCATGTTATCTGCGTCGGTATAACATGACCGAGAAGTGGTATAGTGTGGCGCATTGTGTAATTGTGTACCAAATGAATTCATGAGGAAGTATGTTCATTTTTTTATTGGATGATGTACGATAATAAGAGCGCCCCTCACTTCACACAGGTGTGATTTAAAAAATCACACCCGTGTGAGTGGTGTAAGGTCTTATATGACTGATCAGCTGTGGTCTGACGTAATGAAATCACACCCGTGTGAACTGGGTGACCATAGCAACCGTGCTCATTTTTTGAGCACAGACAGACTAACAAAGCCAGTTGTAGGAGTGGTTTACACCACTCAAAAAAAACAACAACCTGTAAATCACTTTTGGACTGTCTGTTGTCTTGTGAAAGGTGCTCCTATAAATAAACCGTACTTCCTCCCCTTCCCTTGCAGCTGTGTTCCAGTGAGTGGGAGCGGGTGAGCGGCCAGTGGCTGCGGGTGGAGGCGGACCTGCTCCGGGAGAGGGCGGTGTTCGGCCCCGGGCCAGGGGTGGAGGTGCCCACCACCAGGGACTGGGTGCAGGACGCGGCCGAGGGGCCCAACCGCACCAGACCGCGCATCCGCAGGAGGGCCCTGAGATGGTCCAAACGGGTAACCATAATGAATGCAGTAGGATTTACTCACTTTTTTTCACAAGATATGAGTTAAAAACGTTTGCTGTGAAATAATATATATTGAAAGTATAAAATAGCTCAAGACTGTATTGCTGATTACTTAGCTTAGGACCCCCGCAGTGGTGTCCGGTTAGAACTTAAACCAGGATGCTTTGACTTCTGCCTTCTCCCTGAAGCCGACCCTCTATATATTCTCCGACCAGGCTTGTCACGATGACTAAGCCAGTTAGATCTGTCCATATATGGTTCTACCATATCTATCTGATATCAGCACTAGGTCGGCTCGGGCCCAAATATAGGGATTGTCATACTAAACATGTCATATGTCATATAGCCCAACGTCCTAGTCAGAGTCTTCGTTACAGAAAGATTTGCACACGTTTTCGTGATTTTACAAAATTAGCTAAAGTTTAAAATAATGTGGTTAAACGCTAACGTGACACAGATGCGTTCCAGGTCTTAACCCAATCCAAGCCAAGGAACGACAGGTTACGTTTTAACCCATTTTGGGCGGGAGCCCCTTTTGGTGTTAGCATTATGTTATAATTTAGCTATTGAAAAATAGCAGATCTACAAGCTCATAGCGCGCCACCGAGTGGCGCGCTACGAGCTTGTAGGTCTGCTATTTTTGAAAAATCGAAGAACGACTGACATAGAAACATAGCTTTTTCAGAGAACTGGATGTAGAAGACATTTTTAGAATCTGATCTCAGGTCAAAATGGGTTAAGCCGTGTGGCAGGACGTAATTTTGCGTCTTAAAAAAGAAAAATATAAACGCTGGCCACTGGTCTGCGTTTCTATTGTAGTGTACTGGCATGGATTGTGTTAATGGGTTCTCAGAGAGTATGCGAATGGAACCAAATGGACGCGTACGGCAGTAGTCCTCTTTAACCTTTTCATGCCAAGGACCCCTAAATTGATATGTATTTTGACAAGGTTTTGTGCTAAAACGTTCATAATTCTAAATTCCTTTTTTTCAAAACGTGCACAAGCTCACAGCACAGCCCAAAGTGATGTTGCTGTGCAGTTATATTTTTCAAACGGGCGTCCTTGAAAATGTTTGAGAAGCACTGGTTGAACAGATCTCCCTGTGTCTCTGACAGGTGCCTGGGTCCCTGTGTCTGTGTTTGAGGACCGGAGCCTCTGACCACCACAACAGAAGTGGAACAGAACCTGAAGCAGGTACAGAGAGACAATCCTGGGGAATTGCGAGTGTGGTTGCATATCTCTATATTTAATTTTGCGGTGTAGATATAGTCTAATCAGAAGAGGGCAGGATTTCTTGCTTTCGTACAAATGTCTGGTGAAATAATTATGTGCCCCTATGCTCTAGTGCAGGGGTGGGCAACTTTGACGATGGCGAGGGCCAATATATTTCCACACTCACTCCAGAGGGGCCACAGTGCATATTACTGTCGTAGCAAAAATAGCCGATCTACAAGCTCTGCACTGCGACGCGTTTCATTGAATTGAATCATTGAATTGAAAACCAGAATATTTTTTTTGCTATTTATTTTTTATTGGAATCCTGAAAAGTAACCTTTTTCATGAATTTCAAATGCATTTAGTTTATAGTTACGTTGACTTTATGAACTGTTAACATAACTACATTGGACACAAAAAAACAACAACATTTTAATACTAGTTATTAAGTACTAGTCATTTAATACTATTCATGAAGTAATTAAAGCGGGTTTGGAATTGTAACAGCTGAAATCAATACTATATCAGTATTCTGATATTAACATGCGGGCCGCATTAAGTGAAGGCCGCATGTTGCCCCCGGGCCGCCAGTTGCCCACCCCTGCTCTAGTGAAATTAGAAAATCAGTGCACTATAGGATGTTTGTTCTGAGTGTGGACAAACAGCTCTCGAGTGTCCTCCTCCAGAGCCCAGTGCACTATAGGATGTTTGTTCTGAGTGTGGACAAACAGCTCTCGAGTGTCCTCCTCCAGAGCCCAGGATCCTGTGTGAGCCCGGAGGAGCCGAGCTCAAGGAGGCCAACGGTGGATCCGACGAAATGTCCGACTGCGAGTGTCTGACCTTCTTCCCCGCTCTGAGCGAGACGCCCGCCGCCTCCAGCGAGGAGAGCCCCACCTCTGGACCCCCCGCCGCCCCCGAGTCCTGCTCCAGAAGACAGACCTGTCCTGACCTCCACGCCATCCTGCAGGAGCTCCAGCCTGGAGAACAGGTTAGTGTTAGAGTAGACTCTGTATGGGTCCCGACCCAAATACCGGGTCGGGACCCATTTGTGGGTCGCGGACACATGTTTGCTAGCATAGCTCTGCTAGACTGTTGAGTAAGCACACCTTGGTTTAGCTCTAGACTTAGGCTTGAATTAGAGGTCTGTAAGTTTATTCACTTTATTGTTTTCTTTTTTCATGAATTGCTATTCTTGGATTATTTTTGAACACTTTGAAGAAAGAAGACTAAATCGGCATAATTTAAGTCTTTGGTGTGTCGTTTCTGTTCACCTACGTAGCACTCATCCAAACAAACTCATTCACAATCGGCCTCTAAAGCAGGGGTTCTCAACGTTTTTGGCTGGGGACCCCCGGAAATGCTTTGGCCATGTCTCGGGGCTCCCGCCCCTCCCCCCCCCCCCCCCCACCCCCAATACAAATTGACCGCTACAATAACCTTAATAATAGCGAAGATTCATCATAAATAAATACTGAAACCAGATATAATCATTAAGGAAAGTTTATGCATGTACTGTGTGCACTGTGTAGTATAATCCAAAATAATTTGGCAACCCACGTTGTTGAGAACCCCTGCTCTAAAAAGGTGGTGGTTTCAAGTTGCAACCCCGACCAACGTTTAACATTAGCATCCTTTTAGAGCTGCTCTCTATAGGGGGCACAAAGTACGGATACATCATCACGCCGATGGACGGCCTCAACTCCTACTCACGCCGCTAATATTCACAATCCTAATTGTCTGACACAAGGCCCTGGGATTGAAATGGCCCAGCGCTGCTGCTATCTGCGTCTCATCTCTCCTCATTAGTGTAATGTGATGTTAACACACAGCAGTGGTGGAAACATGTAGGTCTTATCTGAAAAGGTTTTGCGCCAGAGACCCGTCACCCGTTATTTTTTAACCATTTAGGCCTGACCTCGAAATTAAAAAATATATATTCTAAAGAAAATATTTTCACAATTTTTCAAAAATAGCAGACCTACAAGCTCGTAGCGCGCCACTCGGTGGCACGCTATGAGCTTGTAGGTCTGCTATTTTTCAATAGCTAAATTATAACATAATGTTTAAAACACCAAAAGGGCTTCCCGCCCAAAATGGGTTAACTCTAATATCTAAACTGACACGGATGCTTTTACCCGGTTTTAATGGGTTAAATGTAATTCTTAGGTACTTTGCTTGAGTGTTTTTCTTTATACTTCCACTCCACTACTTTTGAAAGGCAAATATTGTACTTCTTACTTCACTACAATTAGAACCGAAAGGGATATTCTTGGCCAAAACCGAATACCGAATATAGGAAACAGTTGGCCGAAAACCGAATACCGAATATGATTAATATTATATATCTTTTTTCCTACCATTGCTGTCATGGCCGTACCTTAAAGCTACCTGATTTATGGCAAAATAAATGGTTATGGCAAAACTTAACTTGAAAAATACTCATTATGGGTCCATAAAACATTTATTCATCTCTTTTGAATGCATTAATTGCATACAGTATTCGGTGATATATTTTCTGCCTATTCGGGCCGAAACCGAATAGGCCGAAAATGCTTTTTTAGCCATTTTCTGCCAAATATTTTCTGCGGCCGAATATTCGGTGCATCACTAATTATTTGACAGCTTTAGTTACTTTGAAGTTATTATTATTTAAAAGAAAAACATCTTAAAATACTGAAAATAGCAGATCTACAAGCATAATGTGACATGTTGTGTGAAGTAGACAGGCTATTTTCACTACTTTTGTGTGACACTCTTGTATGGAGGGATGATGAAGTAGGGCATTAATTTAAGAAAAAATAACGTGGGATACAAGCTTTCTCACCCAAAAGTCCAAAATGCAGGGTTTATTTTTGTACAATTTTGAGTTCTTCTACTTATCGTCTCTGTCAGGTGGAAACCTCATATGTCCAAAATTGTTACTTTTCGGGATTCAAGAAAAAATGGCAAAAGTAGCAGATCTACAAGCTTCACGCTGCGTTTCAAGTTTGTTGGATCTGCTACTTTTGATGCTTTGTGTGACGCTGTAGTATGATCAAGCACAGGGCATTAATATATAACATATGGGGCTCAGGAGGTAGAGCAGGTCGTCCAATGATCCATGGGTCGGCGGTTCGAATCCCGGCTCCTCCTGTCTACATGCCGAAGTGTCCTTGGGCAAGACACTGAACCCCAAATTGCTCCCGATGTGCTGGTTGGTAATTTGCATGGCTTCCGCCGCAATCTGTGTATATGAATGTGTGTGTGAATGGGTGAATGTAATGTAAAGCACCTCGGATAAAGCGCTATATAAATGCACCATTTACCATTTATTAATTTACAACAAAAAAAAAACACAAAAAGTAAAAATATGGAGATTATTATTAACATTATATTTTGATGCCAATACTTTTGTATTTTTACACAAGTACAATGTTGAATGCAGGCCCTTCACGTGTTATTTCTATATTGACTCGAGTAACAAAAACTCCGAGAGTACATCTTTCCTCGTTAATGTAATGGGTTAACACAGAGCTCTCTCCTTCGCCCGTCTTCCAGCAGCTTACGTGTTGAATTGAGGCCCTCGCCGCTCCGGCTACCAGCGGCGCCATTTAATGTTTCTGACACAAGTATTAATAAAAACAGTGGGAGGTTGACGCGAGCTGTCTCATACCCCTGCTTAGTAAGCTACGCTCGCCGCGGTGCCCCCCCGTTGTCTTTCAAACGGTTCACTGAGCCTCCATTTTTATAGGCCTATATTTTATTCTCACTGTGAGGGTCAGATGTGTGTGTGTGTGCAGATGTGTACTGTATAGAGGAGGGGTCCGGGGGGGGGGATGAGTTTTATTTGCTTTTTTTTTTCTCGCAAAACCACTTATCTATTTTTTGTAATCAAGTTAGAAATGTGGAAATAATGACGCAAACTGAAATTTCAATTAATATACGGTTGACGTATAAGGTCGTAAATGTCCTCTTCTACCCTGGATTTGAACCCGGCCTCCTGCAGCAAGTCCTGAAATGTTTTACCACTGAGCTATGAAATGTTTTATCCCTTGCTTTGCTGCCGGGGATGAATTGAATCTTGACCCCCGGGTCAGAATTTGTGTCCAATCCTGTGTCTAGGTGAGACATATGACCTTTGACACGATCTGAAATGTCTCAATAGAAGATGACAAAACACAACCACCCCAATTACAATTGTGTATGTTTTATTGTAATTACATACTCTACCATACAGGTTGGAAAAAGTACATTTTATTCATTCATTTAAAAAGAAGTTACATAGTGCTGCTTTAACATAAAGTAACAAGACAACATTTTAAACAAAAATGTAGACCCAAAGATAACATTAGGCCGGGCTGGCCGTCTATAGACTCAAAGACAACATTTGGGCATATGATGCAAAAACAGCAATAGTTAGTACATGATCTACATATAGACTCTACAAATGTAGGGAGTTTGTCGATGTCCACAAGCACAGAGGAACTGTTACAATATAGGTGTACTATAATGTAATGTGCCATCTATAAGCTCTACCCTAAATTAAACACAATGCTTGATTGATTGATTGACTACTTTATCAGAAAGAAATGTAAACCGCACATGGTACAGAAAGACATTAAGGCTAAGGCCTGGGCCGTGGCTCAGCGGTCCAGGCACCCTGGCTGGTACTGCATGTCACTCCCCCATCTCTCTCCCCATGTCACCCTTCTCTCTATCCCTCCATAAAAAAATATAAAATAAAGGCGAAAGCCAAAAAAAACATCTTAACTCAAAAAAGTCCTGCGGGGACTTGTTTCCATTGTGGTCCGTCCTATGCATTCAATTCGTCAATATAGCATAAACATGTTTATGGATGGTGTCGGGGCATTCCAAATTTTGTGGTGCCAGAGAATTTTCCCATGTTTGTTCTGGGTGGTACCAGATCTGTACGGGTCTCTGGCGCAACAGCGGCATGCTGTCGACCAGATTGAAGATTGGCCTAGGGCGGCGGCGGTGCGTTCCATCGCCCATAAACACTTTCATGTTGCTGACCATCACGACGCTCACAGTTTAGCCCTCAGAACATTAGCATGGCGCGTCATGCTGTCGTGTAGCGGGCTCTCCGCGGTTTACGTGAGAGAAACACTGCACACTTGTGCGTGTGTGCGTGTGTGCGTGCGTGCGTGCGTGCGTGCGCCCTGCTGAGTTTCCTGTCAAATGAACGCAGTCATTAGCTCTGAGGAATGCACAAATGACTCTCTCTCTCTCTCTCTCTCACACACACTTGCACGCGCACATGCACATTAAACACACATGCATTGCACACACACATCGCGGGGCACACAAAGGAGACACACTTGTAATTAGCTTGCCAGCGCCAATAGTGTGATTATGACTGTATAATGTGTGTGGGGAGGAATCAATGGGCAGACATTAGCCTCAGTCAATAAGAGCTCTGCCTCTCCCTCCCCCCCACCAGACTGATAACCCACATTATGTCTGTCTGCAACACAGACCAGTTGATGGGTGCATATTGTCGCTGTCGTGGCAGAAAAACCTCTTATCTTCATACTGGTATATTTAATTTGTTTGTGTCCCACCCCCCCTAAATTAACATTTCACTTGATCGTACTATTACGTCACACAAAAGCATCAAAAGTAGCAGATCTGTTTGATCTGCTCATTTGCATTTTGAGTTCTGAAATGTAACAGTTTTGGACTGTATGAGGTTTCCAGCCGACCGAGGCGATGTTTAACCGATTGCAGGTTAAAGTGTCAAATTAGAAGATTTATTTTCACTTGAGAAGAAATTTCCTGTTGTTTGTTTGTTTGTTTTTGACATAATGTCATCATCATCATGACATTGTGACTCTGACTTCTCTCTGAAAATCTGAAAAAGAGTTCATTTAAACTGGGAGTTAAATAGAGTCCAAACAAACACTCTCACAGATCTGTATAACTCTGATAGGGTACAAACGGAACCAAATGGAGGTTCCGTTTAGTACCCTGTGTCGGCGATTTCACAGCCCGCGAGACTCAACCTTGACTCCTTGAAGATATGTGATGTTGCATGATGGGAGCCATTACTCTGTGTCTGCATGCGTGCACTCAGACACAAGGCCCTGATCACTTAGCAGGTTTCCTATTGTGTGCGTGGCAGTGATTAATTCCCCTAATAATGGCCCGGGTCTCGAGTGCGAGAGACAGAAGAGAGAGAGAGAGAGAGAGACAGTGTTGCCAGATTTTTGTGAGAGAAATAAGCAACCGTGTATTTGAAAATGAGCCCAAAAGAAAGTGACTATAGGCTTAGTAGGCTATATACGGAAAACAGACGATCTACAGTCGGCTATTAAAAAAATAATAAACTATAAAAAAAACTATCATTTTTTTATATTTTTTTAACACATATCTTATATGGGGGGGGGGGGGGGCGTCTGCAGACAAATTGGCCTACATGAAAATGTGGGGGTCCTTGACATGAAATTGTTTAAGCTCAACATTAGCTTAACATTCGGAAACAAGCCCACAAAATAGCAACTACACACTTTAAAAGCAAGCCCCCCCAAAAACACCACAACCACCAATATTTACAAGCGACTTTCCAGAAAAAACGTGCCCAAAGTACCTATTATTATTATTATAATAAGCAGACGTGGCAACACTGGCAGGCGAGCGGAGAGGAGGGTGGTGGGGTGGGGGGTCTGATTTGATTAATATAAATTGTGAGAGGGCCTATGGGTGGGCTCGGGCCCCATATGGTTTCGGGGGCGCGGCTGTGTGTCCCAGGGGGCCTTTAGCGGGGGGCCAACGCCAAGAGAGAGAGAGAGGGGCCAGGTGCAGCACACTCACTGTGAAATGAGGGGAGACAATAGAATTAGCCACGCATTATCATCACAACGCAGTTAGCATTAGCTACAGTGCCACTCGCTCAAAACGGTGTGTGTGTGTGTGTGTGTGTGTGTGTGTGTGTGTGTGTGTGTGTGTGTGTGTGTGTGTGTGTGTGTGTGTGTGTGTGTGTGTGTGTGTGTGTGTGTGTGTGTGTGTGTGTGTGTGTGTGTGTGTGTGTGTGTGTGTGTGTGTGTGTGTGTGTGTGTGTGTGTGTGTGTCTCTCTCTCTTATTTGGGTGTCTTTGACTGTGAGCGACTGGGAGCTCCGCCGTTGAATTAAAAAAAAGAGGGTCCGGGGCCTTCTCCTTTCCATCAATCAAGTGTGGTAATGAAGTGTTGGACTGTGTCATTTTAATAATGATTAAAATAAGTGATTAAAATGATCAATCAAGTGACGCCTGCAGTGTGTTGGGCTGTGCCGCCGCCACGCCACGCCCTGTGTGACACACACGTGTGATGGTGTTTTTACTGTCCTTTAGTCCATTAACCCTTTTAGACCTGACGTCGAAATTAAAAAAAATGTCTTTTCTGAAAAAAACATGTTTCATGTCAAGGACCCCAAATATACTGTATATGACATTGGCCACCGACCCCCATCTGAAAATATGTTGTTCCAGCGGGACCCTCCCAGTAGCAAAGATTTGAGTTAATAACTCGCTCTGAAAGAATATATATTCAATGATTTCAGGCACATTTTCACGATTTTTCAAAAATAGCAGACCGTGCCGCGCTATGAGCTTGTAGATCTGCTATTTTTCAACAGCTAAAGCATAACATAATGCTTGAAACACCAAAAGGGGTTCCCGCCCAAAATGGGTTAAGACCTGAGAATGATTCTAACAAATGCTTTCTAAAATTAGTGGCTCTCAAACTTTTTCGTATCAAGGACCCGCAAAATGATCCCCATCTGAAAATGTTTTGTGCCAGGGACGCCCATAAGAGAAAAAAATAAGAATCTAAATCATTCTAAAACACTTTCAAGATTTTTTTAAAATGTTAAAAAATAGCAGATGTACAAGGCACAAGGTGACGCGCTGTGAGCTTGTATATCTGCTATTTTGAGAAGTTGAACCACTGTTCTAAACCACTGTTCTAAATCCAGAGAGTTTTGTTTTAAACGTATATTGCTATATAAATTTTAAATGACAGATGCTCTTCCGATTTTAATGGGTTAAATGGAAGCTAATCTCTCTCTCTCTCTCCTCCCCCCCCCCCCCTCCCTGCCGGTGTCTCTCTGTCGTCCTCCAGGTGAAGTGTAAGATGTGTGTGGTGGTGGTCAGTGGTCTCATGGTGATGGAGGGCCTGGTGCTCTTCGGGAAGGAGAGCCTCTACGTGTGTGAAGGCTTCACCGTCAACTCTGCTGGAGATGTTTGCTGCAGAAAGCACCATCCCAGCAGGTACTGCTATGCGTGCGTTTGTGCGTGCGTGGGTGGGGGTGTGTGTGTGTGTGTGGTTACGCGAGCCAGACAAATGTCATGCTTGCGTCATACCGTCTGGAACAACGGAAGTTCTGAAAATGATCAGGGGATGAAGATGATGTGACGCCTCCTCCCTACTTCCATTTCGTCTTTACAGTCGCGCAAATTTGTCCTAATATAAATCAAGCTATACACTAATCCAAGACGATGGCCATGGAGTTCTCATGTCTCACAGCACAAGCAATCTGAAATTACTCCACATTTTACAGTATTATTGCATTCCTCACCGCCCATGCACTTGCGCGATCTACAGTTAATATAAAACTCCATGACACTATATTATTGTTATGTCATTTCAACCGGAAGTACTGTGATGCACTTCATATTTATTTTCCGACAATTTATTTATTTATTTATTTTTTAATTAATAATCTAATTCTAAATAATCGAAGCACATTATCGCTTGCTGCTTATCAGAAATGGAAATTCACAAATAAAATGTAAAGGTATTTTAAAATATATATATTTTTTGTGAACGGAATCGGGACATTGTCCGTTCTCGGATTTCAGGAGGTGTGCAAATTCATTAGTTTCTGGGCTCTATATAGTAAATTGTGGAATATAGTTGTGTGGCTACACAAGACTAGCGTGGGTGTGGTTATGTGCATGCGTGCTCATGAGTCAACTATGTTCATGTATGTCTGTGTGTGCTGTAGCTTCACCTAACCCAGGGGTTCTCAACCCGTGGGTCGCGACCCCTCGGGGGGTCGCCAAACTATTTTAGGGGGTCCCCAAATTATTTTCCAAAAAAAATAAATATATATATTTTCACGATTTTTCAAAAATAGCAGACCTACAAGCTCGTAGCGCGCCACTCGGTGGCGCGCTATGAGCTTGTAGATCTGCTATTTTTCAATAGCTAAATTATAACAATGCTTAAAACACCAAAAGGGGTTCCCGCCCAAAATGGTTTAAGGTTATAGTAGCAGTCAATTTATATTGGGGGTCGGGAGGGGGCGGGGCGGGGGTCCCGAGACATTGCCAAAGCATTTCCGGGGGTCCCCGGCCAAAAACGTTGAGAACCCCTGCTGTAGCTTCACCTAACCCCTAAACCCAAAACCAGAAAATGAACAATTTATCTAACTCAATATTACGTCCTCTCTCTCTCTCTCTCTCTCTCCCAGTGTGAGGGAATCGTCCATTTCCACCGTGTTGAGTAAAGAAGCAGCGTCAGCCAGCTGTAAACGCTGGCCTTACGAGGACATAAAGGAGGCACGCTTCATACGCTTCCTCTTGGAGGTCAGTTTGGGTTTTTGTATTACTTACAATATATTTCATAATATATTGCTGTATGGCAACAAAAAAAACCTTATCTCAGTATTCTACCGTAATGAACACCCTACTTGATCATATACCGCAGCGTCACATGAAAGTAGGCAAGTAACGATTCACTCAACTCACGATACGATTTGTATCACGATATGAGGTTCACGATACGATTTTTCACGATATTAAAAAATATATATATTTTAAAGAATTTTTTTTAGTTTTGTTTTAATTTTATATCATTTATCTTGCCCCCTGATTTTTTTTTTTTTTAATCGTTTTTTTTTATTTCAATGAATCGATTCATATCGTCTGGATTAATATCGACATATATCGATATACGATATATCGTTACATGCCTACATGAAAGCATCCAAAGTAGCAGATCCACAAGCTCGAAAACCTGTCGATCTGCTGCTCTTGCTCATTTTGAATTTGAATCCTGAAAAGTAACAGTTTTGGGACATATGAGGTTTTTCCACCCGACAGAGACGACACACAAGTCCTCCGAACTGAAGGTCCTATATTCTCTCTCTTGTCTGATCTGTTCCAGGACAACGCTCTGGAGATCTTTGCGAGAAACGGACATTCGGCGTTCCTGGTGTTCCTGAATAAAGACCACGTCTCTGCATATAAGAGGTAAATACCGCCACAATTTGCCAGGGGAGAGTTTTTATTTCCAGCCCTGACTAGCCCATTTTGGGGCGGGAACCCCTTTTGGTGTTAGCATTATGTTATGCTTTAGCTATTGAAAAATAGCAGATCTACAAGCTCATAGCGCGCCACCGAGTGGCACGCTATGAGCTTGTAGGTCTGCTATTTTTGAATAGCTGGATGTAGAAGACATTTTTAGAATCTGATCTCAGGTCAAAATGGGCTAGAGTACCGGTAGGCTAGTAAAGTTTACACCTAGTTTATACACCCTAGTCTGTGTGCAGTGTTTATTTATGACGATGGTTTTTGTCCAACATGATATAGCATCACAGCTATATGCAACGATGCACTCATAAAACTGGTGTGTAGTTTAGATTAGTCAACCTTTTTTTATGGATCAAGGCCCACTCGAAAATCATGAAAGTGTTAGCAGCCCACCCATCTTTTTTTATATATCATTTTTAGCTATGCCAATTATTTCTACCCCACACACATTTCTGTGTTAACTTGTCACTGCTGTTTTATCCCACTGACTCACCTGACAGTGAGGAGCCCCCACCGGGAGGATGTGGGGCCTTCATCCCACTCCTTCCGCCCAACATTCCCCGCTGACAGGTGCCGCCCCCAGCCCGTAGTAGGAGTACATGCATTGACCAATGTCACCCCTCCCTGCCCGGCTTCCGCCCACGGGCCTGTTGTGTTCGTGTAGATGCAAAGACGGATGCAACACGGTGGATTCGAACCCACAGCGTCCGTGGTGGTGGGCAGGGACTTTACCTCTGCGCCACCCGAGCGCCACAGCTGTCCACCCATCTGACCACTGAACACGGCAGCCCACAGGCTTGTGGTCAGATGCGTGTGTGCCGCGTGAATTTTCAGATCATGTGTTTTGGGCTTGGATCACTGGAACCACTATGAAAACAACATTTTGTCAAGGGTTTCAAGTAAAAATACGAATCTTAGTTGGATTATTTACTGTAGGGGGTCAACATGCAATACCCCCACAGCCTCCCAGTGGGCCCCGGCCCACACTACCGTAGGTTAGAAGTAGACCATGTGAGGATGGTTAGGCATTAAGTTGATCTGGCACAAGTTCTCCTGTTTCACCAAACTCACTTTTCTCAGGTCACATCACACGCACGACACGATTTGCCGTCACGGCTCACCACTGAAGAAATTATATTTTGACTTGTGTCACCTCTCTGTCTCTCCCTCTCTTTCTCTCTACCTCTCTCCCCCTCCCTTTCTCCCTCTCTTTCTCTCTCCCTCTATCCCCCTCCCTTTCTCCCTCTCTTTCTCTCTCCCTCTCCCCCCTCCCTTTCTCCCTCTCTTTCTCTCTCCCTCTCTCCCCCTCCCTTTCTTCCTCTCTTTCTCTCTCCCTCTCTCCCCCTCCCTTTCTCCCTCTCTTTCTCTCTCCCTCTCTCCCTCTCTTTCTCTCTCCCTCTCTTTCTCTCTCCCTCTCTCCCCTCCCTTTCTTCCTCTCTTTCTCTCTCCCTCTCTCTCCCCCTCCCTTTCTCCCTCTCTTTCTCTCTCCCTCTCTCCCCCTCCCTTTCTCCCTCTCTTTCTCTCTCCCTCTCTCCCCCCCTCCCTTTCTTCCTCTCTTTCTCTAACTTCTCTCCTTGTGCAGGTTGTGTTCGGTGGTGCCGTCATTGAAAGGTCGCGGTGTGGCTGAGGTCATCGCTAACGCCAGGTTGGTGTCATTTTATTTTCTGATCATTCTGAAAAAGCACCTTTTTTGTCAAGCTATATATTGCCCATTTATTTTTATTTCACGAACCTTAATAGAAAATCTTTGTCAAATAATACACAAAATGGACGGGGTACGTAAAGATTTCGTTTTCACTTTTTCTCCATTCTGCATCTCCACATATCCTGGTTTAACACGGCCACTGAATTTGGCATCATCAGTCCCGAATAAGTCCTCTTTCGTTTCTCCCCAAAACCCCCTGCTCTTCCTTCTCGAACCTTCATCCTTTTCAGTCTTTCCTCCTTGCACCTCTCGAGACAGGGCTTACACAGGCCGCTCTCTGTCACCAAGTACATCGCCTCGTCACGCTCCGACTTCACCTCCTCCGACACCCCGTCCCTCTGAGCGCTGCGTGACACGGGATTCCGCTCCACGTTCAGCTTAGTGAGGCCGGCCAGTTCCACTATCTCAGGTAGTTTGGTGAAGAGGTTATCGAACAGACCCAGCTCCCGGAGAGCCACGAGGTTTGCTGTGGCGGGAGGCAAGCCGTCCAGCCGGTTCAGCCCCAGATTGAGGCTCTGGAGGTGGGACAGGACGCCCAGCGTCGGGGGTAACCCCGCGGAGGTCAGGCGGTTGTTGGCCAGGTTGAGGTGGGTCAGTCCCGCCAGTCGACCGATGGCGTCGGGCAACGCCTCCAGCTCGTTGCTGTGGAGGTCGAGGCGCGAGAGCGCCGACAGGCTGCCGATGTCGTCGGGAAGCGTGCGTATCCGGTTGCGGCTGAGGTCCAGCTCGTCCAGGTCGGTCAGCTTCAGGAGACATCGGGGGAAGGCGCAGAGGCCCGCGTTGCTGAGGTCGAGTCTGCGCCGGCCGTCCGGTGTCATCGAAACCGCCTTCTTGGCCGCCTTCAGGCTCACCCTGTTTGTCTGGGCCCGTTTCCCCTTCTTGACCATGGTGCTGCAACGCACAGCGCACCACAACTCACTATGACCATGGTGCTGCAACGCACAGCGCACCACAACTCACTGACCATGGTGCTGCAACGCACAGCGCACCACAACTCACTGACCATGGTGCTGCAACGCACAGCGCACCACAACTCACTGACCATGGTGCTGCAACGCACAGCGCACCACAACTCACTGACCATGGTGCTGCAACGCACAGCGCACCACAACTCACTGACCATGGTGCTGCAACGCACAGCGCACCACAACTCACTGACCATGGTGCTGCAACGCACAGCGCACCACAACTCACTGACCATGGTGCTGCAACGCACAGCGCACCACAACTCACTGACCATGGTGCTGCAACGCACAGCGCACCACAACTCACTGACCATGGTGCTGCAACGCACAGCGCACCACAACTCACTGACCATGGTGCTGCAACGCACAGCGCACCACAACTCACTGACCATGGTGCTGCAACGCACAGCGCACCACAACTCACTGACCATGGTGCTGCAACGCACAGCGCACCACAACTCACTGACCATGGTGCTGCAACGCACAGCGCACCACAACTCACTGACCATGGTGCTGCAACGCACAGCGCACCACAACTCACTGACCATGGTGCTGCAACGCACAGCGCACCACAACTCACTGACCATGGTGCTGCAACGCACAGCGCACCACAACTCACTGACCATGGTGCTGCAACGCACAGCGCACCACAACTCACTGACCATGGTGCTGCAACGCACAGCGCACCACAACTCACTGACCATGGTGCTGCAACGCACAGCGCACCACAACTCACTGACCATGGTGCTGCAACGCACAGCGCACCACAACTCACTGACCATGGTGCTGCAACGCACAGCGCACCACAACTCACTGACCATGGTGCTGCAACGCACAGCGCACCACAACTCACTGACCATGGTGCTGCAACGCACAGCGCACCACAACTCACTGACCATGGTGCTGCAACGCACAGCGCACCACAACTCACTGACCATGGTGCTGCAACGCACAGCGCACCACAACTCACTGACCATGGTGCTGCAACGCACAGCGCACCACAACTCACTGACCATGGTGCTGCAACGCACAGCGCACCACAACTCACTGACCATGGTGCTGCAACGCACAGCGCACCACAACTCACTGACCATGGTGCTGCAACGCACAGCGCACCACAACTCACTGACCATGGTGCTGCAACGCACAGCGCACCACAACTCACTGACCATGGTGCTGCAACGCACAGCGCACCACAACTCACTGACCATGGTGCTGCAACGCACAGCGCACCACAACTCACTGACCATGGTGCTGCAACGCACAGCGCACCACAACTCACTGACCATGGTGCTGCAACGCACAGCGCACCACAACTCACTGACCATGGTGCTGCAACGCACAGCGCACCACAACTCACTGACCATGGTGCTGCAACGCACAGCGCACCACAACTCACTGACCATGGTGCTGCAACGCACAGCGCACCACAACTCACTGACCATGGTGCTGCAACGCACAGCGCACCACAACTCACTGACCATGGTGCTGCAACGCACAGCGCACCACAACTCACTGACCATGGTGCTGCAACGCACAGCGCACCACAACTCACTGACCATGGTGCTGCAACGCACAGCGCACCACAACTCACTGACCATGGTGCTGCAACGCACAGCGCACCACAACTCACTGACCATGGTGCTGCAACGCACAGCGCACCACAACTCACTGACCATGGTGCTGCAACGCACAGCGCACCACAACTCACTGACCATGGTGCTGCAACGCACAGCGCACCACAACTCACTGACCATGGTGCTGCAACGCACAGCGCACCACAACTCACTGACCATGGTGCTGCAACGCACAGCGCACCACAACTCACTGACCATGGTGCTGCAACGCACAGCGCACCACAACTCACTGACCATGGTGCTGCAACGCACAGCGCACCACAACTCACTGACCATGGTGCTGCAACGCACAGCGCACCACAACTCACTGACCATGGTGCTGCAACGCACAGCGCACCACAACTCACTGACCATGGTGCTGCAACGCACAGCGCACCACAACTCACTGACCATGGTGCTGCAACGCACAGCGCACCACAACTCACTGACCATGGTGCTGCAACGCACAGCGCACCACAACTCACTGACCATGGTGCTGCAACGCACAGCGCACCACAACTCACTGACCATGGTGCTGCAACGCACAGCGCACCACAACTCACTGACCATGGTGCTGCAACGCACAGCGCACCACAACTCACTGACCATGGTGCTGCAACGCACAGCGCACCACAACTCACTGACCATGGTGCTGCAACGCACAGCGCACCACAACTCACTGACCATGGTGCTGCAACGCACAGCGCACCACAACTCACTGACCATGGTGCTGCAACGCACAGCGCACCACAACTCACTGACCATGGTGCTGCAACGCACAGCGCACCACAACTCACTGACCATGGTGCTGCAACGCACAGCGCACCACAACTCACTGACCATGGTGCTGCAACGCACAGCGCACCACAACTCACTGACCATGGTGCTGCAACGCACAGCGCACCACAACTCACTGACCATGGTGCTGCAACGCACAGCGCACCACAACTCACTGACCATGGTGCTGCAACGCACAGCGCACCACAACTCACTGACCATGGTGCTGCAACGCACAGCGCACCACAACTCACTGACCATGGTGCTGCAACGCACAGCGCACCACAACTCACTGACCATGGTGCTGCAACGCACAGCGCACCACAACTCACTGACCATGGTGCTGCAACGCACAGCGCACCACAACTCACTGACCATGGTGCTGCAACGCACAGCGCACCACAACTCACTGACCATGGTGCTGCAACGCACAGCGCACCACAACTCACTGACCATGGTGCTGCAACGCACAGCGCACCACAACTCACTATGACCATGGTGCTGCAACGCACAGCGCACCACAACTCACTGACCATGGTGCTGCAACGCACAGCGCACCACAACTCACTGACCATGGTGCTGCAACGCACAGCGCACCACAACTCACTATGACCATGGTGCTGCAACGCACAGCGCACCACAACTCACTGACCATGGTGCTGCAACGCACAGCGCACCACAACTCACTGACCATGGTGCTGCAACGCACAGCGCACCACAACTCACTGACCATGGTGCTGCAACGCACAGCGCACCACAACTCACTGACCATGGTGCTGCAACGCACAGCGCACCACAACTCACTGACCATGGTGCTGCAACGCACAGCGCACCACAACTCACTGACCATGGTGCTGCAACGCACAGCGCACCACAACTCACTGACCATGGTGCTGCAACGCACAGCGCACCACAACTCACTGACCATGGTGCTGCAACGCACAGCGCACCACAACTCACTGACCATGGTGCTGCAACGCACAGCGCACCACAACTCACTGACCATGGTGCTGCAACGCACAGCGCACCACAACTCACTGACCATGGTGCTGCAACGCACAGCGCACCACAACTCACTGACCATGGTGCTGCAACGCACAGCGCACCACAACTCACTGACCATGGTGCTGCAACGCACAGCGCACCACAACTCACTGACCATGGTGCTGCAACGCACAGCGCACCACAACTCACTGACCATGGTGCTGCAACGCACAGCGCACCACAACTCACTGACCATGGTGCTGCAACGCACAGCGCACCACAACTCACTGACCATGGTGCTGCAACGCACAGCGCACCACAACTCACTGACCATGGTGCTGCAACGCACAGCGCACCACAACTCACTGACCATGGTGCTGCAACGCACAGCGCACCACAACTCACTGACCATGGTGCTGCAACGCACAGCGCACCACAACTCACTGACCATGGTGCTGCAACGCACAGCGCACCACAACTCACTGACCATGGTGCTGCAACGCACAGCGCACCACAACTCACTGACCATGGTGCTGCAACGCACAGCGCACCACAACTCACTGACCATGGTGCTGCAACGCACAGCGCACCACAACTCACTGACCATGGTGCTGCAACGCACAGCGCACCACAACTCACTGACCATGGTGCTGCAACGCACAGCGCACCACAACTCACTGACCATGGTGCTGCAACGCACAGCGCACCACAACTCACTGACCATGGTGCTGCAACGCACAGCGCACCACAACTCACTGACCATGGTGCTGCAACGCACAGCGCACCACAACTCACTGACCATGGTGCTGCAACGCACAGCGCACCACAACTCACTGACCATGGTGCTGCAACGCACAGCGCACCACAACTCACTGACCATGGTGCTGCAACGCACAGCGCACCACAACTCACTGACCATGGTGCTGCAACGCACAGCGCACCACAACTCACTGACCATGGTGCTGCAACGCACAGCGCACCACAACTCACTGACCATGGTGCTGCAACGCACAGCGCACCACAACTCACTGACCATGGTGCTGCAACGCACAGCGCACCACAACTCACTGACCATGGTGCTGCAACGCACAGCGCACCACAACTCACTGACCATGGTGCTGCAACGCACAGCGCACCACAACTCACTGACCATGGTGCTGCAACGCACAGCGCACCACAACTCACTGACCATGGTGCTGCAACGCACAGCGCACCACAACTCACTGACCATGGTGCTGCAACGCACAGCGCACCACAACTCACTGACCATGGTGCTGCAACGCACAGCGCACCACAACTCACTATGACCATGGTGCTGCAACGCACAGCGCACCACAACTCACTGACCATGGTGCTGCAACGCACAGCGCACCACAACTCACTGACCATGGTGCTGCAACGCACAGCGCACCACAACTCACTATGACCATGGTGCTGCAACGCACAGCGCACCACAACTCACTGACCATGGTGCTGCAACGCACAGCGCACCACAACTCACTGACCATGGTGCTGCAACGCACAGCGCACCACAACTCACTGACCATGGTGCTGCAACGCACAGCGCACCACAACTCACTGACCATGGTGCTGCAACGCACAGCGCACCACAACTCACTGACCATGGTGCTGCAACGCACAGCGCACCACAACTCACTGACCATGGTGCTGCAACGCACAGCGCACCACAACTCACTGACCATGGTGCTGCAACGCACAGCGCACCACAACTCACTGACCATGGTGCTGCAACGCACAGCGCACCACAACTCACTGACCATGGTGCTGCAACGCACAGCGCACCACAACTCACTGACCATGGTGCTGCAACGCACAGCGCACCACAACTCACTGACCATGGTGCTGCAACGCACAGCGCACCACAACTCACTGACCATGGTGCTGCAACGCACAGCGCACCACAACTCACTGACCATGGTGCTGCAACGCACAGCGCACCACAACTCACTGACCATGGTGCTGCAACGCACAGCGCACCACAACTCACTGACCATGGTGCTGCAACGCACAGCGCACCACAACTCACTGACCATGGTGCTGCAACGCACAGCGCACCACAACTCACTGACCATGGTGCTGCAACGCACAGCGCACCACAACTCACTGACCATGGTGCTGCAACGCACAGCGCACCACAACTCACTGACCATGGTGCTGCAACGCACAGCGCACCACAACTCACTGACCATGGTGCTGCAACGCACAGCGCACCACAACTCACTGACCATGGTGCTGCAACGCACAGCGCACCACAACTCACTGACCATGGTGCTGCAACGCACAGCGCACCACAACTCACTGACCATGGTGCTGCAACGCACAGCGCACCACAACTCACTGACCATGGTGCTGCAACGCACAGCGCACCACAACTCACTGACCATGGTGCTGCAACGCACAGCGCACCACAACTCACTGACCATGGTGCTGCAACGCACAGCGCACCACAACTCACTGACCATGGTGCTGCAACGCACAGCGCACCACAACTCACTGACCATGGTGCTGCAACGCACAGCGCACCACAACTCACTGACCATGGTGCTGCAACGCACAGCGCACCACAACTCACTGACCATGGTGCTGCAACGCACAGCGCACCACAACTCACTGACCATGGTGCTGCAACGCACAGCGCACCACAACTCACTGACCATGGTGCTGCAACGCACAGCGCACCACAACTCACTGACCATGGTGCTGCAACGCACAGCGCACCACAACTCACTGACCATGGTGCTGCAACGCACAGCGCACCACAACTCACTGACCATGGTGCTGCAACGCACAGCGCACCACAACTCACTGACCATGGTGCTGCAACGCACAGCGCACCACAACTCACTGACCATGGTGCTGCAACGCACAGCGCACCACAACTCACTGACCATGGTGCTGCAACGCACAGCGCACCACAACTCACTGACCATGGTGCTGCAACGCACAGCGCACCACAACTCACTGACCATGGTGCTGCAACGCACAGCGCACCACAACTCACTGACCATGGTGCTGCAACGCACAGCGCACCACAACTCACTGACCATGGTGCTGCAACGCACAGCGCACCACAACTCACTGACCATGGTGCTGCAACGCACAGCGCACCACAACTCACTGACCATGGTGCTGCAACGCACAGCGCACCACAACTCACTGACCATGGTGCTGCAACGCACAGCGCACCACAACTCACTGACCATGGTGCTGCAACGCACAGCGCACCACAACTCACTGACCATGGTGCTGCAACGCACAGCGCACCACAACTCACTGACCATGGTGCTGCAACGCACAGCGCACCACAACTCACTGACCATGGTGCTGCAACGCACAGCGCACCACAACTCACTATGACCATGGTGCTGCAACGCACAGCGCACCACAACTCACTGACCATGGTGCTGCAACGCACAGCGCACCACAACTCACTGACCATGGTGCTGCAACGCACAGCGCACCACAACTCACTGACCATGGTGCTGCAACGCACAGCGCACCACAACTCACTGACCATGGTGCTGCAACGCACAGCGCACCACAACTCACTGACCATGGTGCTGCAACGCACAGCGCACCACAACTCACTGACCATGGTGCTGCAACGCACAGCGCACCACAACTCACTGACCATGGTGCTGCAACGCACAGCGCACCACAACTCACTGACCATGGTGCTGCAACGCACAGCGCACCACAACTCACTGACCATGGTGCTGCAACGCACAGCGCACCACAACTCACTGACCATGGTGCTGCAACGCACAGCGCACCACAACTCACTATGCATGTAGTCGCTGTCCAGCAGAAACCTCTTATCTCCATATTTAAACCGTTTGTGTTTTTTCGTAAATGAACGCATTACTTAATCATACTAGAGCGTCACACAAAAGCATCGAAAGTACAAGCTCGACAACGTGGCTCGAGCTTGTAGATCTGCTACTTTATAATAATAATTTGAATCCTGAAAATTAACAGTTGTGGACATATGAGGTTTCCACCTGACAAAGACGACAAAGACAAAACTCACACAGTGCATAACACACACAAAAAAATGTTTTTGCTGCAAAACACAATGTGCGTGTTTTGCTCAAGAAGAGTTCAGTCCACTATCACTTTAAGCGATGATTGCCCTCAAGAGACAGATTTACAATATTTTATCTAATCTATACCGCAATATATAGCACATAAATTTGTCATGTCGTGTGTGTGTGTTTGTGTCTGTCCGTGAGAGCGCGCGCGTGTGTGTGTGTAAACGTGTTTTTGCATATGCAGGATGTACTTGTGTGTGAAGGGGTGTGTGTGCGTGCGTGTGTGTGCGTGTGTGTGTGTGTGTGTGTGTGTGTGTGTGTGTGTGTGTGTGTGTGTGTGTGTGTGTGTGTGTGTGTGTGTGTGTGTGTGTGTGTGTGTGTGTGTGTGTGTGTGTGTGTGTGTGTGTGTGTGTGTGTGTGTGTGTGTGTGTCGTTTTGTAGGGGCTTCTGTTATTTATACGGATACAAGGGCTCATGTATGGCCCGGGGCAATAGGGGAACGTGTGCTCTCTGGAGAATGAGCGCTTGAGAGGTGTGTGTGTGTGTGTGTATGTGTGTGTGTGTGTGTGTGTGTGTGTGTGTAGTGGTGGTGTTATGTCTGCTCTCCTGCCTGCTCACCCGGTGTTGCCCGTGGGGGTATTTAAGAGCACGGCTCTCTAATTAAGGCTAATGCCGGGGAACAATAGGGGAGAGGAGGCATCGCTGGGTAAAACACACAATGTGATGCTGCTCCCGCTCACCATTCAACTGATTGAGCTGTTTGCCTCTCGCAAGGCGACCAAGTTGTGTGTGTGTGTGTTCGTGTTTGTGTGTCTCTTGTATTTCGCTGTCGGGGCCAGAAACCTCTTATCTCCGTATTCGTAACTTTGTGTGGCTTTTTTTTTACGCAGATTTAGGCCTACTTGATCATACTAGTGTGAAGCAATGCGTTTCGAGCTTGCAGATCTGCTACTTTTGGTGGGGGGGGGTTTATCCTGAAAAGTAACAGCTTTGGACATATGAGGTTTCTACCCGACAAAGACAATATAATGTCTGTGTTTGGGTGTGGGGGGGGGGGGACGTGCACGCCTACAGTATGTGCCAGTGTGTTTACAGTATAGGCCTGATGCACAAGCACGAACGAGTGTGTGTGTGTGTGTGTGTGTGTGTGTGTGTGTGTGTGTGTGTGTGCGTGCGCGCGCGTGTCCACACACACACCAAAAGAGTCAAATCAGGACTTTGATAAATGATAGTTAGGAGTGTGATGAGACCTGTGCTCTTCTCCCTCCCTGTCTAAAAGAGGTGTGTGTGCACGTGTGTGTGTGGGTGCGTGTGTACGCGCGTTTGTGCGTGTACGCGCAAGTGTGTGTGTGTGTGTGTGTGTGTGTGTGTGTGTGTGTGTGTGTGTGTGTTACACCCCAAGGCCCTCTCTCGCCTCATTTATCATCCTCAGGATGAGAGAGGTTATCCACTGGCGCGCTTGTATCCCATTATAACCTCCTATAGCAAACTATTGCATGCAATTATTACCTGCAATTAGATAACATATACTGGGCCAAATGCAATGATTGATTTAGTGTTAGTTTTACAAAAATAATTTGGTCAGGAGTTATTGGGGTTAGAAATTGGATACACTTCACACGGCCGCACGCTTCTCTCCTCCCCTCAATGGAGGTGTCATAGGTTTTCCGGAGCAGAGGAATTAAGTTGTCTGTTCTCTTAAATTACTTGTGCGCTGTTTTTTCTGTAAAAAAAAAAGAAAAGCCCTGCTATATATCCTGCATTCGTCCATGCATGTAAAAGATTATCCGGAATGTACCTGTAAGTCTTAACTGCTTTCAACCATGGCATGCGTCCTTGTTTTGGGGGCATGACATTTTAAGAGGAAATTGTTACAAAATTGCAACTTGTATTTTCAGGCTTGTGAGCTTGTAGATTTTCTATATTTTGCCGTATGGTGAAGTACATGTTAGTGGTTCTCAAAGTTGGTCCGGGAGGGACCCCCAGGGGTCCTTGGAGGCGTTACCGTGGCTATTTACAAATAGCAGATATACTGTACGAGCTTGTACATCTTCTATTTTTTAATAGTGTTAATATGATTTTGAATCATTTAGATTTTTTTTTAACCCAAATCTTCTCTTCTGGGGATCCCGGCTGTCACAAAACATTTTCAGATGGGGGTCCGCGGCCAAATTTACAGTATACCAATTTGGTGGTCCTTGACACGAAGAAGTTTGAGAACTACTCGTGTGTATATATATATATATATATATAGGGCTTCAGAGGTTAAATGTACTCACCATTATCTTGTCTTTCTTGAGTTTATCTGAACGTTGATGTTATCTGGATGCTGGACATTATGTCCTGTGTCAGAAACATACCCTATAAACAGACGAAAACTGACATATTGTAGACTGCGAAAAACAACAACACTGCACTTGTTCCGTAATGCGTCTTGTCTCACGTCTCACTCTTAGTACCCACACTTGAAAGTGCCTTAGATTCACAGTGACTATTGTAAAAGAAGTTTTTCAATTCGAGGTTGGGCCTGTTCAGTCCCCCCCCCTTTTCTTCTTCAAATGTATGCCATTTTTATAGGTGGTAAAAATGCCAGCAACACCTCCCCCCCAGTCTCTGCCTCCTCCACCACCAGGCAACACCTCCCCCATAGTCTCTGCCTCCTCCACCACCAGGCAAAGTCAAGGTTCTCTCTTGTTTAATGGCGTTACTTAGCAACTGGGCCCGCTCGGCGCCAGCACTTTATTGCCATGTTACTGGCCCACAGAGGGGAAAGAGATTTCAGGGAGCAAGTTGAATGTTTTTCTAATTTAGATTAAACACGCTTAGGATAAGGTGTTCCGTCAGTAAAAACGCTTAATGAAATGTGCACCAACACCAACATCCCCAACGTTTAGCACAGATATATTTGTCCTTCTTGTTTATCGCAACAAATGCTCTTGTATCTTAATTGGAAACAATGGGTTCTGACGGGGCAGTGTTGCGCGCTCAGCAGTTTTGTTAATGCATGGCTTCTTCTTGAGCATACCGTCTTTTTTTGTAAGCGAACGCTTATTAAAAGATCCGCTTACAGCGGGGCCGGTGAAACGATCGGCTATGTTTGGCGGAGAATGTCTTGTGACTGGAAAAGTTTGTCCTGTGGTGGCAGGATGCATGTCTTTAATGTCTCTTCTTTTCATTCTTTTTCATTTCATTTCGCGAGAGAAATATGCAACCAGGTCTATAAAAACATGCCCAACAGAAGTACTTTAAATGTATAACATATGTATAATAATATCATTAGATACATTGGCTATTTGAAAAGAGTCCATCTATACAAGCTCACAATGTGTGAGCTTGTAGATATGCAAAAAAAACATTTGAATATTTTTGAAACATTTTAACAACACAAATCTGGCCGGGGGTCCCCGGCTCAAAATATTTTCCGATGGCTGGGGGTCTGCAGACTATATTAATGTAGAGGGTCCTTGGCATGAACATTTTTGAGAACTACTGATTTATACATTTTGGAAGCAAGCTCAAATATAGCAACCCGCAACTACCAATATTTACAAGCAACTTTACAGAAAAACAAGCCCAGAGTCGCTTATAATAAGCAGTCCTGGCAACACTCTGCTGTGACCAGGAATGTGACCTTGTTATTCGGGTCTGACAACTCGTCGTCACCTTGTGCCTGGTGTGTGGACGGATCATAGTCACGGTGACGTCCAAATCACCTGGTGCAAAAAACACATAGACCATAGTGGACCCTCTTTTAACCACTTATATACCACCTAACCACCAGTTTGTCCTACATAGAATAGCATAAAAAGTTGATCTACAAGCTAACAACGTGTCAGTGCGCGAAGAGTTTTATAAATGTCACATTTGTTTTTTCCTATGACAATGCCCAAATCTCTTGCAAGCACACAGATCAACAGATATAAAGCAAATATATTTTCCACCTATAGATGGAGCCATACTGTATGCTATATCCACCATGATTCTAAAACTACCAGTTCCCAGTAGAAAGCTCACCTCAGTCATATAACTGATCGTACAGCTGTGTACACACACACCATTCATTCACCCACCCATCCATCCACCCATTCCATTCATTTCCTCAACTCAACTCACCTCTGCTGTGCTCTGCTGTGGAATGGAGTGGAGTGGTGGCTGCTTGACAACTCTCTTAGGGCCAGGCATTGCTGTACTGGTTGGCCAGGTTGGTTGCCTGGTAACGGAGTAATCAAAACTTGGACTTCATATTTTGATATGAACCCAAACAGAATGTTGCCCAGCAAACAGTCTGTGCCTTCTAGGATAGAATGTCACCGTTTGAGAGAACTGGACTGTACTGTATAGCCTGATTGATACTGTACTTACAGTATGTCCTGTCTTTTGTTTGTTTGTTCGTCTGTTTTTATATTATTTGTATTTACTATTTTTTTGCAATAATTCCATTACATAGACAATTGCGAAATCCTACACTAGATTACAAAGTTCTCCATCTTCATTTCAAAAAACCCCAACCCCACCTAGTACAAAAGTATAACAATGCATGGATCTCTTGCATTTGGATGATAAAGCATGAAACAATTATTATAAAATGAATCTCTGGTGGTGAATAGGGGTGTAAGGAAAGAAGGGCTGATTGATACTATAATTTATTAGGGCTGTCAAAATAACTGAGTTACTTAATTTGTGAAATTAATTAGATTAAAAGTTTTAACGCAATTTATGCATGGTTAGATGACCCGCCCTGTAGTAGATCCCTTAATCCCATCCACTCTGCACTAGTCATCGCTCTGGTATGTGTCTGTGATGGCTGATAGATCCAAACGAGATGGAAAGAGAATCCCTATCTAGATGGGGAGAAAACAAAACTTAAGTTAGAAACATACTGTACTGTACATTAAATGTCTGCCATTCCCACAACACTATACAGAAGAAAAAACATGGCATATTTTGGACATAGTTCGAATGGTGATTGATCATGATTAATATATATTTTAAGCTGTGATTAATCTGATTACAATTTTGTATCGTTATGTTTATGTTTATTTATTTGATATGGACATAACAATTACATTGCTCATTGCACAGTTGTACAAATAGTAGATGCATCGTTTACAGTGTGTTAGCACATGTGCTAGTTTTCACCACTTGTCCACAGGAGACTTTTCTAAAAAAATACAATGACACTATATTTTAAGAAAACACCCAGTCAAATACAAAAAATATATACATTCTAATAATATTTACAGCATTTGACAGCCCTAATATTTATACGTTATACTAAAATAATCTACAAGCTCACGCGTCACATTGTGAGCTTGTACAGCAGATCAGCTATTTGTGTTTGTGGGAGACAACCGCCGAGCAACTATACATCAAGAGTATAACTGACATGAGTCTCATGACATTGTGAATAAAATGTACGCACTACGCACACAATATAAAATATACAAATATGTTCAGTCGTTAACACCAAACAGACTAAAGGTGTTTGGTGCTATCCAGTGCATGCTATTTAGTGTTCTGTGATGCTAATTGAATCATTTGTGTTTGTGTTTATGTGCATCAGGAAGACTCCTGTGGTGGGAAAGACTGCTCTTGCTAAGTGGCAGGTTAGTACTTTACCCAGCAAAGATGGCTACTGCTGTTCTACTGCTTTTGACGTCATTCAATAAACCACAAAACAATATTGATAGTGGCAGAAATGCTAGTGCACCATTTAGACCTGAGACCGATTCTAAAAATGTCTTCTACATCCTGACAGTTTTATGAAAAAGTTTCTATGTCGGTCGTTCTTTGGTTTTTCAAAAAATAGCAGACCTACGAGCTTGTAGATCTGCTATTTTTCAATAGCTAAAGCATAACATAATGCTAACACCAAAAGGGGTTCCCGCTCAGAAACCTCATGTGTCAAAAACTGTTATTTTTCAAGATTCAAATAAAAAAAAGCATAGTAGAGAGTTAATTTACACAAAAGAAACAACACAAAACACAAACAAGTTCAAATATGGAGATAAGAGGTTTCTGGCCAACGGTAACGATATGTCGTTTACATGTAGCCTAAATCTAAAATGACACGGATGCTTTTCCCCGGACTGGACGGATTAAATGAAATGAACTGTGTGAACTCTGTGTGCCGTCTTTAATCTGCTGTTGTCTGATCCCGTCTGTCTGTCTGTCCTCCAGAGAGGTGAGATGAGTAACTTTGAATATTTGATGCATCTCAACACCCTGGCCGGGAGGACCTACAACGACCTCATGCAGTACCCCGTGTTCCCCTGGGTGCTGGCCGACTACCACTCTGAGGTACTGTACTTGTACTGTATACACCACAGGCCACTCTGACACTCTCACATACCGGTATGTATTGTTGCTCCTGGTCACAGGTGCAAAGTATCTAAGTCAGTGGCGTGCACAGACATTTTCGAGGGGCAGGCAGGTGCTCAAGTGAAAAAAAGGGCACCTTGTGCAGCGTGTGGAACCGTCCGGTTGCCTTAACCCATTTTGGGCGGGAACCCCTTTTGGTGTTAGCATTGTTATGCTTTAGCTATTGAAAAATAGCAGATCTACAAGCTCATAGCGCGCCACCGAGTGGCGCGCTATGAACTTGTAGGTCTGCTATTTTTGAAAAATCGAAGAACGACTGACATAGAAACATAGCTTTTTCAGAAAACTGTCAGGATGTAGAAGAATCTGATCTCAGGTCAAAATGGGTTAATAGTGTGAGATTTATAGATTTTGGGGCATAAATAATATATTAGAAGCTTTTTATCAAGGATTGATCAATGTCACCATGGTCCACATACTGTACACTGTCCTTTTTTCCCCTTTTTTTCCCCCCACAAGGGCACATTGCTGTCCAGAAGGCAAAGGGCAGGTGCTCTAGCACCACCTAGTGTCTATCTGCGCACGCCACTGATCTAATTACATTTAAATGCTGTAGATCTTAGTATTTACTTTTTTGAGCGGTGCCAAGCGCTCCCAGGAGTGACTGAGTGTGTGTGTATATGTCCCTATGTCTGCATAGTACGACCTGTCGGCCCTTGTCCCTTCTATGCCCATAATATATTATGTCATCAGTGTATGCCCCTATATTGGAATATCCCCATTTGTCCATATATGGAGCCGTCTGATTTGTTTGTGCCTGATGCCATGCTATGATGACTGTTGCATCGGCGTTTCTATCTGGACATCCAAGCTACTCGATGGCGTTTAAGTTAATTTTTTTTCTTTTTTTCTCGATTTTGTAGGCCTCAAGATCAGGTAGATTATAGTTATAGTCACCAGTGTACACAGTTTTTAAATGTACAAATATGTATTAAAAAAAAAAAAAAAGGTAGTTAAACAACTAGTCGACTAGTAAACTAGGCAACTAGTCAACTAGTAAAAATGACTAGAAGTGAATGCCCTAACGGGTACTGCACTACCTCGAGGCCTTGCTACTGCATGCACTGAGTTTGAAAGCGGTCTGTCCCATACAGTATATGCACCATATTTGGGCATAGCAGTCAGTCCTTGTCCCTTTTATGCCTATATATGGAGATTGCTGTCATCATGTCATCAGTATGCTATATGCCCATACACAGGCATAGCCCCCTTTTGTGCCCATATTTGGAGCAGAGTGATCTGTTTGCACCTTTGTGAACACACTCCATATTTGGGCATAGTATAGCTGCATTAGGAACTACAGTAGATAGGTTCTCAACCAGTGTTGATTTTGACCGCAAATCTTGATTTATGTTTTAGTTATAATCTCTAATATAATCTGAATAGTATTCATTTAGTCACATTTTAGTCACCTGGAATGTTTTTAGTGTTTTAGTAGTTTTAGTCTACTAAATATTGTAAGATTTTATTCGACGCGTTGTGAGCTTGTAGATCAGCTATTCTCAGCATGCAACCAAGTGTAAAATGACTTCCTAACATTTCTTTTGTCTATTTTTTATTTGTTGACGAAATTGTCAATATATTTAGTCTTAGTCATCATAGCTTAGTTTCCATTTAGTTTCCATTTAGTTTTCGTCAGTGAAAATAGGTAGTCAACCATCTCTCTCTCTCTCTCTCTCTCTCTCTCTCTCTCTCTCTCTCTCTGTCTCTGTCTCTGTCTCTGTCTCTGTCTCTGTCTCTGTCTCTGTCTCTGTCTCTGTCTCTGTCTCTCTCTCTCTCTCTCTCTCTCTCTCTCTCTCTCTCTCTCTCTCTCTCTCTCTCTCTCTCTCTCTCTCTCTCTCTCTCTCTCTGTCTCTCTGTCTTTATCTCTCTCACTCTCTCTCTCTCTCTCTCTCTCTCTCTCTCATTCTCTCTCTCTCTCTCCAGAACCTGGATCTGTCCAATGCAGCCACGTTCCGGGACTTGTCCAAGCCGATGGGCGCTCAGACAGAGAAGAGGAGAGCAATGTTCCTCCAGAGATATGAAGAGGTGGAGAACAGTTCGGGTGAAGAAGGTACTGTATACAGTTTATTTATAACAGTACACGAGTACATGCACTATGCAGTCATACACAGTACAATGTCTAGTGAATTTAACTCATAAAAGAGTGTACACTCTGAAAGGGATGTAATTCTAGCCTGGTTTCCAGCCCACAGACCCCGCCCACTCCACTGAGCGCATGCACCGAGGCTCAGAGTCTGACAATAAGGCTAATATTATTCACTTTCAAACATGTTTGGGGTCATATTAACGTCTACCCAGGCTTTTGTGTTTCACGCCAGACAGTTTTTAACAGTATTTAAATTAATTTGATTTTATCAGACACGCTCATCCAGCCGTCTGAGCAGCCATCTGCCGGGTGTAAAGTCATTTCAATCCCCTCCCACATGCAGGGACCAGTAAACATTCATCCTTTTGATCTTAAAATGATTCCTGTTCCTCGGCAGGTGAACTGTCTGCACGCTGCCACTACTGCACCCACTACTCCTCAGCCATCATCGTGGCCTCCTTCCTCGTCAGGATGGAGCCCTTCTCAAACACCTTCCTGGCACTGCAGGTGAGGCCTTTAATTTGAATCCATACGAGTACAGTTGTATTCTCTACAGCATTAAGTGAGGATTGTGTGCACATCTTATGACTGTATTTAAACCAGGTGCTGGACATCAAGGCCAGAATCAAGGAGAAGAAAAAACATCCGCACACTTGTTTTTAAGCTCCAAAATCGTACTTTATGTAAATTTGAGACCTTTCAGGTCTTCATCAGGCAAATATTGACAATTACAGATACCAGCTCAACTTTCTGTTAACTTTTATAGTTTTCTGTGAAACAGAGTTGGGCACGGCGATACTGGATGTGACTGAGCTCAGCTAGAGGAAAACATTGTCCTTACTCCCTCACAGAGAGCAGACGAGAGGTTTCTGCCAGACAGAGACCATACTATACATTGTACTGACTGAAGTATGACTATCGCCACTCCTTGAAAATGGTTCCCCAAGTGGAGAAAGAATATCAGTCGCCTGTATCCGTCCTAAAGCAGAACCACAAGCACTCCTCCACAGTAAAATGCTGAGTTGTAGTTGAACTCTGAGAGGGTACAAATGTGACCAAATGGACCCCCTCTGTGTTACAAATGGATAAATTAACACCCACCACCATTTCAGCATTTTATTGTGGAATTCAATCGTTCTAATAATGACTTGACCGAGTTATTTTTGGGCAATCTTGATTCCTGTTCAATTTGTATGTATGAAAACAGATTATAGCGGGATTTCAATATATATGCAAATAATTAGAGTTGCGTACAAAGCATCTAAAAGGAAGCCCGTTCTCGTCGACCACGGAAGTTCCCAATTTACAATGCACCATCCAATTGATTACAATGAAAAGGCATGCATATTTGATAGTCAGAATAAAGCAATAAAGATGTTAGCCCGGTGAATCACACTGCCTTTCCCCTCTCAGAAGCACATAACGGGTGTGCAGTAATATCCATAACTGGATTTGCATCTCTAACAGAGTTTAAACCCGGTATATATGCTATTTTCATTCATTGAGGTAATTGTTTTACTCTAAATTACATTCTCTCTCATGAGATTTCGATCGCGGGATTATAGAATTTCGCGGAAAGATGAAAAGCTTCCTTCAATCCTTTCAAAAGGCAAATATTTCCTGCTTATGTAACGGAACGAGGAATATAAAATGTGTGTTAGTGTAATGCAGCGGAGCAGAGACCTGCTTTTATTCATCTTTAAAACTTTGATTTGCTGTTTTTTTCTTCCCCGGGGTCTGACTGTGTTTTGGTTTGTTTTTCCTGTCCCGGTAGGGAGGGCTGGATGTCCCGGAGCGGATGTTTCACAGTGTGAAGAAGGAGTGGGAGTCAGCCTCCAGAGACAACATGGGCGATGTCAGGGAGCTGATTCCAGAGTTCTACTACCTGCCAGACTTTCTGCTCAACTCCAACCACATCCCACTGGGTCAGTCCCAACTCCTCCCAACAATCAATTAATGAATCATTTAGCCACTGGTATCGAGTCCCTCAGGGCTCTATGCTAGTGTATTTTATGTTTTCTGTTATTGTGGGGAATGGGGATTAAGCTTTTGCTGAAAATAGCGTCAAGCTTACAACGCGTCGCAGCGTTTATTCAACATTTTCCCAAACATTTCAAAAATATCAAGATCACAGCTTGTGAGCCTGTACATCTGCTATCTTTTAATAGCCAATGCATAAAATATGGATAAAGTGGTCAAAATGAGTGTAGTAGAGGCCCCAGTAGGGGTCCACGTGCACCCCATTAATATTTAATTTTTTTCTAGTTTGGATTTTGGGCATCCATAGGACCTCTAATATCCATATTTTGATGATCCCAAGAAAATAAAATGACCAATGAGACCTGTTGAATTGCTGGTCGGAAACAACGGAGAGACTGTCTTTTAGAGACTGTGGCACACTCGAATTTGCCACCTTGTCAAGAAGTGGGGTAAATATCTAATTGATTCAAAGTTTGACTACATTTCGGCGAGGGAAAAAGGGCCATAGCCATTTCCCAAAAGGTCCCTTTAGCTGTCACTTCAATATATGCGAATGGAAATGGTTTACATGGATACCTACATGCATGCCTCCCCTGTACAGACATGCCAATTTTATGCCAATCCTGTGTAGTTTTGGGCAAGAACCCACCTATATTCCACCTATTGTAAACATGAGTCCACTTTACTGTATCTATAGCTGTATGAGACAACTGTACTGTTCCTATACTGTAGCTGTATGAGACCACTGTGCTTTATCTATAGATGCATGAGTACTGCAAAGTGCTGTACAGGTTAAAATACAATTGATATAGCTGCAAGCAGCGATAAGAAGGGAGCAAGCAATAAGCCTTGTGCTATTGCAGCTGTTCGTACCTCAAACATACTGTACATGACAGACGAGACATGAGTTATCCCTGTTAACTCATGTGCCTGTTATCACTGCTTGCAGCTAAAAACAATTGTAAAAATCTTCACATACAAACTTCTCTTCAACTGGGATTTCAGATAATGGTCCATAGATTGTGTGTAGAACATTTCATGCAAATTGCTCAAAAACATGAATCTTTTCACTTAAAAAAATGTACTTCTGATGTTTTTGTCCGTATAGGCTCACGTGTAGAAATGTTCATGCATTTTGATCAAAGAGTAGAGTAGACTACTGCACTAGAGTAGTCTACAGATACACTAGACTAGAGTGATCTAAACATACAGTAGAGTAGTCTACATATGCCCCAGAGTGGTCTACAGATCACAGCATTGGTCTATAGATGCACTACAGTAGTCTATAGATGCAGTACAGTGGTCTACACATGTAGTACAGTGGTCTATACAGATGCACTACAGTAGTCTATAGATGTAGTACAGTGGTCTACACATGTAGTACAGTGGTCTACAGATGTAGTACAGTGGTCTACAGATGCACTACAGTAGTCTATAGATGTAGTACAGTGGTCTACAGATGCACTACAGTAGTCTATAGATGTAGTACAGTGGTCTACAGATGCACTACAGTAGTCTATAGATGTAGTACAGTGGTCTACAGATGCACTACAGTGATGTGCAGACCACTGAACTACATCTGTAGACCACTGACATGATCTGTAGACCACACTCCCCAGGATTGCATTGTCAATACCCGTGTGCAAATTCAGATCAATTGCTCCAACCACTGAGATGAAGGTAAATCTCATTATGAGAGTGTTGTCTGATGACATCCTCTGCCCCTCTGCCACTTATATTGGCGGTTATGGTTATGCGATGCTCAGCCAATCACGGCACAGAATGACACAGCTTCCATCCAATCACAGCGCAGAATGGCACACTTTTCCGCCAATCACAGCGTAGGAGAATCTGACCTATATGCAGGCTAAATTGTCAAAATTCTGCTTTAACTAGCATGTGACGGGTCAAACTAGGGTGTTTTCATGCTTCTGACTCCATTGCAAGCATTTGTTTTGCACACACTCCTTGGGCTAAAAATGGCCATGGCCACTTGTCGAAAAGTGATGACCTCCTCACAGTCCAAATTTGCATCATCGCTGAATAAGTTAGGGAACCAATGGGTTAGTTAGACGACATACACCATATATGGTTATGGCTATGTCGTAGTGACTTGAGCAGGATGTAATAGGCACTAGGCAAAGTATAAAAGGGACCTGCACACTTGCACAGTCACAGTACAACCACTTTTGCATCAGAGAGCTAAGAGCAGCGCAGCGAATGAAACACAGAACTGAAACATCTCTTCAGGCCGGTCTAGTCGACTCGGTCTTGCAATTCACTACAGTTATCGAGACCGTCTCTAGTTCTCATTGACTAGACATTGTTCTGGTTGCGTTCTAATTGAACAGTACGCCACTGCAGCGAGTCTTGGCTCAACCAACAAATCCCAGATCAAGCTATTTTTCAGTCCAGTGCTTTGAGTGGAATCGCAGCTATGCTATGCTATTCAAAGAGGTCTTCAACAGTGACATTTGGATCCAACAGAGACACGTCATCAGAGCCAATGGGGTCCAAAAGCGGAACGCTTTCGGATCCCGCTCCAGACCGGACGTCCGCTACAAAATCCTCCACAGTCGTCTTCAACATGACATCTTCCCTTCTCTTAATCTTGTCCCCTGCACAGATTGCAATAGGTCAAATGTACTTGGGTGAATGCCCCAGGCAGCCCATTATACCCATCTACTTGATCGTAGCAGGAGCTTTTGGCCTTCTGTCGACTGTGCTTTCCTTCTTGGAATTGAGACTGGAGACAGTGGATGGGTCGGATGGCTCCGTCAAACGCCCCCTCAGCCGATTCTGCAAGATTTTTAATTATTTGGTCACTCTTTTCCTCTGCTGTTGGTTCATCGCTGGTAACGTGTGGATCTACTCGATCTATGAACCCAACTACAATAAGACTACAAATTCAACTTTGGATCAATATTGTAAAAAGACCCTCTACCTGTTTGCTTTCTGGACCTCGACTGTGTCCTACATCCTAATTGCTCTTCAGCTGTTATGTGGCACACTCGAATTTGCCACCTTGTCAAGAAGTGGGGTAAATATCTAATTGATTCAAAGTTTGACTACATTTTGGCGAGGGGAAAAAGGGCCATAGCCATTTCCCAAAAGGTCCCTTTAGCTGTCACTTCAATATATGCGAATGGAAATGGTTTACATGGATACCTACATGCCTCCCCTGTACAGACATGCCAATTTTATGCCAATCCCTTGTAGTTTTGGGCAAGAACCCACCTATATTCCACCTATTGTAAACATGAGTCCACTTTACTGTATCTATAGCTATATGAGACAACTGTACTGTTCCTATACTGTAGCTGTATGAGACCACTGTGCTTTATCTATAGCTGCATGAGTACTGCAAAGTGCTGTACAGGTTAAAAATACAATTGATATAGCTGCAAGCAGCGATAAGAAGGGAGCAATCAATAAGCCTTGTGCTATTGCAGCTGTTCGTACCCCAAACATACTGTACATGACAGACGAGACATGAGTTATCCCTGTTAACTCATGTGCCTGTTATCGCTGCTTGCAGCTAAAGAAAATTGTAAAAATCTTCACATACAAACTTCTCTTCAACTGGGATTTCAGATAATGGTCCATAGATTGTGTGTAGAACATTTCACGCAAATTGCTAAAAAACATATTTTTTTTCACTTTTTCAAAAAAATTTACTTCTGATGTTTTTGTCCGTATAGGCTCACGTGTAGAAATTTCCGTGCATTTTGATCAAAGATCACGGGAGGAGATATATTTGAACTGTTTTTTCATATAATTCAAAATGGTGGCTGATCTAAAGGTCAAAAGTCAGAATACAAAGGTTGTTCGGCATGAGGAGACCCATATGTGTATCAAAGTTGTATTGCTGACGGTCAAACAGTTCATGAGCTATGCCTGTTCAAAGTTTGCATTTTCAATTGAGTGCTATAGTGCCACTCTTTGCATGGCCATCTGACATATTGCCAAGTTTCGTGAAAACCAACTGCACGGTTAAGCCAGAACTGTTATTTTTGGCGGAAGGAAGAGAAAACTGACAAATACAATAAGGGACCAAGAAGAAGTCCCTTCGGGCTTGGTCCCTTAAAAACAAAACATTAGCACCTGCAAAGGAAGATCATAGACTGCCAGGCTCAGCTGTCACTAAAGACCAGGGAGAAGGAATTAGTCTTTAATACAGATTGATAAATATCCAATGACTGGGCCTGGGGGACAGAGGCTCTGGAACAGCTTGCCCCCAGTGGGAGGCAGTTGCTGCGAAGGCTCAGTAGAGGTAGTATAGTGGTTTACAGATACACTAGAGTGGTCTACTGATGCACTCGAGTAGTCTAAACATACACTAGAGTGGTCTAAACATACACTAGACTGACTAGAGTGGTCTACAGATACACCAGAGTGGTCTACAGATGCACTAGAGTAGTCTACAGATACACTAGACTAGAGTGATCTAAACATACAGTAGAGTAGTCTACATATGCCCCAGAGTGGTCTACAGATCACAGCATTGGTCTATAGATGCACTACAGTAGTCTATAGATGCAGTACAGTGGTCTACACATGTAGTACAGTGGTCTATACAGATGCACTACAGTAGTCTATAGATGTAGTACAGTGGTCTACAGATGCACTACAGAGATGTGTAGACCACTGACATGATCTGTAGACCACACTCCCCAGGATTGCATTGTCAATACCCATGTGCAAATTCCTCCTCACAGTCCAAATTTGCATCATCGCTGAATAAGTTAGGGAACCAATGAGTTAGTTCGACATACACCATATATACGACATACACCATATATGGTTATGGCTATGGCGTAGTGACTTGAGCAGGATGTAATAGTCATGCCACTAGGCAAAGTATAAAAGGGACCTGCGCAGTCACAGTACAACCACTTTTTCATCAGAGAGCTAAGAGCAGCGCAGCGAATGAAACACAGAACTGAAACATCTCTTCAGGCCGGTCTAGTCGACTCGGTCTTGCAATTCACTACAGTTATCGAGACCGTCTCTAGTTCTCATTGACTAGACATTGTTCTGGTTGCGTTCTAATTGAACAGTACGCCACTGCAGCGAGTCTTGGCTCAACCAACAAATCCCAGATCAAGCTATTTTTCAGTCCAGTGCTTTGAGTGGAATCGCAGCTATGCTATGCTATTCAAAGAGGTCTTCAACAGTGACATTTGGATCCAACAGAGACACGTCATCAGAGCCAATGGGGTCCAAAAGCGGAACGCTTTCCGATCCCACTCCAGACCCGACGCCCGCTACAAAATCCTCCACAGTAGTCTTCAACATGACATCTTCCCTTCTCTTAATCTTGTCCCCTGCACAGATTGCAATAGGCCAAATGTACTTGGGTGAATGCCCCAGGCAGCCCATTATACCCATCTACTTGATCGTAGCAGGAGCTTTTGGCCTTCTGTCGACTGTGCTTTCCTTCTTGGAATTGAGAGTGGAGACAGTGGATGGGTCGGATGGCTCCGTCAACCGCCCCCTCAGCCGATTCTGCAAGATTTTGAATTATTTGGTCACTCTTTTCCTCTGCTGTTGGTTCATCGCTGGTAACGTGTGGATCTACTCGATCTATGAACCCAACTACAATACGACTATGAACCCAACTTTGGATCAATATTGTAACAAGACCCTCTACCTGTTTGCTTTCTGGACCTCGACTGTGTCCTACATCCTAATTGCTCTTCAGCTGTTCTGTTTATGCTCTAGTCTGTGCCTCGTTGGCACCTATCTTCTTGCCCTTGCCCTGTCTTCTTGTGTCAAGTCTCAGACCTCTGACTTCACATTCGATCCACTTGATCCAAACATTACGAACTATAGTCTTATAAAGACCACCCAAGTGACCTACAATAGACCCCAATGGACCTCCAAAGGAGCTGGCTGATGACACCCAGCTTTATCTTGCAGTAGCTCCAGACGACCCCTGTTCTCTTGACCCCATTGTTGACCTGTCTATCCAGCATCAAATGCTGGATGACTGAGAACTATAAGATAAAATAGAAGAAAAAATCCATAAGAAATAGACTCGATAACCACTGCCTCCTTTCATATTATATAAACATTGCACGAATTGGAGCTATCTATTGTTAGACGATGCAAAAACATTGATCCACACTTTTGTTTCCTCTCGACTTGATTACTGCAATTCTGGCCTGCCAAAGAAAACAAATGACAGGCTACAACTTGTTCAGAATGCGGCAGCTAGAGTTCTAACTTTAACTAAAGGCCTTTTCAGACAGGGAGCGACTGACGTGCCTAGTAATTCATTTTCTTTTCTTTTTTAAATCATTTTTATCCCACGATTTTGCAACCCATTTTTTCACTCTGTGTCAATTATCTAATGTAATCCTAGGCGCTACACTTCCTCTGCCAACCTGGGGGGGGCAGTGGACTGACCTCATGCTTCCTTCTATGCATGAGGAGTCCAAGCTGCTTCTTTTCACCCGACAGGGGCGACTTTCCCCGGCCGGACGTAGCGCGTGGAAGGAACACGTTATTATGACCAGTTCCTTTCCCCTCCTGGCTGGCCAGTGGGAGGTAGTTTAGAGACCAGGATTACTGCATGTTGACCCTTTCGCCAACCCCACCTCGGGTATGGGTACTGATGACGCGGAGGAGAGAACACGCCCACAGCGGGAATCAAACCCAGGAACTTCTAGCTGTGAGGCGACAGCACTACCGACAGTGCCACTGTACCCAGTAATTCATTTTCAATGAGAGGCGTGCAACGTGCGTTTACTTTAGACGTGCAGAGAAGTTGAGGGGCGATTACATAAAGCGTATTGTCACAGCCACGGTTCCGTGAAATTGTCGCGTGCATGCTCGTTTCGTGCACACACCCTCGGACAACTAGACTTGGATTATGGTGAGCTTTTGTTGAGGGGTGCTAGCCCCTCCTATGCCCAGCTTTGTGCGTGTGTGTACCACACATTGGTGTCCTTAGACTAAAGGAACTATCAATTTTAAGCATGAGCCTGTCGACATTGTAACATGTGACATTCAGTCCTAGAATGTTTTATTTTCTCCATGTTCAACTCTGAACTACACTGTCCCAACACCAAAGACTACAAGTAGCAAGCCATTTTTGTATGCCTTAATTATCGCTGCTGTTCCTCTATCTATGCAGAGCTGCACGTTATTTTGATTTTTTTATGATTGTTTCCAAAAAAAATTGCTGTTTGTGGCCTGAAATGGAGTTATGATGTGCTTGAAACTGAATAACCACTTTTATAATAACTTTTTTTTATTTAATTGTTTTCCTTTGTATGTTAATTTACTTCAAGAGTCATGGTATTTTCTATTATTTCCATTCGGTTTCGTGTTGGTGATAGGTGTAGAAAGGGTTAACCCATTCTTGACGGGAACCCTTTTTGGTGTTTTAACTAAGCATTATTTTATACTTTAGTTATTGAAAAATAGCAGATCTACAAGCTCATAGCGCGCCACCTTTTTGAAAAATCGTAAAAATGCGGCACAAATCTTTGAATATATATTCTTTCAGAGCGAACGTTTATATATATATATATATATACTGTTTTAATTCAGCTTGGGGCTTATGAGCCCCAAGCTGAATTAAAACAGTTGCACTGTGTTTAGAAAAGCCGATTTGCTCGTCCACAAAACATATGACATAAATTCTCCATTCATTGTCAATGGCATTTAATGTTTGTGTTAGGACAAAATAACCGATTTGCTCGTCCACAAAACATATGACATAAATTCTCCATCCATTGTCAATGGCATTTAATGTTTGTGTTAGGACAAAATAGCCGATTTGCTCGTCTACATATGACGTAAATTCTCCTTTCATTGTCAATGGCAAATGTGTTAAGGACAAAACACTATATATGGGAGGGCTCAAAAAAGAAGACCAAAAGAGAAAGAAACATCATAATTAAAAAAAGTTTTTTCTGTAATTATAATTGAAAAAGTGAAACTTTCATATTCATTGTGCATAAAGGGAAATATTTAAAACCTTTTTTTTGTTGTAATCTTGATGATTCTGGCATACAGCTCATGTAAATCAAGAATATCACACCCATGGGAAGTGACCCCTCACTTCACATGGGTGTGATATTTTTGATCATCATACATCATCTCAATCCGGCCAATCAGAATTTACTATCCTCACCTTCGTCTTCAATGTTTGTGTTTTGAGACGTGTGTGGGGACAAGATTTAGCGGACATTTGACCTGAATTCCCCCTTTCATTGTCAATGGAAATATTGAGACGTGTGAGGACAAAAGCTGTACATCCTCAAAAATCACACTTGTGTGAAGGGAGGGGCGCTCTTATCATCATACATCATCATACATCACATTCCATGCTCAGCCAATACAATTATTTCCGTGGTACAAACACACAGATGCATAAAGCTGGGCATAGGAGGGGCTAGCGCCCCTCAATAAGGGACGGATCCGTGTGGACCCCTCCTGGGGCCTCTACTAGTGGGGACCACCTGTAACGATTTTATAAAGAGTCAAAACTGTATTGCCTCTGTCGGGTGGACATTTTTCAAAAACTGTTACTTTTCCGCATTCAAATTCAAAAATTGGCTACTGGTATAACACATTATTCTAGTATTATTCTAGTATTATAATAATACTTATAATAATGCATGTTTAGCTTTAATTTAGGACAAAACACTAAAAGTTCAAATAAGGTTTCTCCGCCGTCAGAGTTGATGTTGTACATACATGCATTGACAGGTTCCATACACGATGATGATGTTGTACATGTATGTATTGACAGGTTCCATACAAGGTGGTGATGTTGTGCATGCATGCATTGACAGGTTCCATACAGGGTGGTGATGTTGTACATGCATGCATTGACAGGTTCCATACAGGATGATGATGTTGTACATACATGCATTGACAGGTTCCATACAGGATGATGATGTTGTACATACATGCATTGACAGGTTCCATACAGGATGATGATGTTGTACATGCATGCATTGACAGGTTCCATACAGGATGATGATGTTGTACATGCATGTATTGACAGGTTCCATACAGGATGATGATGTTGTACATGCATGTATTGACAGGTTCCATACAGGGTGGTGATGTTGCACATGCATGTATTGACAGGATCCATTGCAGGGTGATGATGTTGTACATGCATGCATTGACAGGTTCCATGCAGGATGGTACGACATTGGGAGATGTGGTTTTACCTCCATGGGCCAAAGGTGACCCCCAGGAATTCATCAGAGTCCACCGAGAGGTCAGTCGCCAGTGAAATACTTGATTGTTCATTTCATTCTGAAAGTGTACAAAGAAGGTTAACGTCAACATGGGTTTAAAAAGTGTTAAAGTTGCACTATGTAGCTTTCCTCTTATAGGCCTAGCCCCGGATTTGAACCCGGTTAATTGCACAAGTGCTGACATTTTCACCATTGAGAGCCTGCCTGCTTGCTCAGGGCATAAATTGAATCTTGACCATCAGGTCAAAATTGACCTTTGATTTGATACAATATAAATGTCTCAATAGAAGAGCAGGGAGACAAAATACAACCACTCAAATTGCATAAGTTATATTGTATTAACATACACTATCATACAGATTGGACAAAATTGCATTTTTCTTTTCTTTTTTAGTTGCATAGTGAGGCTTTAACACGGATTAAAAAGGGTAATAAGGTGTTAATAATGTAAAGTATACCCTCTAAGAGTTAAATTAACACGTAGGATTTAACAATGTAGAATTCTACTACAGTGCTGGCACTGTTTTACTCTCGCACAGCTGAGACATATAAGGGCCTAATTACAGGGCTGACATTAGAGTTTCAAGATCTCAATGAGTTGCTCTGCGAAACCTTGTGAGCTTGTAGATCTGCTATTTGTGCAATTAGTCTCTACACACGCACACATACACACACACCCTGTCTTCCTATTGGCTGGCCTTTACACAGCTAATAACTGGTTTGCAACATGCTACAGACTCGATATTTGGTCCATAGATGTAGACCACCAATAGGAACGAGCTGTACTTGCTTAATTGCTTAAGCCCCGCCCCCCTATGTCTTCCTATTGGCTGGTCTTTACACAGCTATAACTTTTGTTTACAGCATGCTACAGTCTTGTAATTTGCTCCATGGACTTAGACCACCAATAGGAGCACGCTGTAATTGCTTAAGCCCCGCCCATCTGTCTTCCTATTGGCTGGCCTTTACACAGCTCTAACTTTTGTTTTGTTTTGTCTCAGCTGTGCGAGAGTAAAACAGTGCCAGCACTATGACTGTAGTAGAGGACCTGGCTAAAATATGTATGCACTTCATTTAGGAGAGAATATCTCAACTGTTCTTGGCTAATATGACCCCCCCGAACAACTTTGGAACTGTGAACAATTCTCTATCCGGGGCGAAATACCCGAAACTGACCACGCCCTTTTTAAAATGCGAGTACTTACTTCACACCACTGTCGATCGGCTATATTCAGCAAAAGATTTCCCCACAATAAGGACGCTGGGTTGTTTGACTGTTAGGCTACTAAGTGTAACATTGTAAAGTACTCAAATAGGCTACTGTACTAAAGAACAAGTTTTAGGTATTTTTTTACATTTCTTGTAATGTATTCAATACTTTTACTTCTACCTCACTTACACCTCAGAGGGAAATATTGTAGGCCTACTTTTACTCTACAATTTGTGAAAACTTTAGTTAGGCTACTAGTTACTGTAGAATTAAGATTTAAACTTTAGTTAGGCTACTAGTTACTGTAGAATTAAGATTTAAACTTTAGTTAGGCTACTAGTTACTGTAGAATTAAGATTTAAACTTTAGTTAGGCTACTAGTTACTGTAGAATTAAGATTTTGAGTATCATTACAAATCACGCTAACCACTTCAGCCGTATACATATTTCGGCCATTTGAAAATAGCAGATCGGCTATTTTCAAAAGATTTTTTTAATACATTTTGACAATTATGAATTGAAATGGGACACTGCGCAATGAGTACTTTTGGTACTTTTGGTACTTTAGGTATATTTTTTGCACTTTAGCACTTTTAGTCAAGGTTCGACTCCCGATCCCGACAGCCTTTACTGCATGTCACTCCCGCGTGATTTCTTTCTACGTCCGAGCATAGACATGGTAACGCCCCGCCTGCCTCTGATTGGCCTACCAACACTGCCCATCTTGCCTGTCCTCCGAGATGCAAGGCTACTCCGCGATGGAAAATAATACAAGAGTACAAGAGAATGGCAACACGCGACAGTAACTTGTAACTTTAATTTTTGTAGAAGAGGCAAACTAATATTGTTTGTGCCGTTTGCTTTGATTGAATAATTGATTGAACAACTATGATTTGTTTTGGCTGTGTTCTAAATTAAAGTGTTGGTGTTGATTATTGTGTATTAATCTAATTATAGTAAACTAATACTAAAAAGATATTTATTTATTTCCCACCACGGAGTAACCTCGTAGCCTCGGTCCCATCCCATGCTTACTTAGAAAACTTAAAAGAAAACCTCGCGGCAGACTATCCAGCATGTAACCTCGCCTCACCAGGCTTTCCACCACCTCGGAGGAGGGCAGGTGGGGCGTTACCATGTCTATGCTCGTACGTAGAAAGAAATCACGCGTCACTCCCCCATCTCTCTCCCCATTTCCTGTCAGCCTACTATAAAAATGTATAAAATAAAGGCGAAAGCCGCAAAAAAAACTCTTCATCTTGATAATCTAATTGGTTTAAGAGTGTGTCTCTTTGCCAAAGAACAAATAGTACCCTCGAACTGGCCCCGTCCAATCACGCCGGTCACCGTGTCCAATTTCCTGTAAACAGACGGGACTTCAGGAATTGGCAGTGGTAGACGGTAACTAAAGTACATTTACTTGAGTACTCTTTTGAATACTTATGTTTTTTTTTTAGCATGCACTTCTATAACAATCTAGTCACTCCAGTTCTATGGTCGCTGAGGTGGAGGTTATGTAACTCGATGGAGAACACCAGATTGATCCATTTTAAAAACAGATTCTTCATCTTGATAATCTAATTGGTTTAAGAGCATGCACTTCTATAACAATCTAGTCACTCCAGTTCTATGGTCGCTTAGGTGGAGGACGGAGGTTATGTAACTCGATGGAGAACACCAGATTGATCCATTTTAAAAACAGATTCTTCATCTAATTGGTTTAAGAAGCATAAAGGAAGGGAATATTCCATTAGTGTCTCTTCGCCAATGAACAAATAGTACCCTCGAACTGGCCCCGTCCAATCACGCCGGTCACCGTGTCCAATTTCCTGTAAACAGACGGGACTGTCAGGAATTCGCAGTGGTAGACGGTAATTAAAGTACATTTACTTGAGTACTCTTTTGAATACTTTTTTTATTTTTAGCATGCACTTCTATAACATCGCATGGATGCACCTGGGACGTATCCTCAGTGATGTATCCCAAGGTCATCAGGGTTTCGGGTCTGTCACCCAGGCGACCCAGCTGGGGTGATCAAGTCCCGACTTACGTCCCAGTAGCTACCCTCGATCAGTCCCATTAGGGAAAGACCACCATTTTTGAGTGGTGCAACCACTCCAAGGAACAGCAATGTCCGTGTTCACCTATGTGACTCGTGTTAATGTGTGTGACTCATGTGTGACTCATGAGTACCAGTAGGGGCGCTGTTGTGGCAGAAACAGAGACAGAGAGATGCACTGTTGCCTGCTAATGAGAGAGAGGGGGGGGGGGGGGGGGGGGGGGGGGATTTGCACCACTCAGTTCACACGGGTGTGATTTTTTTAACTATGTACGTTGTGAGCTTTCGGCTATTTGAACTGTTTTAAAAATGTAAGCGTTTATATTCTCAGAAGGCCTCATCCCACCCATGCATGCTGCATTTGAATCGGGGGGGGGGGGGGGAGTCTGGCCAACGGTATAGACGGCATCTCTGAGCACTCCACTGTCTCCTCACATCGTCAAAATCAGCAGATCCACAAGTTTGAGATCGAGCTTATGGATCTGCTACTGTTGATGCTTTTGTGTGTGACGCTGTAGTATGATCAAGTACTGTAGGGCGTTAATGTACAACAACAAAACAGTTAGAGATAGGAGGTTTCTGCCCAACAACGATGTTATAATACACAGCTTGTCGTGCTAATCAAGGTGGGGTTTTAGGGAGCTACCTTTTACAGAACAATGCAGACTATTTATTCATATTGAAGACGAGGCTCAAGACTCTCTCTTCTTCTTCTTCTTCTTCTTCCTACAATGCCGTTATTATTTCTGCTTGTCGTTTATTGGGCTGCATGTAAGGCTCGTCTTTCCTTGGCCCCTTACCCCCTCGTTCCCTGTGTGTGTGTGTGTGTGTGTGTGTGTGTGTGTGTGTGTGTGTGTGTGTGTGTGTGTGTGTGTGTGTGTGTGTGTGTGTGTGTGTGTGTGTGTGTGTGTGTGTGTGTGTGTGTGTGTGTGTGTGTGTGTGTGTGTGTGTGTGTGTGTGTGTGTGTGATTAGTGTTTTATGTCGCTGCTATCTTCTCTTTCTACATCACACCCTATCGTTCGCAGGCCTGGAGGCATGTGGCTTATCAGTCTGTAATCTACTGAACTACTCATATCACCAACCATTCTTGCAAAATTAGCTATTTTAGCAGATTGTTGTTGTTTTTTCCCCCCTTCCATGCACAAATTAACTCAGGACAATATATCCCCTGTTATGAGACCGGAATATGTTTTTTTTATTTTTTATTTCTTTTTACTGTTATTCCAGGTGGGAGTTATTAAAGATTGTGTTGAAGGGGGACACCGCTGGTCATAATGCCCACTTTGGCTCCACTTACTGTTCCAAAACCAATCTCCCGCTAATTGTACCCAAATTATTCTTTAATTCAAACATGGAGAATAAGCTCATGAACGGAGTAGTGTAGCAACGACCCTGCACTTTTAAAATGATCTTTTTTGAAGGAAAGCATCGAAGCAAGTAACTCGATTGGTTGTGCGGTTGGAACAAGTTTCTCTGCGTGGCTTAACTCTCGTATCGCAGCTTGAGCGATGGTTTGTGTATCTCTAATAATATACAGTATGCACAGTGCATTTTAACACCGTGAACAATGCAGCTACAGTAGATTTATAATATCACTTAACCAGGCAGGTCTTATAAGGCTTTGATTTATACGTATACTGTAATTGTGCACGGGTGTGCCGTGCACTGAAAATAGCTGATTGACAAGCTCGCAGTGTGCCGTGACGTGGCGGATTGTCTGCAGAAATAGCAGATCGACAAGCTCGAAACACGTCACAAACACGTTTTGAGCTTGTGATGTTTTTGTGTGACACTGTAGTACGTTCAAGTACGACATTAATTTACGAGAAAAAAAACACAAAAAGTTAGAATATGGAGAATAGGAGGTTTCGGCCCAGACTGCGACGACATAAATTAGAGTTTATACTTCCTACAATGATCTGGGGGGCCTCACCTCTCCTCTCTGCTGCTGCTGTGTGTGTGTGGTCCTCAGGCCCTGGAGAGTGACCACGTGAGCTCCCACCTCCACCAGTGGATCGACCTGATCTTCGGCCACCGCCAGCAAGGCACCGCGGCGGTGGAAAGCGCCAACACCTTCCATCCGTACTTCTACGCCCAGAAGCACAGAGGGGCGCACGACGGCCCCACCGACCCCCTCATCAGGAGCACCATCCTGGGATATGTCAGCAACTTTGGCCAGGTTCCAAAGCAGGTATAGGAGTTTTAACGGGACGAGTCACCTGCATGTGTTAGTATAGCTCTCTATGCTGATAGTACTCAGTATTTGTTCAGTAACAGGAGTCTTCCAGGTCTCTACAGCTTTTTATAAGACAGACAATGCATTTTACGGTTGGGATACCAATTTTATCCAATCAGGATACAGATTAAACAAGTGAATGTGTGAAGTGATGACACAAAGAATATGAGCAGACAAAACTTGGAACTGGAACACTGTAAAAATGAAACTAATAAATGCTTACTCTCTCCTGATTGGCTGAAAGTTTGTCACCTACCTACCTGCCTGAAGATCTGCTAGTTTTGGAAATCTTTGTATAGCCTGTATACATTCTTTCAAAGCAAATATTTGCTCCTGGAGGTCCCTGCCTGGAACAATTTGGTTTGGCGGTCATTGACGTGAAAAAGTTTGAGCACTGCTGCTATAGCATTTAGAAGACATGTCTTTGAATGGGTTACGTTCTCCCTCAGCTCTTCACCAAGCCCCACCCACCTCGCAATGGCTCCAAGAAAGAGGGCTCTTCACCTCCTCATCACGTTCCCTTCTTCTTCAGACTGGATAAAGTCAAGCCCAATGGTCAGCTATTCAAAGGTGAAACTACAATCCATACCTTTTATGTCCATTGTATCTCTTTGTCTTTCTCGACAGAGAGAGAGAGAGGGAGGTAATTGCAACGATGTCCGAACAGTCCAAACTACAATAAAGATTTGGGGCCCCATCTTGTGCCACCCCTTATACCCCTTATCCCTAAACGTCTTTGCCATCTATTACTATTTTTGAAAGCCAAAAAAAAAAACATAAAAAAAAAAAAGCCCCATATCGTAGCTTTAAATTAGTCAAGAAAAGCTCATCCAGACACTTAATAATTATAATTATAATGATAATGATAACGACAATAATAATTCATGCAATGGATTGTCCAAAATGATGATTCAGTGTTGCACTATATATATTTTTTCAGAGAACCCTAAATTCAATCCATTACAGTCATCGTTTCATATTCCATAGCGTTTTTTCACTGCTCCGCCATTATTTTATTTCCCACCGTTTGATGTCAGTTATATTATATATACAGAGTCCACTGGGAGCCATTGGAGGAGGCTGGCACCGTCCATAGATTAATTTACACCATGCTGGGGGGGGGGGGGGGGGGGGTGCATGTGATGCGTTGGAAGCTACAATATGGAGATGACTGTTACACCGAGTCCTACTTAATAATCTGAATATCCCTAAAGGCTACTGAGCGAGACGAGATGAAAACTCCTGAATGCTCAGAGAGGGGATTCCTGCATATTACATTTCATATTAAATCTCAGAGTGTCTGATCAGATCAATAAGGAGATAGAGATGAATAGAGGGGAGGGATGTTCTTGCACTAATATGCAACAACGCTCCACTGTATACCTCTCCCTTTCTGGGGACGTTTTATGTGGCAAAGCTGGCAATGGAATATAATGACTTATGCCTGTTCCTGCATGAATAGATCAATTACAGCCACAATTACAGCAAGACAAACTTGTCTGTGTGCGCGCACGCACGCACGCACACACGCACACACGCCCGTACGCACGCACACACACACTTTGCACTGTCGAGGATGCACATTATATACACCCCTGAGGCCTAAGCCTGGCTGTGATGTAACCTGGGATGTTGCTGTTTAATTGCCCCGTTTTCTATGGTCAATCTAATGATAGCCAGTACAAGTTTACACTGAGCCACCAAACTCTTTAATGTGATGGATTTGAAGAGCAATTACCTTTTATTTGAGCAAGTTTATTCAGGTATAGACCACAGGCAGAATGAGGTCAATCTCAAATCGTTTTTTTTTTTTTTTGCTCTGCTTTTTAACACAACTTTTTTGTTTATAAGTAGCGAGTTACAACCAAACAAACTTCTTGCCTGTAGGAGCCAAGAGCTTTGTAGCAGCTCTGGTCTGTGCTCGGTGTCAGGCTCTGTGTCTAACGTACTTCTACCATGATATCATGTTACATTAAAGCATAACCATCACCACGAATATTGTCGCTAACTCCTATTGCCTCATCAATTAGTGATTAATCCAGAATTCCACGACACCACACTCACACCCTGTCTTCCCTCAGTGCAGAGCTCCCATAACACTCACACCCTGTCTTCCCTCAGTGCAGAGCTCCCATAACACTCACACACCCTGTCTTCCCTCAGTGCAGAGCTGTCCTAACACTCACACCCTGTCTTCCCTCAGTGCAGAGCTGTCCTAACACTCACACCCTGTCTTCCCTCAGTGCAGAGCTGTCCTAACACTCACACCTTGTCTTCCCTCAGTGCAGAGCTGTCCTAACACTCACACACCTTGTCTTCCCTCAGTGCAGAGCTGTCCTAACACTCACACCTTGTATTCCCTCAGTGCAGAGCTGTCCTAACACTCACACACCTTGTCTTCCCTCAGTGCAGAGCTCCCATAACACTCACACCCTGTCTTCCCTCAGTGCAGAGCTCCCATAACACTCACACCTTGTCTTCCCTCAGTGCAGAGCTGTCCTAACACTCACACCCTGTCGTCCCTCAGTGCAGAGCTGTCCTAACACACACACCCTGTCTTCCCTCAGTGCAGAGCTGTCCTAACACTCACACCCTGTCTTCCCTCAGTGCAGAGCTGTTCTAACACACACACCCTGTCTTCCCTCAGTGCAGAGCTGTCCTAACACACACACCCTGTCTTCCCTCAGTGCAGAGCTGTCCTAACACTCACACCCTGTCTTCCCTCAGTGCAGAGCTGTCCTAACACTCACACACCCTGTCTTCCCTCAGTGCAGAGCTGTCCTAACACTCACACCCTGTCTTCCCTCAGTGCAGAGCACCCATAACACTCACACACCCTGTTTTCCCTCAGTGCAGAGCTCCCATAACACTCACACCCTGTCTTCCCTCAGTGCAGAGCTCCCATAACACTCACACCCTGTCTTCCCTCGGTGCAGAGCTCCCATAACACTCACACCCTGTCTTCCCTCAGTGCAGAGCTCCCATAACACTCACACCCTGTCTTCCCTCAGTGCAGAGCTCCCATAACACTCACACCCTGTCTTCCCTCAGTGCAGAGCTCCCCTAACACTCACACCCTGTCTTCCCTCAGTGCAGAGCTGTCCTAACACTCACACCCTGTCTTCCCTCAGTGCAGAGCTGTCCTAACACTCACACACCCTGTCTTCCCTCAGTGCAGAGCTGTCCTAACACTCACACACCCTGTCTTCCCTCAGTGCAGAGCACCCATAACACTCACACACCCTGTCTTCCCTCAGTGCAGAGCTCCCATAACACTCACACCCTGTCTTCCCTCAGTGCAGAGCTCCCATAACACTCACACCCTGTCTTCCCTCGGTGCAGAGCTCCCCTAACACTCACACCCTGTCTTCCCTCAGTGCAGAGCTCCCATAACACTCACACCCTGTCTTCCCTCAGTGCAGAGCTCCCATAACACTCACACCCTGTCTTCCCTCAGTGCAGAGCTCCCATAACACTCGCACCCTGTCTTCCCTCGGTGCAGAGCTGTCCTAACACTCACACCCTGTCTTCCCTCAGTGCAGAGCTCCCATAACACTCACACCCTGTCTTCCCTCAGTGCAGAGCTCCCATAACACTCACACCCTGTCTTCCCTCGGTGCAGAGCTGTCCTAACACTCACACCCTGTCTTCCCTCAGTGCAGAGCTCCCATAACACTCACACCCTGTCTTCCCTCAGTGCAGAGCTCCCATAACACTCACACCCTGTCTTCCCTCAGTGCAGAGCTGCCCATAACACTCACACCCTGTCTTCCCTCAGTGCAGAGCTCCCATAACACTCACACCCTGTCTTCCCTCAGTGCAGAGCTGCCCATAACACTCACACCCTGTCTTCCCTCGGTGCAGAGCGCCCCAAAGGCCCGGTGGGTCAGATCCTGTGTCTGGAGAAAGAGATGCTGGTGCTGGATAGGAACACACTTCTCCTGTCTCCACTCTGCAGCTGCTACTTCGGCTGGGGCTATCCTGACAACTCCTGTGCTTTTGGAAACTACGCCACAGAGAAGGTACATATTTCTCCTCAAAATAGCGATGCTATGGGTTCAAGTGGTTAATGTAAAAAGAATAAAAAGTATATTCCATTTGTACAAACTTAACTTTGACACATCACAGTTTTAGAAGTAAAAACGTGGGTGAAATTAGTTTTGTCCACAGTTCTCATCGTGTTATTTTTTTCCCCAAGAATTACAAGAGAGGGAAGAAGAGAGAGAGAGGGGGGGGGGGGGGGGATAAGGACATCAGGCAGGAAAGAAGAAAGTTTGAGGTAAAGGGTTTCAGGTAAAGGGTTTCAGATCATTTAGAAGCTTGTTTCACAAACAGCGCAGCCATTGGGTTTCTCTTAGTTTATCCCGTTTAGGCCTGACGTCGAAATTTAAAAAAAGTCTTCCGAAAGAATATATATTCAAAAGATTTGTGCCGTGTTTTCACGATTTTTCAAAAATAGCAGACCGAGTGGCGCGCTACGAGCTTGTAGATCTGCTATTTTTCAATAGCTAAAGTATAACATAATGCTTAGTTAAAACACCAAAAGGGGTTCCCGCCCCAGAATGGGTTATTTACTAGTAAAAGTGCAACTCAACACGATGCATGCCAATGCAGCACGCAATGTTGCACGCAATGCTGTTATCCATGTTGTAACACTTGGCATGTTGTCCCCCACCTCCTGCAGACCTTCGCCGTGTGCGAGTGTCCGTGCGACTGGGGTCCGACGCTGTGCGCCGCGTGTCCCGACCCCGCCACCGTGGTCACGGGCGGAACCAGCGGCGTGGTCTGTGTGTGGGACGTGGCGGTCAGCAAGGACAAGCTCTCTCACATGAAACTCAGACGGGTAAGTGTGTGTGTGTGTGTGTGTGTGCGTGCGTGCGTGTGCGCGTGTGTGTGTTAGGGGTTTCACAGAATATTCGAATATCAAAACTAGTATTCGACAACTGTACATCAAAGTAGAATATTCACTATTCATTTTTACAAAATAAATCATATTTTTTTATTTTTGTTTTATTTCTTTGGCTCTGGTGTTTGTAGTTCTCATAATCCATGCATGGTTAACTGTCTTGGACTTCAAAAGATCAAAAGTAGCAGATCGACAAGCTCAAAAATCAACCTTGCCAAATTTTGAGCTTGTACATCTGCTTTGGTGCCACGCTGTAGTGGGATCAAAAGGGCGTTCATTTACGGGAAAAAAACACAAAAAGTTAATATGGATACTATAATACTAAAGGCCTATTCATACTCCATTTTGAGGTGATATGGAAGCGGCGGTTAGTAAAAACAGAGAGATGTGTTTGGGTGAGTGCGGTGAATCGCTTACCGCCGCGGCGTGTGACGCCATGTTGTAGTTTCCGGGGGTTCACCTTACCACCTAAAAACTGGAGTAGGAATTGGCCTTAAGACTACACTCTCTCTCATCATGTGTCATTATGTCGCGTCCAGCCGCTGTACGGTCACACGTCGGCGGTGACATGCCTGGCGGTGTCGGAGGTCCACAGTGTCATCGTCAGCGGCTCCGCGGACCTCACCTGCATCCTGTGGGACCTGGACGAGCTGGCCTATGTCACCCAGCTGGCAGGTCACCAGACCCCTGTCACCGCGCTGGCCATCAACGAGCTCTCAGTAAGTCTGTGTATACCATGAGGTGTTGGCAGGCCGCCTGCATGTCACCATTGGTACATCATTATTAACACATTAAAAATGTCAAATAGTGCTATATATAGCCTATCTACAAGCTATTTTTAACTATAAAGTCATTAAATACAGTATATATGTTATTTTATTTGTCATATTAAACTCAATCATTTGAGTGACAATAATCGTCAAGTAAAATGTCATAATCGTGACAGCTCTAATGAGGTGTCCTCTCTAATGTCTCCGTCCGTCCGTCCGTCCGTCCGTCCGTCTCTACTGTATCTCTGTCTCTGTCTTCTCTTTCTTTGTATTTCTCTTTGTCTCTCTCTCTCAATTAAATTAAAACCAAATGGGTTTTACTGGCAGGGGAATAAACATGTTTACATTGCCAAAGAAATAGAGAATTTGTATTATTAAAGATACCGTAGACCTATAGCCCTACTAGATTAAAGAAATATGTAAACAAAAACTAACTAAAAAGCTGTTAGAAGTGCTGTTTTTGCTGTTCCAAGTGAGCAATATCGGCAGTCTTTTGGGAAATGTGTGTAACCTATCCTCCTCTGGGCAGTTGACTACGTGTCAATATTTTTACTGGTTAAATAAAGGTTAAAATAATAATAAGTAATAACTTAACCCATTAAACCGGGAAAGCATCTAGTTTCATTTTAGATTAGCAATATACATACAGTTTTCTCAGAAAACTTAAGATTTAGAACATTGGTTGTTTGGTTCTCTAAAATGGCAGATTTAATCTGCTATTGTTGAACATTAAAAACAAATCTTGAGTTGAATAATTTTTGCATTTTACGGCCAAACATATGGTTTTGGGGTTCCTTTGCACAAAAGAGTTTGAGAACTACTGATTTAGAAGGCATTTGTAGAATCAGCCTCATGTCTTGCTGGGTTAAAATATGAAAGTATAAAAATAAATAGCATGTTTTAAATCTCTCTCTCTCTCTCTCTCTCTGTCTCTCTCTCTTACATGTATATGTTATTCCCCTTCATGTTATTCCCCCGTTCACCTCCCAGCAGGAGGGAGGGAGGATAGTCATTCCTGGCTGCGTGCGTGCGTGCGTGCGTGCGTGCGTGCGTGCGTGCGTGCGTGCGTGCGTGCGTGCGTGCGTGCGTGCGTGCGTGCGTGCGTGCGTGCGTGCGTGCGCCTGTTTGTCTAAGTGTCTGCACATGCATTAACCTGCCGTTACCCCCGTGACTCCCCCCAGGGTGAGATTGCGTCGTGTGCGGGACCCCTCCTCTACCTGTGGACCATGAAGGGTCAACTGTTGGCCTGGACGGACACTTCGTGCGGCCCGCAGGGGGACATCCTGTGTGTGGCGTTCACCCAGAAACACGAGTGGGACGCCAGGAACGCCATCGTCACCGGCTGCCAGGACGGGATCATACGGGTGCGTTGGTTCTGTGTGCCACATATTAGGATTATAGGGATGTCCCGATCACGTTATTTCGCTCCCGATCCGATTCCGATCATTTGAAAATGGCGTGATCGACCCCGACTTCCGATCGGATCGGGACAACCTTAAAGATGGAGTGCCACGATTTTTGTCCACCCTAAAACATGATCATCAGGTATTATTATAATATAAGGGGGAAGAACTTTTTCCAAAAAGTGTGCAGTATTTGTTAAAATCATGCTTTTATGTGGACACGCCCACCAGTTCATTAAGTATGCCTGGTTTGCGGTGATGGGTGGTGATCCACCTGCACTGAAGCCGCACCCACAGCTGTAGTTGTATGATAAAGTGTAGGCTACTGTACACAGCACTGGTTCTGGGGAGAGGTCCTTGGGGGCGGTTCCAGGATGTCAACATGCTAAATGATTGATCGTACAGAATGGGTCACTCTCAGAGTTAAAGGAGCATTCAGTGATTTGGGTGATTTGGAAAACCACCCAGTCCGCCCCGGTAACAAAATGTGCACATGCACGCTCTACAGTGGGGGGAAGTGCAACAGGCCAACAGCATGTGCACCAAGGCCCGCCCCCAGTCGATCATGATTGGAGGAAGGCCCCTCTCATCCTGATTGGATGAAGGCTTTGCCACCCGCCACCAAAACTGAAACTAGGGTTTTTTTTACCCCAGGGGCTCACTGGGGACAGGGAGGAACTCCTTATATGGTCAGCACACTCTATAGTAGGGAGGATTATCCAGAAAAAAATAAAAAATAAGTGATATTTGAATTAAGTAAAATCACTGAATATACCTAGCCTGACACTCAGCCTGAATTTTCATTTCGTTTCACTCCATTATTCAGTCTGAACGCCCTCCCTACTACAGCCGTTTCTGAGATGGGCGTTGACAAAGAGGCAGTCTTCGGCGATTGGTTCACCCTTAACCAATCACAATAGTAGCAAAGCAGATGACAAGGCTCCGACCGCAGCAGGCTGAACTTAGCCGTGGTTGAGGGCATGTCAGCGGGGGGGGACAGAGCTAAATGGCCGGGGCATGGGACTCGAGTGCGAAATTGCGATTATGCAACAGTTACCAAAAAAAAAAAACACGTCAACTCAATGTCATTGTAACTAACATTTTCGAGCGAAAAAATAATTTTTTGAATGAGACTTTCACCCAGTATGAAGCTAAATGTGACACCAAAAGAGTAGCATAAGTTGCTATGCTACGTCTGGACGGCGCTGTTGTTTTGACGTCATCGAGTTGAAACGACGCTGATTCGTCGGTCAGATTTCCAACCGAGTCTCAGACCTCCTTCGAGAGCGTCACCAGACCCTGAATCGCCTGAATATATTTTTTTAATGGGCGTGGCTAGCGATTCAGGGGCTGGAGCCAGGCTAGAATATACCTTTAAAGGAATATTTCACTTTGAAACTTGTTTGGGGTCATGTTAAGGTCTACTCAGGCTTTTGTGAACACCCCAGGTAGTTTTCAAAGTTGCTTGATTCAGTATTTAGATGTTTGATATTCATTTTATCAGACACGCCCCTTCCTTTACAAACCCATCGTAACTTCAAACTCCATTTGAACCATGATAGATTCATTAAAGAGCCCGTCTTTGGTTCTGGTGACTGATGTTGTCCTTCTAATGCGTGAGTGGCCTGTGTTTTTTTTCAATTACTTTTTTGTTCATTTTATTCAATGGTTATATTATAATTAAAAAACACAGCTCCGTCACACATTATATATCAGTCACCAGAACAAGGATGCTGCAGATAAAATGGATATCAATTATCTCAATTCTGAATAAACAACTTAAAAACTGGGGAAACGGCAAAGACTGAGTAGACGTTAAAATGACCCCAAACATGTTTGAAAGTGAAATATCCCTTAACCCATTTTGGGCCCTTTTGGTGTTTTAAACATTATGTTATAATTTAGCTATTGAAAAATAGCAGATCTACAAGCTCATAGCGCGCCACCGAGTGGCGCGCTATGAGCTTGTAGGTCTGCTATTTTTTTTTTTATCGTGAAAATATGGCGCAAATCCTGACAGAAAACTGTCAGGATTTAGAAGACATTTTATAAATTTCGACGTCAGGCCTAAATGGTTTAATTCCCTTTAAATGAATGAGGAGAGGGGGGGGGGGGGGGGTTGGGGGGGGGGGCTCCGTGGCCACGTGTCTATAAACCAAACTGGGGCTCCTTGAATGTAAAATGGTAGAGAAATCTCCCGTACGTGATGAGAGGGAGGAATGTCTGTCTTTTTTAAATTGAATCCATATGAATAATGGCTCAGAATGAGACGCTACAGCGTGTACTGTATTGTTTCAAATATGGCAGTCATTATACTGGTGTGTAAGCACTGCAGATATTTTGGATGTCAACCAACGCATTAATAACGGCATATGGTATTGTGTGTGTGTGTGTGTGTGTGTGTGTGTGTGTGTGTGTGTGTGTGTGTGTGTGTGTGTGTGTGTGTGTGTGTGTGTGTGTGTGTGTGTGTGTGTGTGTGTGTGTGTGTGTGTGTGTGTGTGTGTGTGTGTGTGTGTGTGTGTGCGTGTGTGCGTGCGTGCGTGCGTGCGTGTGTGCGCGTGCGTGCGCGCGCGCCGGGGCCGTGCTTGTGCGTGCACTTTCTTTTTGGGGTTATTATTAACATAAGCAGATGCTGCATCTCTTGCAATCAGAGCTGCAAACTCTAAATTGGGCCTCAGGTGGCAACGGGTGTCCACGCCAAATCCACACACTCCATCCACAAATAGGATCATTATTATCTTATTATTACCGTGTGTGTGTGTGTGTGTGTGTGCGTGCGTGCGCACGCCCGCCCGCCCGCGTTTATTATGTTGAATTATGTCTGATTTATTTTTTGCCACTCGTTCTGTGTCGCTCTCACACAGATATGGAGGACGGAGTACACCAGAGCACAATTACCTGGCCCTCCGGAGGAGCCCGCGTCTCCAGGGCGAGAGCATCCCGCGCAGACAGAGAGACGTGGTAATGCAACCGTCCCTTTTAAATGTGTCAAGAGGCGCCGCAACAGGACATGCAAATAATAGTAATAATAAATAGCTTTATTTTATATAGCACCCTTCAAAACAAAGTTACAAAGTGCTTCACAGCAAATGCAGAGGGACACAATAGGTTAAAACATTTGGGGAATAAAGGCAGCTTTTCTAAAAGTGAGTTTTGGGGAGGGATTTGAACCGGAGCACGGACTCTCTGAGCCCGATCGCCACAGGGAGGGCATTCCAGAGAGTCGGAGCTCTTCATGCAAATGCACCATCTCCTTTTGTTTAGCGTCTGAAATGTGGAGTGATTAGGAGAGCTTTGTCTGAGGAGCTCAAACTACATTTTGGTACATAATGGTCTTAACCCATTTAGGCCTGACGTGGAAATAAATCCTCCGGTTTTCTGAAATAAATATTTTCACGACTTTTTTCAAAACTAGCAGACCTACAAGCTTGTAACGTGCCACTCAGTGGCACGCTATGAGCTTGTAGATCTGGCTATTTTTCAATAGCTAAATTACAACATAATGTTTAAAACACCAAAAGGGGTTAATGTAGTTAAAATCAGCTAAATACAAGGATGCAAGAACTGGCGAAATATGGATACTGCTGCAGAGTCTCGGATGTGCATCGGGTCGCGCGTCGAAAGATCCGATCTACAAGGTCACGGTGCGACATTCTGTGACCTTATATTTCAATGCGCGACGCCGACACACAACTGAGTTTGAATCCAGCTTCAATCAATCTAATGATATATTTGTCACACGACACAAATACAGGATGAAAATTAAAGTGGAGTTGGAGATCGAGGGACAACTTTGAAAGAAATGCAACCATACAAAAAAGAAAATAATAAAATAATGAGCTTATTATTTTTGCATTACGTCACTGTCGTTCAGAAATATATATATATTTTAATGAATGAATGCCCTACAGATCTGTAAGCTCGAAAGCTTCCAACTTATAGAGCTACTACTTTTGCATTTTTTTGTATTTATTTTTTAATCCTGAAATGTCAGTTTTGGACATAATGAGGTTTCCACCCGAACACAGACAATATTTGATAGATAAAGACCTGTAATTTCAGAAGTGTGGTATAGGGTGATTATTCGTAAAGCGCTCATCATCTCATACCGTGCGAGGTACTCTCGGTGCGGGAGATTTCCAGATGAAAGTTTATAATGCTTGGCCCACATCCCTCGCTAGCATTAAGACCTAGCAGGAATTATGTTGTTATAAAGTTATTAAACATGGAGGCAGTAAACACTGATGAGTAATTCTGCTGACGTGTGTGTGTGTGTGTGTGTGTGTGTGTGTGTGTGTGTGTGTGTGTGTGTGTGTGTGTGTGTGTGTGTGTGTGTGTGTGTGTGTGTGTGTGTGTGTGTGTGTGTGTGTGTGTGTGTGTGTGTGTGTGTGTGTGTGTGTGTGTGTGTGTGTGTGTGTGTGTGTGTGTGTGTGTGTGTGTGTAATTTAGAAAGCAATAATACCCAAATCCAATTTGGCATACATTGGTTACAGCCTCGCGACACCTCACAGGAGTATTACACTTGGCAAATTACATTGGGAACAAGTCTTTGCGTAACACTGAGGCATCGGGAGAGGATATATTGGAGGGATTCTTTCCGCCTTTTAACAGGCGGCTGACCACAGATAAACACCACTGCTTAACCACTTTTGCTGTATGGCTGACCGGAGTCCCCCAGGGCTCTGTACTTAACTAGTGTATTTTCTTGATATTGTGGGGGAAAGCTTTTGCTTGCTGAGAAATAGCAGATCTACAAGCATGCGACACATCGGCTATTTTGAGCAAAAGCTCAAAAGGCTGGGGTTGGTTAATTCACACAGTAAATTCACATAGTTCTTTTTTCCGTGGACGGTCGTTCACCAGAAGGAGTAGGGTTGGGATTTGGAAGGATTGAGTGACCGTCACTATCGTCAACGTCACGCATAAATCATTGGGCTCTTTATGAGAAGTAATAAGTTCTAATAACGGTCTTGAAAGTTCGTGCATACATTTAATGCTGTGTTTCACTTTTCTTTCTCCACTTTACTTAGAGAACCCAATGACAGCTTATGGTGTCTTATAATCACCATAATGCATTTTAACCCATTTTGGGGCGGGAACCCCTTTTGGTGTTAGCATTATGTTATGCTTCAGCTATTGAAAAATAGCAGATCTAAAAGCTCATCTACGAGCTTGTACGTCTGCTATTTTTGAAAAATCGAAGAACGACTGACATAGAAACATAGCTTTTTCAGAAAACTGTCAGGATGTAGAAGACATTTTTAGAATCTGATCTCAGGTCAAAATGGGTTAAGTAAGTTCATAATGCATTATGCAGTAGACATGGGCTTAAACATCATGTTGGTATGGTTGGCTCCTCTGCAGCGGGGAGTGGTTGCTGGGAGAGACATCTGGTGTTGTGTCGAGAGCTCAACCGAAGTCAGTCCACGTCTGGACGCCGCTATAAGATGAACCCTGCCATCACTGCACTGGCCATGTCCAGGTAGAGCACACACACACACACACACCTCTACAGTGTATATGGTTGCTGTCGGGCAGAAACGTCCCATCTCTGTATTTTAACTTTTATTTTTATATTAAAGGTATATTCAGTGATTTCACTTAATTCAAATATCACTTTTTCTTTCTTTTGTTGTGATAATCCTCCCTACTATAGAGTGTGCTGACCATATAAGGAGTTCCTCCCTGTCCCCAGTTAACTGCAGGGGTCAAAAAACCCTAGTTTCGCTTTTGGTGGTGGGTGACAAAGCCTTCATCCAATCAGGATAGAGGGGCCTTCCTCCAATCAGGATCTAGCGGGGTGGGCCTTGGTGCACGTGCTGTTGGCCTGTAGAGCGTGTGCATACATATCTTGTTACCGTCACCCAAATCACTGCATACTCTTTTAACGCCCTACTTGAACACATGACAGCGTCACACAAAACTATCAAAAGCAGCAGAAGGTGGCTCAAGTTTGTAGATCTGCTACTTTTGCTATTTTTTTATTTGAATCCTGAAAAGTAACAGTTCCACCCGACAGAGACGAAATAGACCTATGTTTTGTTTTTTTTTACGACGTAGTTCACAGATAAAATGCCTTATTTTCTATCAATTACACACCCCATGAAGCCTTGAATTCATGGAGATGTTTTAGTTTTTGCCAATAATTTGATGACCGGTGGAGACTCCTGTCATCATTAGTGTGGCAGGGCAACCAGACTATTGTTGTTGTAAATGAGCGATACTTTGCCGCGCTACTCCTCCCCATGTCAAATCGACCGGCTTCATCGGGAATCGTGTGCTTGTATTTTGCTAAGAGATCCGTTGTATAGTTTCATTGATATGAATTAATTAGTTCTCCATAGACTTACAATGGGAAGATCGAAGACTAATTATTAAGGCTCCAATTTAAGTATTTTTTCCCTCAGAGACCGTAAGCGCCATGTTTACAAGATTTGGGGGGCGGAGGTTCATAATAATTATGAAAATTTATTGGAAAGGAATTACATCAGTCGGCCTGATGGTGGTGCTATAACAGCCCACTTTACGTTTTTCCCTATAACTCTTGAACCGTAAGTCGTAAAATCAAAAAAATTCCATGGATTCCTTGGGTCATGACGCATCTCCCCATATAGGCCACCAAATTTGAATTTGAACACACTCTTTGCTTCTCCTCCTTTTTGATTTTGTCCAAATCTCTCCAAAATTGGTACACATGATCTCCGGAGTCCGGACCTATCCGATTAAAACACCACAGGCAGAATTTTGATTCCGAATTTTGAAGCCGTAATCGGTTAGTGGGGTGGGCTTATTTTTCAAAACATGCCACAAATCATGAACCAAACGTCCAATCCACCCCGCATTTGAATCACATTTCGCGGATGGTTTAATCAACCAAAGAGCTAAAAGCAATTCCATTTTCATCCATAGGGGGTGCCGTAAATGCAAAACATGTAACCATTTGTTGCAAAAACATGATTTTTGGGGGATAAATCCCCCCCTACTTACACATGATCACAGGGGTGACTTGCCATTGTAATTGGGTAGCAAAATTAGTGGGAGGGGCCTATGTAAGCGATTGCGGCAACCACACTTTGCACTTTTTGCGAGCTTTCTAGTATATGTTTTGTAATTCTACAAGTAACTACTGTAGTAACTAAAGTTTTCAAATAAATGTAGTGGAGTGAGAGTACGATAATTGCCTCTGATATGGGTAAGTAAAAGTATTGGAAATTGGAAATAGTCAAGTAAACCTACAAATACCTCAAAATTACTTTAAAACAGTTTCAAACAGTTGTTTGACTGTTAGGCTAGTGTAACATTGTAAAGTACTCAAATAGGCTACTGTACTAAAGAACACGTTTTAGGTATTTTTTTAAATTTCTTCTGTATTCAATACTTTTACTTCTACCTCACTTACACGTCAGAGGGAAATATTGTAGGCCTACTTTTACTCCACTACAATTTGTGAAAACTTTAGTTAGGCTACTAGTTACTGTAGAATTAAGATTTAAACTTTAGTTAGGCTACTAGTTACTGTAGAATTAAGATTTAAACTTTAGTTAGGCTACTAGTTACTGTAGAATTAAGATTTAAACTTTAGTTAGGCTACTAGTTACTGTAGAATTAAGATTTAAACTTTAGTTAGGCTACTAGTTACTGTAGAATTAAGATTTAAACTTTAGTTAGGCTACTAGTTACTGTAGAATTAAGATTTTGAGTATCATTACAAATCACGATAACCACTTCAGTCGTATACATATTTCGGCCATTTGAAAATAGCAGATCGTCTATTTTCAAAAGATTTTTGTAATACATTTTGACAATTATGAAATGGGACACTGCGCAATGAGTACTTTTACTTTTGGTACTTTAGGTATATTTTTTGCACTTTAGCACTTTTAGTCAAGGTTCGACTCCCGATCCCGACAGCCTTTACTGCATGTCACTCCCCCATCTCTCTCCCCATTTCCTGTCAGCCTACTATAAAAAAATATAAAATAAAGGCGAAAGCCGTAAAAGAAACATAAAAAAACAAAAACAAAAAAAACTGATTCTTCATCTTGATAATCTAATTGGGTTTAAGAGCATGCACTTCTATAACAATCTAGTCACTCCAGTTCTATGGTCGCTGAGGTGGAGGTTATGTAACTCGATGGAGAACACCAGATTGATCCATTTTAAAAACAGATTCTTCATCTAATTGGTTTAAGAAGCATAAAGGAAGGGAATTTGCCATTAGTGTCTCTTTGCCAATGAACAAATAGTACCCTTGAACTGGCCCCGTCCAATCACGCCGGTCACCGTGTCCAATTTCCTGTAAACAAAGTCAGGAATTCGCAGTGGTAGACGGTAACTAGTACATTTACTTGAGTACTCTTTTGAATACTTACGTTTTGTTTTTTTGTGCATGCACTTCTATAACAAAAAACATCAATGGATGCACCTGGGACGTATCCTCAGTGATGTATCCCAAGGTCATCGGGGTTTCGGGTCTGTCGAACATCATACCCCTCGCTCAGGCGACCCAGCTGGGGTGATCAAGTCCCGACTTACGTCCCAGTAGCTACCCTCGATCAGTCCCATTAGAAAGACCAAGGCCACAGAATCCGTTGGAACTACTCCAGAACTACTCTGCCAGGGCTGGGAGGTACGCTTCTGGCGCATGGAGGGACTAGGCTCTGTGGGTTGACTCCTGTCCAGGCCCCTCCTACGTCTCACCAGGTCCACTCCTGCTCTCACCAAGCCCAGGACCTGTGCGTTGCACCAGAGTCCCAGCACCAGGCACTTCATTCAGGAGTGGTGGATTCCTAAGCCGCAATGTAACATGTAACATTTTTTTATTTTTATGTTTTCACATAAAGATGAATGAAAGGTATAAATTATAAGCACAATAGATGATGATTTTTATTCTATCCTGTAGTTATTAATTTGTGGAATACCACAAAAATAATCTGGAGATGAGAATCTGGAGATGAGAGGTCTCTGCAGTCTGCCCGACAGCAATGCTATACGTTATCACCCGTAAAGAACAGGCGAGCAACACGGTCCGTGGCGCTACGGAGAATTCATTCTTCTGTTGTCCTCAAATCTCCATGTGCTTGTGTTGTCTCTCTGCAGGAGCCATGCCACTCTGTTGGCAGGCGACGCCTGGGGCAGGGTCTACATCTGGACCTGCGAGTGATGGCAACAGTGGTTCTCGGAGGGGTACAAACTATTTTATTTGTACACTCTCAGAGTTAACTGATCTGTAAAAGGGTCCATTTTGTTCCATGTGTACACACTCAGTTACAGCCCCATAAGGGTCCATTTGGTTCCTACTGTAACTATGAATCATTTAGCAAATGGATGAATTGACGTGTAGGATTTGCCTGTGTGGATTTTTTTTATTTGCTTTCAGGGAAGGCAATCTTATACTGTACTGAACACATTTTATTTGTTCATATTTTGGTCATTTTGTTAAGAGTCTATAGAGTAATACAATTAAAATCCTTCCAGATTGCACATGATGTGAATTATGTTTACGTATTTTAAAGATACAGAACAGTATACTGTATTCTAATGGAAGGCAGCTGTGTGATTCTGTAATGCGTATGTGTAAATAATTTGATGGAATTATAATTAAATTATAATTGTTTTATTGTTCTGTTGTGTGTAAGTACTTGTGTGTGAAATATCAACAGCTAGACACCAGAACTATGTGACTTCACCATGCATGTGCCTTCTCTGAGGCCTCTTTTAGACGGCGACCATCTCCAGATAAAACGTCAAAGTCCCGTTGCGTTCTCATTTTTGAGTGGTGCAAACCACTCCAACTGGCTTTGTACCTGTGTACCCGTGTTTGTACCAAAAAAACGAGCATGGTTGCTATGGTTAGTATGTGACGTCACTGCACCACTCAGTTCACACGGGTGTGATTTTTTATTGACCCTTTACACGAGAACGCACACTTTATGAAAACGCTATAATGTCGCTAGGTGGCGGTAACGGGCTGCCAAATAGACCAGTCACCCACGTTACGTACAAGAAGAATAGCCAGCTCCCCCTTCACGCAACCCTAACGGGGTTTTGCTTCCAGAACACAACGTGGTTGTGTCATCTCATGTAAAGACCACCTGAGTCTCCACACTGAACCTGTAGGCTCTGCAGGCAACAGGCCCAGGTGTCCTCCATGAGCCATCAAGCCTAGCTAGCCTGCTAGGAAGCATGCAGGGACGGAGGAGGCGGGCTATTTAAGTCCTCAAATTGTCGCGCCCTGCCCCTTTACACACACACACACATACACACACACACAAACACCCCAACAAGAAGTACTGTACGTTTTAGTGTATTTTAACAAAAAAAGGTCAAATAAACAACTCTGAATAATGATGTTCCTTGGTAAAGCAGCAACAAGTGTATGTGTAAGTCTATGTGGATGCGTTGTGAGCTTGTAAACGTGTGTGTGTGTGTGTGTGTGTGTGTGTGTGTGTGTGTGTGTGTGTGTGTGTGTGTGTGTGTGTGTGTGTGTGTGTGTGTGTGTGTGTGTGTGTGTGTGTGTGTGTGTGTGTGTGTGTGTGTGTGTTCAATATTTTTCCTGGACCTGGTCATTTGAAAGGTCCATAAGACCATGGTCACTTTTTGGTAGGTACCAAAAGGTTCAGATTAATCACATGACGCTGCTGCTTTACTTTATTTAATTTCTTCAAGACAATCTACAAATTTCATTTCATTTCTTCAAGACAATCTACGATTTCATTTCTTGCCTGAATAACAAGACCATATTTTGAATAATCAATTTCTAACCAATGGAGCAACTATTTTAGATGTCTCTTTTGGAGTTGCATCATGGCAAGGTAACTATACAACCCTTGCTGTGTGTGTGCATATATTTATATATATTTCATGAACAATCAAATTGTTGTGTGTTTGGTAGCTTTCTGTCTTTGTGTAGGCCCACATGTCGTCACCGCTACATCTGGGACCCAGGAGACGGCATCAAAGGAGGAAGATCTGCCACTTGACAAATTTGCTATAATTGGGAGATCAACAGGCATCAGCTTCCCTGACTCACCGTGTCGGTTCCACGATGTCTGTGCATGACATTTGTGCCGTGGTAATATATAAAGCGCTAGCGTGCAATCGGGAGCGAATCCTTCTGCCCAACGGTGACTGGGTATTTTGTCTTTCACAAATGGTTGCACTGGTATAGAAATGTTGCACTTGACAGTGCACCTGAAAGGAGGACTGAACAGAGATGACCATGCTGCTGTGGCGATGGGGGGCAAGGTGTATTCCTTCGGAGGGTACTGGGAGAACAAGGTTCACATTGAGGTGCACATCTTCAACACAGTATCTTTGCGCTGGACAAAGTTGCCCCCAATGACAACTGGGGAGGTTCCCTCCATTCGCTGGGGCCACAGCGTTGTGCTGATAGACAACATTGTCTACATCTGCGGGGGATGGACTAACAAATGGGAGCACTATGACATACTTTATGCATTCAACGTCTACACCCACGGATGGTCCAAGCCCAAGGTTTCTGGGACTGTTCCAGGAGTGAGGTACAGCCACTCAGCCTGTGTCTTGGGAAAGGTTATGTATATCTATGGAGGGTACACCAAGCTGTCCAGGTACACCAACGTTATCTACAAGCTGGACACCAACACGATGGTCTGGTCTTTAATTAACACCACAGGTACTCCGCCACCTGCTCTACAATGTCACTCTTCTACTATCATCGGGACAAAGATGTTTGTATTTAAGGGCCAATGGTACAACAACTTTACCGTGTTTGACACAGAGACCAACCACTGGCTAAGCACGGAACCTTCTGCACAGCTTCTTGAAGAACGATGCTGGGGTCATTCAGCCTTTGCCTACAATGGAGAGCTGTACATATTTGGTGGCAGCAACTGTGTTGATCTGTGGAAATTTAGCCCAGACACCTTGAAGTGGAAGAGGGTTGTGCCCAAGGGTAAACGTCTGACAGGTCGGATGTATTCATGGATGTGCTGTTGCATGGTGGGAGAGCGTGTCATCCTCTATGGAGGAGGCGTGCCTGATAACCTGTACATCTTAGACTTAAGTCCTAGTCTGAAGATGATATGCAAGCTAGCAGTTATTCGGTACTGTCTGGAGGAGTCCGAACTCCCACACGACATCAGATGGGAACTGGCAACCATGGCTGGAAACAGCAAAAGAAAAAGTGACTGACAACGCCAGAGAAAAGAAACAGAGTTATATAGATTCAGGATACAGTTTGTAAAGGAGAACTGGGGATGGAAGAGGAAAACGTTGTAGTTGGAGACCATGTTTTTGTTTGTTTTTGAGCGGGGCTAGCCCCTCAAGTCTGGCTTTTGAAATGATATCATATGGCAGCCAAGTCTATGGACTTTTACTGTTTGTTCAGAGTGATTTTTTAAAAATGTGTTGTTTATTTTGCCATTGATTTTGTCATGTTTAATATATTTTTTATCCCACAATTTTGTAACCCATTTTTCAGCCCTGTGTCAATTATCTAATATGATCCTGGGCTCTACACACCCTCCGCCAACCTAGTCCCCATATATGGGGGACATGGGGAGAGCAACAGACTTGAACTCATGCTTCCTTCATGCCTGAGTGTCCAAGTTGCTCCTTTACACCTGACAGCGGGGAGTTTCCCTGGTTGGACGTAGCGCGTGGAAGGAACACGTTATTCCAACAGTGGGAGGCAGTTTAGAGACCAGGATTACTGCATGTTTTTTGTAAGGGCACGGGGAGAACATGCAAACTCCACACAGAAAGGCCCTTTCGCCAACCCCGCCTTGGGTATGGGCACTGATGACGCGGAGGAGGAAACACGCCACCAGCACCCACAGCGTCCCGGGACGCCAGGACCTTCTAGCTGTGAGGCGACAGCACTACCAACTGTGCCACCGTGCCCCTGATTTTGTCATGTTTGAGGCCATATTAAAGTGAGCATTGAACCGGAAAACTCCACACCTTCAGTGTTTCCTGCTCTGTGAGTGTCCATGGCTAACCTCGCAAACCACTGAACTGATCAGAACTAAAACTTCCTGAGCTGCCAGTAGACCCAAGGAAGTACCTCCCCGAATATTTTCATATATTGTGAATGTTTTGTCGATTCATAATCTCAGACCGCCACCCCTCCATATTTGATCAAGACTGATCAATGACGTGCAAGATCCACAGGGAAGTGTGGAAGTGACCTTACAATATGTTCTAAATCGAGTCATGGGCACAGACCTGGCTTTATTGTTTTGCGTATTGTTTTGGCAATGGAAAAGTTTTCTCATGCCAATAAAGCTCCTTTAAATTGAATTGAGTACAGCCTGGTCCTATGACAGAAGCTTTCTCCCCACTTATCTTTGTATGTAGCTATGCTCTCTCCCTGCTCTATTTGACAACCGACCTGAGTGTTTAATGTACTTCTCAAGTAATAAACTTCTAACTTCTAATTTAAAGTGTCTCTGACTGTTTGCTTCCACAAATACTGATTGATTCAGAATGCCCTGACAGAAGCCAGCCATGGCGCTATGAGTCCATTCTTGTTACATTTGTAATATCTTCTATTTTATATGTTCCTTTCTTGTAGGTTTTTACTATGATCTATGTGTATTTTTACAACGTGGCCCCTAGGGGTTGAGCCAACTAGTCCCTAGGAGACAGACACCTAAACCGCTTCCTTTGAAGCTCTCCAAGGCATATGGGCTCTTAACTGCTTAAACCCTATATCGTTGCTGTCATGTGGAAACCTATGTCCAAAACCATTTTAAAATAGTGAAAAATAGCTACAAGCTCACACAACGCTCAGGGCCTGACATCCCTGTCACAAAGTGCTGTGAGAGGGGCCTGATGTGACAGGGCTCTGTTACATACTCACATATTGACATACTGACAATGATACCGATGTGATATTGGCATGATACTGACCATAATACTGTCATGATACTGACATATTGACCATGATACTGACATGATATTGACCATGATACTGACCATAATACTGTCATGATACTGACATATTGACCATGATACTGACATGATATTGACCATGATACTGGCCATAATACTGTCATGATACTGACATGATATTGACTGTGATACTGGCATTATCAGTATCATGGTCATTTGAATGGTTAAGCATTCAAAGGAAGTGTAGAGTATCCAGTCTTGCACCACAGTCCTCACACCCCTTCAGAGTAGAGCTGTCGAGATATAAAAGAGATATTCTCTCTCCATTCTCTCTCCACTCCTCTCTTGAAGGGGGGAGGTCTCTCTCTTTAACCTTTGTGTGTGTGGATAATTGTGCTAAGTGGAGTAGCTTAATAGAGTGGAAAATAGCCCTCATAATTTTCCCAGAGAGCGAGCAATGACCTTCTCTAAAGACAACGGCCATCTCCATTCTCTCTAGACCACTGGTTTTATGATATGAAATGTCAAGCAGTTGGGCTGCTCAGAATAATTAAATCAAATAAATTATTGCACCTAGGCAGAACCATCTTGTAGCCTAACCCAATTATAATGCACTGTAAAGCTAATTATTAACCATGATTACAATTAGTCTAATTTGAATAAATGTAGTCATTAGTGTGTTCATCCTAGTCGCTGAGTCTAAGCCGTGAGGGGGGGTTTGGTGTGTGTGTGTGTGTGTGTGTGTGTGTCTCTCTTCTCGTCTCACGTCGCAAGCAGTAATGTGTAGAGAGCATCATTTTCTTCCTCCGCAACCTCCGTCTTCGTCCCATTTTTCACAAACTGACCTTCACAAAATGGCCGACACCCTTAACCTTCCCTGGGCAGCCGAGCGTGATACAGTACCTGCTGTCTCCAGAATTCACATGCAGTGTTTACGTCTGTGTGGTGTGTGTGTTGTCCAGACTTCCAAATGAGAAGCACTACTGCACTTCTTGGTGCCAACTATAGGGAACGGCTCGGTAAAACTAGAAAGATTTAACCACCCCGCCGTGGTGTCCCTATTTTGAGCCAAATAAATTATTCAAATGTTTCAAAGATTTAATTCTTATGTTGAAAAATAACTCGAATCCACAAGCTTCCAATACTTGTCATACAACGATGAATATATGGCTTAGCTCAGGGGTTCTCAACCCGTGGGTCGCGACCCCTCGGGGGGTCGCCAAATTATTTTAGGGGGTCCCCAAATTATTTTAAAAAAATAAATAAAATAAAAAGATGTTTTTAAATTTTATTTTTTCAAAAATAGCAGACCTACAAGCTCGTAGCGCGCCACTCGGTGGCGCGCTATGAGCTTGTAGATCTGCTATTTTTCAATAGCTAAATTATAACAATGCTTAAAACACCAAAAGGTGTTCCCGCCCAAAATGGTTTAAGGTTATTGTAGCAGTCAATTTATATTGGGGGTCGGGAGGGGGCGGGGGTCCCGAGACATTGCCAAAGCATTTCCGGGGGTCCCCGGCCAAAAACGTTGAGAACCCCTGGCTTAGCTAACCACTTAATCCAGGGGTCTTCAACAGGTCAGCCACATGTTATGTGTGACGTAACATACCAAATCTAGCAGCTCACAACACCTTGCAGCACGAGGCGTTGTGAGCTTGATCGTCTATTTTCAGAGAATTGTTGTAGAGGGAAAAAGAGCAGACCCAACATCAGGTAGTCATGGTGACTAAATATTGAGGGTTTAAAAGGTTTGGAAACACACATTAGCATGAATCTAACATATTAATAGAAAAGATTGTGTGTCAAACAAGTATATCAAGCTAGGTAACAATGAAATCTGGGGAAAAAGTGTAATTTTCAATACTATTTTATACAATAACTAGAAAAAGTGCCCTTCTGGGCACAGGTCTCCACCAGGAGGATAGGACTGTGTGAGATGTTTGGCAAAATGTTTAGGAGTAATATAAACATGTTTGTTTGTTTGTTTGTTTTTTGCAACAATGTTCTTTTGTTGAGGAAATGCAGAGCCAGATCACTCATAGCATCTCTGAGGATAGAATTCTGGATGAGCAGGACATGTGCAGCATTTTGAACAAAACGGGCCACTCCTGAAAACTTTGGAAGGCAATGTTAGCCAATCAGTGTAGAATCTGAGAAATCCAACAGACTGTCTTGTTCACATGACTACAGAGATCATGTGTACCGATTTGCGTGAGATTTGGATGAAATCTGTGCGACTAACATAAGCAATGTGTTTTGCAGAAATCGGCCTCATGGTGGCGCTATAACCGGTAGATGTGGAGGGATGCAGAGACAATGTTTTTCCATGGCCTCTAGGGAGTGCGCATACATAAGTTGTATACAGATCGATGCAGTTATAGCTAAAAACAGGAATTGGCCTGTTATAGCGCCACCATGAGGCTGATTTGGAAAAGAATGAGTGGCATGTCGTCCTCGGCCTAGTGGAAATGTGCGTGTATAATTTCACGGAAATTGCACACTGTGTTTGTGATTTGCGACATTTTGTTCGAAACGGACCAATCATGTGAGCTTTGGAAGCCAATCTTAGCCAATCAGGATGGAAGATGGGAAATGGTGCAGATCCGTGTTGATCACATGACTATGAAGATAGTGTATACCGAATTGTGTGATGTATGGATAAAATGTGTACGAGTAATGTACAGAAATGTGTTTTGCCTAAATCGGCCTCATGGTGGCGCTATAACAAGCCATTGAAGAATATTTGGGGCAGAGGTTCGTTGTTGGCATCCAGGGAGTGTGTGTGCAAAGTTTGGCATGGATCGGGCCAACGGGGCCGGAGATTAGCTGATAACGGACGGACGGAAGGAAGGAAGGAAGGAAGGAAGGAAGGAAGGACGGACACACGGACTGAGTGCAAAACATACTCTCTCCCCATGCCTTCGGCCTGGTGGAGACAATAATTATAGTTGGGGGAGTCCCTGCTCCATCTCTCTCTCTAAGCTAGGGGGTCCTTGATCTGAAAAGGGTCGAACCCCCTGACAAACCCTTTTAGGTTGACCAGGGTTTTTTACACCTAACCCACTTTCCCTGCCATGGCAGACGTCACCCTCCCCCCCGTCACTCCCCCGCCCAGCAGTCTGACATCACCCAGGCGTGCACACTCCGATCTGCCCCAGCAGTACGACGTAGTGCTGGGGCACTGGGGCTCAGTGTTCTTCCACTTTGCTGCCATGGCAAAAATGCACAATGTAAAAGTCCCTTATCTTGTGATTTTCTCAAAGTCACGTACACAACTTGAAGAATGAATTTGTTTGTGATTCTATTTTGTTTTATAACATTCTGGTAAGCTGATGATGTCATGGCAGCTCAGCTATATCTATATATAGGCTACTGTATGGAACTGTGAGGTCAGATGTAGAGACTTTGGCCAGTGAGTCATTATTATGACGTCACACCATGTCAGATATATCCATATGGAATCAGTGAGGTCATTGTAAAGGTATTGAACAGCCCATATATGGAGATCTAGGTGATGATCCAGGCGTCTCCATATATGGGTATCATCTTGCGTGGATTGTCAAAACAGAGAAACACACACACACACACACGCATATGGGTTGCAGATATGATTGGTTGTTTCAGTTAAACAATATGGCGCCGTCGTCTGGCCAGGGAACGCCAGAGGCGCTGCCGTCAGAGACTAGCAATCCCTGTTATGCCCATATTGGAGATCCTTGACTGTGATCAATATTAAGCCCGTATATGGGAATGCCAATATATGATCATATTGTGACAGTCTCATGATAACCACTGTGGTTGCCGCAAAGGTGACAGTTAACTATGGAATCATGCATTTCCCGTCAGTCAGTCAGTGTATCATTCAAAATCCCCATACATGGGGCCCAGGACCTCGCCCTTTAGACCTCGCTTTTCGCCCCCAGGCGTCTTACTGGTTATGCCAAGACCAGAATACTAGGGCATATAGTGTTCATGTAGTCAAGTGGTCTAATTGACATACATTAGCTGACACTGAATGTTAGAGCTGTTCATATATTTTTCTATTTGATTTGTTTATTAGTATGGTATTTATAGGAACATTTCAAAAGCCAAGTGTTGCAGAACAGTCTTATGGTGCAACAGTGAGTGAGATGCACGTCTTGCGACACAGTTTGGGATGTTTTCCGGCTTTGTAAGGCAACAGTTAACAGAAGCTACATGTACTAAACATTCCTGAACACAACAACATCTGGCATGCAGACTAGCCATGCCAAAGAGAAGCAACAAAACTAAACTTTCATCGTTGTCAGGCCAGAACCCTCTTATCTCCATATATAACTTTTAGTTTTTTTCGTAACTTTCCTCATCATACTACAACTACAGTGTCACACATAAAGGAGCAGATTTGCTTATGCTAGCTCAAAACGTGGCGCGAAGTGACGCGTTTTGAACTTGTCGATCTGCTACTTTTGCTACTTTTAAATTTGAATCCTGAAAAGTAACGGACCGTTTTAGACATTTGAGGTTTCCAACCGACAGAGACGCTTTGTCAAAACAAAACAAAGCAAAACGAACAAACAAAAAACTGTAGTGATGGAACGGAGCCGAACCGGCAGACGCAAGGCCAAGCAGTAACATTTGGAGTATCTGTAGTTTCATATTTATTTTTGTGGAAGGTTATGACTTTCACCCTCATCTATATTTTAAAGACAAACATTGTACTTTTGACTCCACTACATTCTTGGATAAAATACATCATGAATTAACCAAGTAATAAGCCACATAGTTGGAAAATAGTTAAAACAGATGTGCTGCAAGCTAGCTCACAACACGTCGTGATTTGCGACATGCTTTGAATTATATTCTATAGTTCTTGGGGGGGGGGGGGGGTCATTAAAAAGAAAACGTACTTTGTAATTTGTACTTTTGAATACTCCAGTGTTTTACAAAAAAAGGCATGTACTTTCAAATACTTACGTATTTTTAATAAGCTAGTACAAATCTAAAACTATAAGCAACTTCAACTTGTGGTCGAACAATATTTGACCAGGAGATGTATGTATATATCGTCTGCTCTGTCGGGTTAGATTTCAGGATTCAAATTAAAAAAAAACAGCAAAAGTACAATACAGCTTTTGTGTGACGCTGTAGTATGATCAAGTAGGGTGTTAATTTACGAAAAAACAAAATAGTTAGAATATGGAGATAATAGAGTTCTGCCCTTGACAGCAACTACTGTACATGAATACTTTGAGTACTTGTGACGGGGTTTGAGTACTTTGTCCAACACTGGTATATTTAACAAAAGAAAACACTTAATAATAAATGCCATACGTTTTCATAAATAGAGTCTTTTTGTTGTGATGTGACGGTATGGATGTCTCGCGGCCCCTCCCCAGGAGGGACGGTTGGGACATCCATCCATTGCGTCTACAGCTGCCTCTCCTGGAAGAGGATCTGAGCGTACACCGTGTCCGAGCAGGAGGTGGCGGAGGCCCCAGCGGCGGCGTCTGGGCCGGGGGAGTAGGAGGGGTCGGCGGGAGGCTCACTGGGCCGCGGTCTGACCAGCTCCAGCTCTGCGTATGTCAGACTGTCCTCTGTCGAGACTTTTGGCTGGAGAAGAGGACGGGGATTGGGGAGACATTGGGGACACATGAGAGAGAGGGAGACGAATAGAACAGAAAGAATAAGAGAGAGAGACGAGACAAGAGAGAGACGACGGAGAGAGAGAGAGAGGGAATACAGCCAGGAGATACGAGAGATATTGTGTAAGAGCGTAAACATTTCGGCGTTCAAAAGTACTGCAGTAGTGAGTTTTTAGCAGTCATAAATTAGTGGTTCTCAGTGTGGGGTCTGAGAACCCCCAGGGGTCCTTGGGGTGGCTCCTGGGTGTCCCCAGCAAAATGGGGAACTATTTTATACTTTTATTATTTGAAAATTGCTCATCTACAAGCTCAGATTGCACATTGTGAGCTTGTAGATCTGTTATTTGAAACAACGTGTGAACATTTTTGAATAATTTCGCTAATTGTAACAACACAAATCATTCTTCAGTTTTTTGTTTTGGGGGGGGGGGGGGGGGGTTTCAAATTGAGAGCCCATGGCCAAATACATAGCGATTTCGGGGTCCTTGACATGAAAATGTTTGAAAACCACCATAATCATAAATCATAACATTCTAGAATTCTAATGCATCAATAAGTATTCCTCTCTCTCTATACTACAAGTAGATGGGGTCGCCAAGTGGTTTTCATTTGCAGAAAGTATGTGTTTACAGGCCTCGCACGAACTTTTGGAACATTCAGTTTAGAAGAAAAAAACAGTGTACAATAGAAGTCCTATCCAGTATCCAATATCCTTCAGATCCTCAGAGCTGTGCTAATCCAATCAATATGGTCCCGTGCAAAGACTCCCACTCTAGCCAATCAGAATCAGCCATGTCAAGTTACGGGCCAATTAAATAGATTAATGTCACTTGCAAATGTACTAGAAAAATAATGAGTAGAAATATGATTGATTTTAAGATGCATTTACTCATGCCTACTTTGACGACTGTTACTGTAAATATATGAATTAATATAGATAAAATAAAGCATGGTGAATAAGTAATTGTGTTTGAGAAACAGAATGATGAGTGTCATAACTATGAGGATACAGCAATACACGTATGTGGTCTTCAACCAGTTTCATATCAAGGCCCATTATTTATTCGGAATATGAGCCACGGACCACCATTTGATGACATTTAGCCCCTCAGACCCAAAACTTAGAATATTTTGTTATCGTTGGATATGATTGTATCCACATTTCCATGCTGTATTGATGTGGTACGATTAGGAGAGATAACAGGCAAACGTCCCAATCCAAAATAAATAATTCTAACTCTTGAGAGCGTAAAATTAAACCAAATGGACCAACTCTCCATTTAGCTGGGGACCACCTGGAACCCCCCCTCAAGGACCACTGGTGGTCCCACTTAACCTGACTCCGCCAGATGGGGCAGCAGAGAGTACACTGGGTTCCCCCCTCCTGCTCCCATCTGGGAACTCTCAGGCAGACTTGATGCCCGGCCAACAAAACGGCCTGGCCAATCAGCGGCAGCTAGAGGCGGGATCAAGGCATACACAGTGCTGCCTTGATCCCGATTGGCCAGGCCGTTTTGTGGCCGGAGCATCAAGTCTGCCTGAGAGTTTCACAGATGGGAGCAGGGGGGGGGGAACTCAGTGTACTCTCTGCTGCCCCATCTGGCGGAGTCAGGTTAGGTCCCACTGCTAGACAATCAAGAATGCTTGGGAGTGCTACTGTAAGTCGGAAGTCCCGGCCATTGCATGCGACTCTGTAACCCAATTCAAAACGTGACGAAAACACAAACAAAAAAGATTCAGCAGCAGCACAGAATCTCCCCCAGCAAAAATACAGTGTTAATGTATGCATTTGTAACTCGGAGAGTGTACAGTATATCGTCTTTGTTGGGTGGAAACCTCATATGACAAAAAGGGGTTTACAGGATTCACATAAAATAAATGGCAAAAGTAGTAGATCTAATACTTTTGATGCTTTCGTGTGACGCTATGATCAAGTAGGTTTCTGCCCAACAGCAACAATGTGTTCAATTTGCACACACTCCCAGAGTGTTGAAGTATACAGTACTTAATAATATAATAGAAATCTTACAGGAACAGATCTCCTGGACTGGTTCTTTAAGCGTCTGGGCTTCCGCGGTCTTTGCGCGGCACTGGGAACTAGAACACAAGAACAACAAACAACACCTCAGATGAACGAATAGCAGCCCAGGAAGAGAACTATCAGAAAGACCTGGCACTGTCTGGGGTTGAAGCCAAGTCATTGGACTTGGCCCCTCAGTGGGTTTGAATTAGCATAATCTATTCAAAGTTTTCAACGGCAATGACCTTTTTTCCACAGTAGGCATTCTGTGACACCAAATAGTCGGGTAAATACAGGTGCTAGCAATGAGACTGTGTGTGTGTGTGTGTGTGTGTGTGTGTGTGTGTGTGTGTGTGTGTGTGTGTGTGTGTGTGTGTGTGTGTGTGTGTGTGTGTGTGTGTGTGTGTGTGTGTGTGTGTGTGTGTGTGTGTGTGTGTGTGTGTGTGTGTGCGTGCGTGCGTGCGTGCGTGCGTGCGTGCGTGCGTGCGTGCGTGCGTGCGTGCGTGCGTGCGTGCGTGCGTGCGTGCGTGCGTGCGTGCGTGCGTGCGTGCGTGCGTGCGTGCGTGCGTGCGTGCGTGCGTGCGTGCGTGCGTGCGTGCGTGCGTGCGTGCGTGCGTGCGTGCGTGCGTGCGTGCGTGCGTGCGTGCGTGCGTGCGTGCGTGCGTGCGTGCGTGCGTGCGTGCGTGCGTGCGTGCGTGCGTGCGTGCGTGCGTGCGTGCGTGCGTGCGTGCGTGCGTGCGTGCGTGCGTGCGTGCGTGCGTGCGTGCGTGCGTGCGTGCGTGCGTGCGTGCGTGCGCGCGCCATGAAGATCAAACGGAGTCAGTCAGGGTGCTGCTATTGTGCCCGCTGGCTCACTGGAAAGACTCGGCTACACTCAATGGAACGGAAACGTACTGATTTTAGCTACAGTGACCTTATATGCCAATACATGTGAATAGGGGAAGGGGAATTGACATCGTTGTACATGTGTGCGTGCCAGAAAGTACAAACAAACAAGACTTGGAGGTGTTTCCTGCCTGGATTTGGCTCCTTTTCGGGGCTCTGGAACTTGGAAAAAACAAATGTTTTACTCTATGAATTAATTTGCTGGTTCAGATTGGTGGTTGTTTTGAAGGGCCTCTGTATTACATTACGTAACCATACAGTAGTTTTGCGCTAGCACAGAACAAGATACCTTATCCGACTGTATCTCACAAAACGCGATGGTGATATTGATGTTGTTTGCACCTCCAAGGCGCATATTTGTTTCATGTCAATATGGCTGTGTTGACAAAGGTCTGTAATGCCAAAGGAATAAAATGAACTCTACCTCTGTCATTTTGGCATCAGTATACTGAGGAGCAGTACTTGCATGTTTTACATAAGTAAAGTATCAATACTGCAATGTAGATATACAAGTAGAAGTCCTGTATTCAAAATGTACTTGAGGAAAATTACAACAAAAGTATCAACATTAAAATGTACTTAAAGTAACAAAAGTAAAAGTATTCATTGGGCAATATAAAGTTCAATATAAAAAATAATTTTGAAAATAGCCGATTTTAGCTAACATTATAAGCTAAGCTTGTAGATCTGCTATTTTCAAATGGCCAACATATATCTACATGGCTGAAGTATGTTTTGTAATAAAGTAACTAGTGTACAGTACTTGAGTACAGTTTTAACCCACAGATGGATTTCACTCCCTGCCAATCTCCACTCTATCCACATCACAACCCTCACTAGACATAGTGTTTCCAACAATAGTTAAGTATAATCGTTATTTTCCTCTTTTACCTCTGCTGGGAGCACTAGAATCTAAACAATGTAAATGGACTTGGACATACAGTAGAGAGCAGAATGTAAGGGCATTGCAATTCCCTAATTGAGAGGCTAATGGCCGATTTAAGCATCAAAGTCATATTCCCTCATGGATAATAACAACAAATCCCGTGCTGACTGCCAAGGGTTGCTCAATTAAACACTAAAGTCGTATTTTATACTTTTATGTATATATTTTGATGCATTTTTATTTACTTAATTTAATATATCATCTCTGTCGGGTGGAAACCTTGTATGTCCAAAACGGTTTTCTTCAGGATTCAAAGTCAAAAACGGCAAAAGTAGCAGATCGACAAGCTCAAACCGTGGTTTCGAACTTGTACAGTACATCTGTTACTTTTGAGTGACGTTTGTAGTATGATCAAGTAGGGCGCTCATTTACGCAAAAAAACCCCGCAAAGTTAGAATACGGAAACAAGAGGTTTCTGCCTGACGATAGCAACGATATAAGTTGTGCCTTGGCATAGTAAACCAGGTTAAAACTGTACCTTTAGCTGGTATGTGTGGTGGCAGCGGCTCCTCTGGCAGGTGAAGTAACGTTGGTGCCGATGCCTTTATGTGAGACGTCTGTCTGGTCTCTTTCCGGTGTGCCCGGGGAGACGAGCTGACGGAGCTCGTCACCGTCTCTCCTGAGCTGAAGAGGGCAGAGGAAAGAAACAGCCTTTTATTGACCCTCCTGCAGGCTTTTATTGACTCATTAACCCACTTAGGCCTGACCTCGAAATTTAAAAAAAATCTTCTAAATCCCCCAGTTTTCTGAAAAAAATAAAAATGAAAAAAATATTTTCATGGTTTTTCAAAAATAGCAGACCTACAAGCTTGTAGCGCGCCACTCGGTGGCGTGCTATGAGCTTGTAGATCTGCTATTTTTCAATAGCTAAATTATAACAATGTTTAAAACACCAAAAGGGGTTCCCGCCAAAAAATGGGTTAAGACCCGAGACCAGATTCTACAAATGACCGTTTTCTGAAAAACCTATGTTTCTATATCAGTGGTGGTCAAACCTTTTCATCATGTCAAATGATATGTATTTGGCCGCCGACCCCCCCCCCCCCCCCCATCTGAAAATGTTTCGTACCAGGGAGTCCCCTCTGAGGGACCCGGACTCAGCTCAACAACGTTCAATGCCTTGCTGTTTGCTGCCACTGTCCCTGCTGTTTCTTTTTTAAAGATATTCTTTGGGGCTGTTTGCCTTTTATTGAAAGATAAACAGTAGGTTGACAGGAAACGGGGAGAGAGATGGGGGGGGGGGGGGGGGAGAGACACGCAGCAAAGGCCGTCTGGATTACCAGCCTATGTGCCCAGGCTGCTGCTGCTGTTCCTTAGATTGCTGCTCACCCTCCACCACTGCAGCTTAACACCTTGTTGTTGTGGATCTATATACTTTTATAGGTGGGTTTTCGAAAGACCCCTATTGGTTGAGGGTGGCGGGGGGGGGTGGTTAGTGTGCTACCTAAAAGATGATCCATTCGTCGGCAAACCAAATAAATGTAGGCCTATTGCTCATTTTATATTAATTAAAAAAGCGTTTTAATTAAATTCACGGGTTGTCCTAACTGAAGTAAGGGTTTATACTGTAAAATAGCTCACAATGTGTCACGTTGTGAGCGTGTATGTCGGTTATTGAGTGAGTGACACTGTCATACCATAAATAAATCAGGTGTCAGTGTTTGAACATCCAGACTGAGACATCTTTAGAAATCAGATTTCAAACCACAGAGGAATGTCGTTCAGATCTGATTTGCAGAAATCAGTTTCTGTGTTGTTTTTGAGTGGTGCAACCACTCCTATAGACAGCTGTGTGTGTGTCTGGGTCCCTGTGTCCGAGCACGGAAATATATAGCCTTTGTTCACCACCAAGTGTCACTGTTGCACAGCCTAACACACAGACACACACAGGCCAGGGAGGAGGGCTGGTACAGTACAGTACAGTACAGTACAGTACAGTACAGTACAGCACCACACTTCAAACGGGTCTGATTTTTTTTTTTGCTTGATAAAAAAACAATCTGATTCCATTCAGGCCAAAAATCAGATTTGGGCTGACAGTTTACAAGATGAGGACTTACCTGCTTTCAGGACATTTGACCAGCAGATAACTAGCTGTGGAGAAGACAGACAAGATAAAGATCAGAACTGGACTCATGTTGATCTGAACAGACATGGATGGATGTTTGATCAGTTATGCTTTATATACCAGTAAGACGCCCTGAGGGCGAGAAGCGACCTCGTCTAAAGGGCGAGGTCCTGTGCACACATCTGCCTGGGTGACGGCAGACTGCTGGGCGAGCACTGCCGCTTTGGTCAGATCAACATGGAATGAATTCTGTACTGGCCATAAATGGAGCGTGTCTTGAGTGTACAGGGTTTGATGAGGTCAGATCAACATATGGAATGTCAGAACAGGTCAGCTCCATATATGGAGATCTAAGGGTTTGAGGTCAGATGTAGAGTTGCTGGCCGGCTCCATATATGCAGATCTAGGTGATGATCCAGTCTTCTCCATGTATGGCTATCCAGGGTTTGATGAGGTCAGTGTCATGATCTTCATATATGGAGCGTGTCACAATGTGTACAATTGTGAGGTATTTTTACTTTAATGGAGTATTTACAGTTTACTTCGACTCCACTACAACTCAGATTCAAATATTGTACTTTTCACTCCACTACAATCATTTGAAAACTTAGTTACTAGTTACTTTGTAGATTTTGATTATTACAGCGGAAAAAATCTTTTGAAAATAAGCTCACAATGTGTCGTATTGTGAGCTTGTAGAACTGCTACTTTACAATTTTTATGCAATTTAAGATTTCTAACTTTTGGTACCAACAACTTTTGAATTCCATACTTTTACCTAAAACAATTACAATACGTTTTCCACCACTAATGATCTGACCTCGATTTTCCAGATTGGAAATCTGCTGACTTTTCTGTTGAGCGGCGCTGTCAGATTGTTCCATGTGACGGGACAGTCTCTCACCTTTGAGCCTGTGTCTGTTATGAAGGTACTGGCCCGTCAGAACCAGGGTGAACAGGAAGATGGACAGGAGGCCGAGGGAGCAGATGAGCACAGCACACAGATACACGTCTACAAGAGAGACACACACACACACACACACACACACACACACACACACACACACACACACACACACACACACGGGTTAGGTGAGGGTTATCAAGTTCAGTGGTTCTCAACCTGTGGGTCCAGACCCTCAGGGGGGTCCCCACATGACCCCACATGATTATTATTATTTATTTTGGAGGGACGGTAAAGTGACTTTTTTTTTAATACCTAAAAAAAATGAAATGGAAAAAAGAGCATTACTGCATCAAAAGTCATCAACAAACTATATATACTTAAAAAAATGGTCAAACATTTGTCAAATTATATAGAGGCAAACATTTAAAGAAATAGCTGATCTACAAGCATGCTTAATATGTACAGTATCTGCATATTGTCATACTGCCATACATTGTCATACTAAATGTAATGCCTCAACTCCTGCATTCCATGTCACTGGGTGATATGATTATTTTGGGGGGGGGGGGGGGGGGTCACGTCCTGAAAAGATTGTGAACCTCTGACGTAGTTTAATGTGAATGTCGTCTCTGTCGGGTGGAAACCTCATTATGTCCAAAACAGTTGCTTTTTAGGATTCAAATTCAAAAGCAGCAGATCTACATGCTCCCAAACGCACTGCAAGCTACTGTGTGACGCCGTAGTACGATTAAGTTGATTTACGAAAAAAAGAATATGGAGATAAGAGGTTTTGGCTCCAACAGCAATGATGTGTAAAAAGGTAACAGTATATATCCACCTTATTGGAATAAAGCGTATCACCTTAACCACTTAAAGGACCACTTCACCACTTTTCAACCTATCTTCATATAATAAGTCCTCACTATTAATCGTGATAAAATGGCACTATTTCTTTCTATTCAGTCTGTCTCATAGGAGGGCTGTGGGCAGTTCAGAGACCCGTCCACCAGTGACATCATCAATGGGGAATCCAAGCTAATAGAAACTGCAGGCTCTCTATTCCTGAAAAGTTGCAATGCGAAAATGGAAGCCATTGTTCTCACGATAATACAAATCAAAAAATGTTGGTAAAAAAATCGTGTTTAAAAAACATCTGCCTAACGATGATGTCACTGGTGGACGGGTCTCTGAACTGCCCACAGCCCTCGTATGAGACACAGACCGAGTAGAAAAAAATGGTGCCATTTTATCATGATTATTAGTGAGGATCTATAATATGAAGATAGGTTGAAAAGTGGTGAAGTGGTCCTTTAACAACACAATGAAAATGTAGCTGAAGGAGATGCTATAGCAGCAAGAATATGTACCTGCAAATAAGCGCCACACTCCTTCACTGCTGCTGTCCTCCAGGGTAAAGTGCACTGGAAGGACAAGTAGTCAAAAGGTCAGCACAGTAATACATACATACATACATACATACATACAGCACTAGAGCTGTCACCATCATGAAGCTTTATTAATCATTTTTATCCCACGATTTTGTAACCCATTTTTCACCCCTGTGTCAATTATCTAATGTGATCCTGGGCTCTACACACCCTCCGCCAACCTAGTCACCCATATATGGGGGACATGGGGAGAGCAACGGACTTGAACTCATGCTTCCTTCATGCCTGGGTGTCCTTTACACCTGACATGGGGGGTTTCCCTGGTTGGACGTAGCGCGTGGAAGAAACACGTTATTCCAACCAGTTCCTTTCCCCTCCATCAGGCGCCCCGGCTGGCCAGGGGGAGGCAGTTTAGAGACCAGGATTACTGCATGTTTTTTGTGAGGGTACCTACCTACCCTACGGGACACGGAGAGAACATGCAAACTCCACACAGAAAGGCCCTTTCTGTCATGAAGCTTTAGTTGACAATTCATTGTCATAAGTAGCAGATCGACAAGCTCCGCGTTTCGAGCTTATGGATCTGCTACTCTTGATGCTTTCGTGTGACACTTGGAGTGTGATCAAGTAGGGCGTTTTATTAAGAAAAAACACAAAGGTTAGAATATGGAGGTGGGAGTTTTCTTTTAGCAATTTAGCAAAAAATATCTGCGATCGGCTTCAATATTTATTACATCATCATAATTGTGAACCCTGTAATGCTCATGGTCGTCGAGGACACAGATTGGAACCGCAGGCTGTGTGTATCTTTGTACATGACGGTTGTCTGAGGGCAGTGACCTAAACACAGCAGTCTGAGGGCAGTGACCTAAACACAGCAATCTGAGGGCAGTGAGCTAACACAGCAGAAATCCTCAGCGGTTTCCCCAAATATCCAAACCACTGACATGCAGAGTTAGAGGAAAGACTACTGCAACACACACACACACACACACACACACACACACACACACACGACATATCTCGAGTCCTGGACAGCGTGAGGGTGATTCCCCCGTTGCTCTACGTTTGCAAGTTGTATTTTGTTGGTCAATTCATACTTGTTCTATACGACATTTGAATGTGAATGGAATGAATAGAAGAATTGTCAGAACGCCATGGCGTATAATAAAGAGGGCCCATTATTGAGCACTGCGTGTACGCGTCAATAGCAGTGAGATGAACAGAGCCTCTATAACATGACCCAAAATGTGTTGATTTCTTTCAACCATCTCAACCTGACATCCATATTTTGGAAATGTACATTTCCCCCAAATAAATGTAATCCAAAACTGTTATTTTTCAGGATTAAAAATCAAAAGTAGCAGATTGATGAGCTTCGAGCTTGTGGATCTTTGACTTTTGATACTTTTGTGTGATGCTGTATAGTTTGATACAGCGTGAAGAAGGGTCTTCTCTTATGTGGGTCCCATCCCTGGCGCCAAATAGGATCAACTGGGCATCCACGGCACAAATACAAAGGTATGAATTTGACTGATACGACTGATATGAGGAACACGCCTCACTTACTGATACCGTGAGAAGACAACTAGTGATGGAAGCTATCATATGGACCATATGTGTGACCTTGAACCACCTGTTCCAAGTCCTCATCAGATCAAACGGTCTGTTTGATGTCAACGTTGGCTCTGAACCCTGTGCTATAGAATACCTGCTGTCGGGTGGAAACCTTGTATGTAAAAAAAAAAAAACTTTACTTTTGGGGCAAAGGAATAAAAAAGAGACCTGTGTTCCAATGGATCCAATGTAGTTATTTAGTCACAATCTCTTGTTAACCCATTTAGGCCTGACGTCGAAATTAAAAAAACGTTCGCTCTGAAACAATATATACCTATTCAAAGATTTGTGCCGGATTTTTTACGATTTTTCAAAAATAGCAAACCTACAAGTTCATAGCGCGGCACTCGGTGCCGCGCTATGAGCTTGTAGATCTGCTATTTTTCAATAGCTAAAGTATAACAGAATGCTTGAAACACCAAAAGGGGTTCCTGCCCAAAATGATTTAAAGCTTTTCATTGGTTAAATATTTATAAAACCCTAACCGCAAGTCAAACTTAACCACTTTCACTTACGAAACATTTAAAAACTAAAAAATCCCAGACCTACCTTATACAAGGCCTGTCTGTAGATCAGCTTATACTTGTAGATCTGCTATTTTCAGTACTATTGCGCGACACTCTCTCTCGACAGTAGTAAGTACAGCATTACAAATCACACCTGTGTGAACTGAGTGGTGCAACTCCCCTCCCCCCTCTCTCTCTCTCATTAGCAGGCAACAGTGCAGCACTATCTCTCTCTCTCTGTTTCTGGCACAACAGCGTCACTTTTGCCCCTACTGGTACTCATAGTCACACACATTAACACACGGTTAACACAGACATTGCTGTTCCTTGGAGTGGTTGCACCACTCAACAAAAAAACATTATGGAGATACAAGGATTCTGTCCAACAGTGATGATATACTGTATTCTACAGATGTGCCTGTCAGACAGCAGGTACAGATGTCCTGTCAGACAGCAGGTACAGATGTCCTGTCAGACAGCAGGTACAGATGTCCTGTCAGACAGCAGGTACAGATGTCCTGTCAGACAGCAGGTACAGATGTGCCTGTCAGACAGCAGGTACAGATGTGCCTGTCAGACAGCAGGTACAGATGTGCCTGTCAGACAGCAGGTACAGATGTGCCTGTCAGACAGCAGGTACAGATGTGCCTGTCAGACAGCAGGTACAGATGTGCCTGTCAGACAGCAGGTACAGATGTGCCTGTGTGCTGCCAAGTGCTTTAGCAAACAGAGCAGGATATCAACTAGCAACTTTCACAGTCTTTGAATTTAACCCATTTTGGGGCGGGAACCCCTTTTGGTGTTAGCATTATGTTATGCTTTAGCTATTGAAAAATAGCAGATCTACAAGCTCATAGCGCGCCACCGAGTGGCGCGCTATGAGCTTGTAGGTCTGCTATTTTTGAAAAATCTAAGAACGATCAGGATATAGAAGACATTTTTAGAATCTGATCTCAGGTCAAAATGGGTTAAATCCCGAGAAGTACGTAACAGTTTTGGACATGTGAGGTTTCCACCCGGCAGACACTAAGACCACTTATACTAGTCGGAGACCCACGAGACTGACAAGAACAAGGGAATGAAATCACTTGTGTACAGTATACATATGTACAGCAATGATGTGCCCTTGTCATTTTTAACCCATTTTGACCTGAGATCAGATTCTAAAAATGTCTTCCACATCCTGACAGTTTTCTGAAAAAGCTATGTTTCTATGTCAGTGGTTCTTCGATTTTTCTAAAATAGCAGATCTACAAGCTCATAGCGTGCCACCGAGTGGCGCGCTATGAGCTTGTAGATCTGCTATTTTTCAATAGCATAACATAATGCTAACACCAAAAGAAGGTTCCCGCCCAAAATGCGTTAAGAATGAATTATTAGGCACGTTGGTCTTTTAACCCCCGGCTGCAGCCGTCTTTATTGTAGACAACATAACCCCTCTGTGGAAAAAGAAAAAAAACACATAATCCTGGCAGGAAGACATAAAAGTGAAGCAGTGGTCTCTTAAGAGGCCAGCTCCATCCTTTTGCTCTTATGAGATCTGATGTAGGAGACAGGCTTACGTCAGATCTTTAAAGAGGGCTGTGTGTGTGTGTGTGTGTGCGCTCCACAGCCCGCTTTTAGAAACGCGCCGCTAAGCAGCCTGCACTTGGCTCCGGAGTGAAGTTGGTCAGATGTTGGTCATCTGAGAAGGGCGGATTGACTGACTCCCCCCTCTCCCTACGATCTCCAGTGGGGGAAGGCAGTACTTTTACTACAGTACTGTACTTCATCATAAGACCCTTGAGATGCATCCTCTCGTTTTCGACTAGGTCCTCAAAGTGTAGTACATTGTCTTCAAAGTGTATCACATTGTCTCCAAAGTGTAGTACATTGTCTTCAAAGTGTAGTACATTGTCTTCAAAGTGTAGTACAGTGTCTTCAAAGTGTAGTACATTGTCTTCAAAGTGTAGTACACTGTCTTCAAAGTGTATCACATTGTCTCCAAAGTGTAGTACATTGTCTTCAAAGTGTAGTACATTGTCTTCAAAGTGTAGTACAGTGTCTTCAAAGTGTAGTACAGTGTCTTCAAAGTGTAGTACAGTGTCTTCAAAGTGTAGTACAGTGTCTCCAAAGTGTAGTACATTGTCTTCAAAGTGTAGTACAGTGTCTTCAAAGTGTAGTACACTGTCTTCAAAGTGTAGTACAGTGTCTCCAAAGTGTAGTACATTGTCTTCAAAGTGTATCACATTGTCTTCAAAGTGTAGTACATTGTCTTCAGGTGTAGTACATTGTCTTCAAAGTGTAGTACATTGTCTTCAAAGTGTAGTACACTGTCTTCAAAGTGTAGTACATTGTCTTCAAAGTGTAGTACATTGTCTTCAAAGTGTAGTACATTGTCTTCAAAGTGTAGTACACTGTCTTCAAAGTGTAGTACAGTGTCTTCAGGTGTAGTACATTGTCTTCAAAGTGTAGTACATTGTCTTCAAAGTGTAGTACAGTGTCTTCAAAGTGTATCACATTGTCTCCAAAGTGTAGTACATTGTCTTCAAAGTGTAGTACAGTGTCTTCAGGTGTAGTACATTGTCTTCAAAGTGTAGTACATTGTCTTCAAAGTGTAGTACATTGTCTTCAAAGTGTATCACATTGTCTTCAAAGTGTAGTACATTGTCTTCAAAGTGTAGTACAGTACATTGTCTTCAAAGTGTAGTACAGTGTCTTCAAAGTGTATCACATTGTCTTCAAAGTGTAGTACATTGTCTTCAAAGTGTAGTACATTGTCTCCAAAGTGTAGTACATTGTCTTCAAAGTGTAGTACATTGTCTTCAAAGTGTAGTACATTGTCTTCAAAGTGTATCACATTGTCTTCAAAGTGTAGTACAGTGTCTTCAAAGTGTAGTACAGTGTCTTCAGGTGTAGTACATTGTCTTCAAAGTGTAGTACATTGTCTTCAAAGTGTAGTACATTGTCTTCAAAGTGTAGTACATTGTCTTCAAAGTGTAGTACATTGTCTTCAAAGTGTAGTACAGTGTCTTCAGGTGTAGTACATTGTCTTCAAAGTGTAGTACACTGTCTTCAAAGTGTAGTACACTGTCTTCAAAGTGTAGTACTGTGTTTCCATTTTTCGATACTTTATACTTTCGACCCCACTGCATCTCTGAGGCAAATGTCGTACTTTTAATTCACTACAATTATTTGTCATCTTTAGTCACTATACTTTGCTCATTTAGATTACGAGAAGAAATGCATTAACCAATTATTTTATACCTTTGTCTACTCGAAATTACAAGCAATCTACAAGAAATCTACAAGCTCAGAATGCGTCGGTCGCATCGCCACACGTTGTGAGCTTGTAGATCAGGACTTTTACTTTTAACAGAGGACGTTTTACGTTGTGGTATTGCTACTTTTACTTGTTTTATTAAAAAGAAAAAAAAAATGTCTTTGAGACGAGGGAGTGGGTGAGGGGAGAGCGGAGTGTCTCCACTCTCTCTGCGATGATGTCCGCTGAGAGAGAGAGAGAGAGAGAGAGAGAGAGGGAGTGGGCCTTCTCATCTCTGATGTCCCCCCCTGGCCCTCGCTGAGAGAGTGGGCCTTCTCATCTCTGATGTCCCCCCCTGGCCCTCGCTGAGAGAGTGGGCCTTCTCATCTCTGATGTCCCCCCCCTGGCCCTCGCTGAGAGAGTGGGCCTTCTCATCTCTGATGTCCCCCCCCTGGCCCTCGCTGAGAGAGTGGGCCTTCTCATCTCTGATGTCCCCCCCCTGGCCCTCGCTGAGAGAGTGGGCCTTCTCATCTCTGATGTCCCCCCCCCTGGCCCTCGCTGAGAGAGTGGGCCTTCTCATCTCTGATGTCCCCCCCCCTGGCCCTCGCTGAGAGAGTGGGCCTTCTCATCTCTGATGTCCCCCCCCCTGGCCCTCGCTGAGAGAGTGGGCCTTCTCATCTCTGATGTCCCCCCCCTGGCCCCCGCTGAGAGAGTGGGCCTTCTCATCTCTGATGTCCCCCCCCTGGCCCTCGCTGAGAGAGTGGGCCTTCTCATCTCTGATGTCCCCCCCCTGGCCCTCGCTGAGAGAGTGGGCCTTCTCATCTCTGATGTCCCCCCCCTGGCCCTCGCTGAGAGAGTGGGCCTTCTCATCTCTGATGTCCCCCCCCTGGCCCTCGCTGAGAGAGTGGGCCTTCTCATCTCTGATGTCCCCCCCCTGGCCCTCGCTGAGAGAGTGGGCCTTCTCATCTCTGATGTCCCCCCCTGGCCCTCGCTGAGAGAGTGGGCCTTCTCATCTCTGATGTCCCCCCCTGGCCCTCGCTGAGAGAGTGGGCCTTCTCATCTCTGATGTCCCCCCCCTGGCCCTCGCTGAGAGAGTGGGCCTTCTCATCTCTGATGTCCCCCCCCTGGCCCTCGCTGAGAGAGTGGGCCTTCTCATCTCTGATGTCCCCCCCCTGGCCCTCGCTGAGAGAGTGGGCCTTCTCATCTCTGAGGTCCCCCCCCTGGCCCTCGCTGAGAGAGTGGGCCTTCTCATCTCTGATGTCCCCCCCCTGGCCCTCGCTGAGAGAGTGGGCCTTCTCATCTCTGATGTCCCCCCCCTGGCCCTCGCTGAGAGAGTGGGCCTTCTCATCTCTGATGTCCCCCCCCTGGCCCTCGCTGAGAGAGTGGGCCTTCTCATCTCTGATGTCCCCCCCCTGGCCCTCGCTGAGAGAGTGGGCCTTCTCATCTCTGATGTCCCCCCCCTGGCCCCCGCTGAGAGAGTGGGCCTTCTCATCTCTGATGTCCCCCCCCCTGGCCCTCGCTGAGAGAGTGGGCCTTCTCATCTCTGATGTCCCCCCCCTGGCCCTCGCTGAGAGAGTGGGCCTTCTCATCTCTGATGTCCCCCCCCTGGCCCTCGCTGAGAGAGTGGGCCTTCTCATCTCTGATGTCCCCCCCCTGGCCCCCGCTGAGAGAGTGGGCCTTCTCATCTCTGATGTCCCCCCCCTGGCCCTCGCTGAGAGAGTGGGCCTTCTCATCTCTGATGTCCCCCCCCTGGCCCTCGCTGAGAGAGTGGGCCTTCTCATCTCTGATGTCCCCCCCCTGGCCCTCGCTGAGAGAGTGGGCCTTCTCATCTCTGATGTCCCCCCCCTGGCCCTCGCTGAGAGAGTGGGCCTTCTCATCTCTGATGTCCCCCCCCTGGCCCTCGCTGAGAGAGTGGGCCTTCTCATCTCTGATGTCCCCCCCCTGGCCCTCGCTGAGAGAGTGGGCCTTCTCATCTCTGATGTCCCCCCCCTGGCCCTCGCTGAGAGAGTGGGCCTTCTCATCTCTGATGTCCCCCCCCTGGCCCTCGCTGAGAGAGTGGGCCTTCTCATCTCTGATGTCCCCCCCTGGCCCTCGCTGAGAGAGTGGGCCTTCTCATCTCTGATGTCCCCCCCCTGGCCCTCGCTGAGAGAGTGGGCCTTCTCAGCGGGCCTCCAGCCTTTGTTGTGGGGTTCCCACAGACGGAGGGATCCAGGCGGATTTACATTTCCAACTTTGTTTCCCCCTCATTGTTTGCCCTGGTCTGCTGGGCTCTGGTGTTTGTGTTCCTGTGGTCCACGCATGTCGGAGATGCCTGAGGTTGTGTGGCTTTTCGTAAAGCGGGACGTTGCCCTGTATGCAGGGCAGGGCGTTGTCAGTCATATAGCTTTTGACTTGAGCCCGTTTGGCTCTGTGGAAACACATCCAGTCAAATAAAAATGCACTGCAATGGATATTTTACCATTTAACCCATTTTGGACTGAGGTTGATTAAAAAAGGAAAAGGCATTTTTCTGAAAAACCCATGTTTCTATGTCAGTGGGCCACGGACCCCCATCTCAAAATATGTAGTTCCAGGAACCTCCCACAACCAATTATTTTAGTTAAACATGTTCGCTCTGAAATATATATTCAAAGATTTGTGCCACATTTTCACGATTTTTCAAAAATAGCAGACCTACAAGCTCGTAGCGCGCCACTCGGTGGCGCGCTGTGAGCTTGTAGATCTGCTATTTTTCAATAGCTAAATTATAACAATGTTTAAAACACCAAAAGGGGTTCCCGCCCAAAATGGGTTAAACCAGAAACCTTAGGCACGGCCCGGGTGCCAACATTGGCATAGGGGAGAGGGTGATTTGGCATAGGGGAGTGGGTGATTTGGCATAGGGGAGAGGGTGATTTGGCATAGGGGAGTGGGTGATTTGGCATAGGGGAGTGGGTGATTTGGCATAGGGGAGAGGGTGATTTGGCATAGGGGAGAGGGTGATTTGGCATAGGGGAGTGGGTGATTTGGCATAGGGGAGAGGGTGATTTGGCATAGGGGAGTGGGTGATTTGGCATAGGGGAGAGGGTGATTTGGCATAGGGGAGTGGGTGATTTGGCATAGGGGAGAGGGTGATTTGGCATAGGGGAGTGGGTGATTTGGCATAGGGGAGAGGGTGATTTGGCATAGGGGAGTGGGTGATTTGGCATAGGGGAGAGGGTGATTTGGCATAGGGGAGTGGGTGATTTGGCATAGGGGAGTGGGTGATTTGGCATAGGGGAGAGGGTGATTTGGCATAGGGGAGTGGGTGATTTGGCATAGGGGAGTGGGTGATTTGGCATAGGGGAGAGGGTGATTTGGCATAGGGGAGTGGGTGATTTGGCATAGGGGAGTGGGTGATTTGGCATAGGGGAGTGGGTGATTTGGCATAGGGGAGTGGGTGATTTGGCATAGGGGAGTGGGTGATTTGGCATAGGGGAGAGGGTGATTTGGCATAGGGGAGTGGGTGATTTTGGCATAGGGGAGTGGGTGATTTGGCATAGGGGAGTGGGTGATTTGGCATAGGGGAGTGGGTGATTTGGCATAGGGGAGAGGGTGATTTGGCATAGGGGAGAGGGTGATTTGGCATAGGGGAGTGGGTGATTTGGCATAGGGGAGAGGGTGATTTGGCATAGGGGAGAGGGTGATTTGGCATAGGGGAGTGGGTGATTTGGCATAGGGGAGTGGGTGATTTGGCATAGGGGAGAGGGTGATTTGGCATAGGGGAGTGGGTGATTTGGCATAGGGGATAGGGTGATTTGGCATAGGGGAGAGGGTGATTTGGCATAGGGGAGAGGGTGATTTGGCATAGGGGAGAGGGTGATTTGGCATAGGGGAGAGGGTGATTTGGCATAGGGGAGAGGGGAGAAAGGGTTTTCTTTTAAAATTACATGCAGAAACATGTAGTCAATTCAATTAAGTTCCCTTCACATCTGTATGCAAATTGCATCCTGCACATGATTCTGCATACACTCAAAACTATGAACTGGGGGGAGAGTCTGGGAGATAAGGTGGGTTATATTGATCATTACAATGTCCTGCCAAAGCACATATTTCAATGTGGTGTCATCATTTTATTTAACGTTGATATGGCACACTGACTATCAGGGAAATAAAAACATGTCAAAAAAGGTTGCAAACCCGTGATTTAAAACCCATTTTGGGCGGGAACCCCTTTTGGTGTTAGCATTATGTTATGCTTTAGCTATTGAAAAATAGCAGATCTACAAGCTCATAGCGCGCCACCGAGTGGCGCGCTATGAGCTTGTAGGTCTGCTATTTTTGAAAAACCGAAGAACGACTGACATAGAAACATAGCCTTTTCAGAAAACTGTCAGGATGTAGAAGACATTTAAAAAATGTCGACGTCAAAATGGGTTAAACCATTTATTAGTTGCCCGGAGTTCATCATCATGTCTTGTGAGCTTGTTCATTGGCTATTTCTCGCAGAATGCTTGCCACCAGAAGAACGACTCTTATGATTAAGGGCCGATTCATACTCCTATTTTACCGCTGTTTCGGCGCTGTAGAGCCAAAATGATTTCGGCTCTACAGAAATTTTCAGTAGCACCGGAGAGCCGACTTTAGGACGGTACCCGCCCGCCCGAACTTCAGATGACGTCACATTGTAGGCTCTACAGCGCCGAACCGACTTTTATTCCGCTCTAAAATAAGAGTATGAATCGGCCCTAAAGGGTCCCAGGACCCAGGGGTGGTAGATGGTAGATGGGTCCCAGGGACATTTTATGAGTCCTACTTCAACGACGTTAAGAGTACAGTACTGAGTACAGTACAGTATTGCATCCCAGGACCCCCCGGATGGTGACTTGATTGCGGCCTTTCTCAATTTAGTGAGTCTAAAGGATGCAGGATGCAGGCTATTTGCATCACTGTTACAACATCACACAAAATAATCAAAAGTAGCAGATCCACAAGCTCAAAACGCATGGATTGGACTGCTACTTTTGTGGGGGGGGGTTTATTTGAATCCTACAGTTTTGGACATATGTGGTGTTCACACCCGAACGAGACGATATGCTCTGATTATGATATATAGGAGACAGTTTGACATTCATACTGTGACGGCAGTGTCCTTTTGGAGCCGCAATAACAGTTGACACCCAGAGAAAAAGGAGGAACTTCTAGTACTTATTCACAGAAGAAAAAACAACATTCGTCCTGGCATTCGCCGTGCATTTCCTAGGAATCCCCTCACTGAGCAGCAACACAGGCGTGGCGTGCACACGCTTACGGTACGTCTTGCTACGTCTTACAATGGAAACACGAGTTGAAACAACAGAAGTGGTTTAGCAGACGGGACCAAAACGCTGACAGAAACATGCAGCGCGGGGCACAGTGTCCCCCCCTCCCTCCCCTCCCCTCCGCCCCGTTTTCCCCAACCTGGTCCGTTTTCTGCTGCGAGCAGAGGGTCTGTCTGCGTCTGAGTCTGACCCCAATCCTCTGGCATTTCCATCTCAAAACAATGAGCTCACACAGCCAAACCGCACTCGACAGTATCGGCCTGTGTGTGCAGCGAAGAAGAAGAAGGTGCACTGGTGCTGAGCTAGCTCTGTTCAGGAACTCTGAACTGCATGACATCAGCATGCTAGCTTTGCTTTTATGCGACCCTCAGGATAAAAGATTTACTTGAGAATTAAATTGCACTGGAACTTGTTTAGTTTATTCCCCCACCTGATTTCAGCAGGAACCAACAGCAGCAGCACAACAACGCAACCGTACTCTGGTGGATAGGAAATTTATGGCAAATACTTGGTAATATAATTTCCCCCTCAAACATTGCTTTTTATGTTTCTGGTATAGGCCTAGTCTTCTGTAAAATGTGGTTGGTGAGGTTGGTTGACATGATTTTGGAGTAGACCGTAGATGTCTCAAAGGCTGCCACCACATTCTGCTTTAACCGTGTTCAGTTAGTTTTTTAGCTGTAATGGTTGTGTGTGTGTGTGTGTGTGTGTGTGTGTGTGTGTGTGTGTGTGTGTGTGTGTGTGTGTGTGTGTGTGTGTGTGTGTGTGTGTGTGTGTGTGTGTGTGTGCGTGCGTGCGTGCGTGCGTGCGTGCGTGCGTGCGTGCGTGCGTGCGTGCGTGCGTGCGTGCGTGCGTGCGTGCGTGCGTGCGTGCGTGCGTGCGTGCGTGCGTGCGTGCGTGCGTGCGTGCGTGCGTGCGTGCGTGCGCGCGGGGCATGCTTCTGCTTTTGATATCCTCGCTGATCAATCCTTTTTATGGCTGTTGGGGAATAGATTTGTTTTATCCCTACTTTTGGTCAGACTTAATTAAACAGTAAGGCCAAGTGTGGACAAGGATGGACACATGCACACCGCACAGACAAACAGGGCAGTATTATGCGTGTCTTAAGTACCAGGTCTTATTACTTAACTTAAGACCTGGAGGCGTGATCAATGTAATTTGGCTATTCTGAGTGGCCAAACAGCATTGACCACGCCTCCAGGTCTTAAGTTAAGTCATAAGACCTGGTACTTAAGACACGCATAATAGTGCCCACAGTCTGGTGAGACGGTAGGAGGCAAACCATAGTCCTAGAGAGACCTCAGTGCCTGCAGTCCCCCAAGAACACACAAGGCAGAGGGAGCCTCCTGTTGGTTCTGGCATGAGAGAAAGGACAGTGGGCAGATCCGCTGGGGGGTGCCCTGGGCGCGGCAGTCGCTGGGGTGTGGTCAGCACTGGTTTGCTGCACCTGGCCGGCAGGTCACTACGTTCCCTGTTGGCCAGCTGGCCAATGCTATAGCTGGTGCTGGTTGTACCTCGGTGATGGCTGCACCCGGGGCGCCACCTCCGCGGATTTGTCTATAGCTGGAGGCCTGGAGGAGAGGCAGTGACTTGGCCAAGACCGTGTGCGCGCATGTACGGAGTTTCGGCTGCTTCTACTATATGAAGCAAGCGGTGGCTAGAAACGGAAGTTAAAATACGGTAAAAATATTATTATTAATTCTGTATTAATACTCTTTCATCAAATCTTGTGTTTGGCAAAGGAGGGTTTAATAGCTTAAAACAAGATATCTCGTGGTTGGCATAGATTCGGTTAACCCTGGAAACTCAGTTTACTCAAAACCTTTCAATAAAGAATTGCATTTAAAAATAGCTCCACAACGCATGTTAGCTTGTCGATCTACTATTGTCACTATTTGTAGTAGATCTACAGTCTAATACACTGTACTACTAGTGCTACTACTACTACGTACAATATTGTATGGGCTTAAGTGGTTATTAACCACTTCAACCTGGCATCCAGATTTTGGGCATGTCATTTTAAGTGAAAGATTTCAAATAATTTAAAAGAAAAGCAATCAAAATGGTTCCAATATTTACGATGCGTTGTGAGCTATTCATAGTACAACTAAGTATAGGGCTTAAGTGGTTAAATAAATCAAAACAAACGACGCCGTCCATCACCAGACCAAAGCCTACAAACAGAAAGAGGTCATGTGACTCCTGGATGTTGGGAGTGTGTACAGGAAACAGCTGGGTGGGTGACCCCGTGACCCCAGTCTCCAATACTCAACTATCAGCTGTGTAACCGATGGCAAACCATCCTCAAGGACATTTTCCCACCCCAATCGCTGTGATTGACACCAAAGATATTCAATTACTAAAGATACACCATCCCCATTGGAGCCACTACAGGTGAAATGGTACACAAATCCTACAAAAGGAGACCTCGTTCGTCGACATGTATGTGGTGGCGTGGCACGTACCTCCGCCCCCTAGAGACTCAAGTTGGGAACTGTCAGCGCGCCTGCCTTGTTCTCGCATCTCACTTGATTTAAAAAAGCCCTGCATTTGTTGTAAAACCTTGCACATTATGCAGGATGTAGCATGACTGTGAACCAAAACAAGTGCTCCCCAAAATAAATTCCTTGGGAATTGCGTACACACAACCCATTGGGCTTGTCTGCTAAACACACATGACCTTGACATTACATGGTGAAAGTCAGTGTGAAAGAAAAACGCCAGCTGCACCTTTACACTCAAAGGAACACAATGGTTTAATATATGTTCATGTATATGCATTTTTGTCAATAAAAACATGACATTCGTTGTGAAACATTTGTTTAAATATGTATTGTTGACAGCCTGTGTGCAGAATTCAACATCTAAGCTTGTTCCTGATTTGCTGCTGAGCGGGACCAAAGCGTCCATGTTAAATGTGAATTACGGATGATAAAGCCTAATTCATATTTCGCACCAAAAATAGCCGACCTACAATCTCACAACGCGACAGCAGTGACGTGAGGTCACAGACGGGGGCCTATAGCAGAAACCGGGCCCTGGTTTACCTGTGAGATGCATGGCGCCAGTACCGTTGGACGCCGCCTTCCAGGCGTTGCGATGTCGGCGGATCTCCTGGACCCTGCAGGTGTACCAGCCTTGGTCCCGCAGGGTGACGTTGACGATCAGCAGCCGATACACCTCGCCCTCGCTGTCCTCATACAGGCGGAACTTGGGCTGCGGGAAGTGGCGCGTGTAGTTCCCGTAAAACTTCATCTTCTTCATCCCCATCTTGACGATGAGGAGCTCCGAGGGACGGAGGGACGGAGGCGCCAGCGAGGGACGAGGAGGAGGAGGAGGGGAAGGAGGAGGCGGCGAGAGCGTGGGAGCAGATGGAGGAGTGAAGAACCAGCGGAGGACCAGAAAGCTGTTGCTCCTCTTCCTCTGCGACACCAGGCATGACAGCGTGAAGTTGTCGCTCGCCGGGACCGAGGCGAGGGGGCCGGGGGTGACCGTCACGTTCAGGGCATCGCAGATCTCTGTTCGACGAAAGTACACACATGCATCATGTACTGTACAAACTGTGTCTTTGGTGATGGTTTTACTCTGCAGAGTTAACAAATTAAATGGACCCTTTTTTTAAATTCATAGGACTTTACAGTGTACACAAGATTGACAAGAAGAACACATACAACTAAAGCATCCGGGGGGACAGAGACCCTGCCTGTGCATGCGAAGGGTTGACCTTTGACCCTTTAGGATAGTTTAGGTTAATCATATCTTCAGGGCAACCCACACCGTCTCATTCAGTTTCATGAAAATCTGCTTGGCTCTTCTCAAGTAATCTGGCTAACAAACAAAAAACAAACAACCAACCACATGAATACCATACTCAAACACACAAACAAACCAAGACCAATTACAATACCATGCCACCCACTGCTGTGGGCAGGGGAATAAAGACAAAAAACATTTGCTGTGTTCAGCATGATAAAATAAAAATAGTATAGGCTAGTACTGTATACTATATTCAGTGCTTTTGGCCTTTAAAAAGAAAATGCCTAATGCCTAAGACATTCTTTCAAATCATAGCCTTTAGACAGTCATTCTTATTCACTTTTTGGAGCTCACATTCTAATGAAATGCACATCTAGCTCTATTTCTATCTGTACTGTAGTAGGGCTGTTGTTAGGGTTGTTTTCCTGAAATCACCAGCTTGGAATGTATCCTGTAATCACCAGAAAGTATGAGAAGTCAAGATTGCGTTTGGTCCAATGTTTCCAATCAGCAATGATAATACAGTAACCCTGGTGTATTCACTTTTACTTGCAAGGGGGGGAAGACAGCTGTTTAGAGGCACTAGTGTGTTTAATCTGTCTTCGTGCCAGCTGGGTCAGGCAGGGCTCCTCTGCGGAGACAGCAAGTCTGGGAGCAATATGGCTGAAAGAGGCTCTACAGGTGGGAGACATTTATCTCCGGCACCGTAGCCCCTGAAACAGTGAAACAGACTATAGGAGAAGAAACATGACAAGATAACAGGGACCATCTGGGATCCCCCCCCCCCCCCCCAGCCATGCAGCACCGCCTTTTCTTGGCTCTTATTTGTGTTGATTGGTTGATTTCCCCTCTGGGTTTGTCCCACGTAATTTTGTGTGACATGTATATCCCCGGCAAAACGACCTGTGTGGCTGTGTGAACCCTGTATGAATCGGTAAACGGTATACCACGGGTGTCTTATTTCTAGGCTTCTCAACGCCTGGTCCGGGGTCCACCAAGGGGTCAAAATGGACCCTCCTTGCGAGTCTCTAAATCTGAACATGGTGGTTGGTGGACCCTCTTGTAAACAAGTGTAATGCTTAATTGGGTCGTCCACTCACAGTTAACAGTTTTTGTATTGAGTTTGTGCTTGAAATGTACTGTAATTCTGCAAACTGTTAATAAATATTTCAATCAATCAATCAATCAATCAAGCATGAATGGAACTTTTATTTATTTTTTTACATCTTTGGGTATCCCAATCTACCCTTGCACAATCCTCAGTGTTTATTTAACTCTGAGAACGTAGCAAATGGAAAGAAATGGACCCTTGTGGGTCCATGTGGACCTCCTGGTGGTCCCCGGACCCGACATTGAGAACCAGTGGTCTATCATCTGCAGGAGCAGGTACGGCTGAGGAGAGCATACAGTACAATGATGTAAACCTAAATGTACGTACAGTACACAAACCATCTGCATTCTTCCGTAGGCTACTACAGGAAGATTTAACAGCCCTGGAGTGTACACTGTGTCCGACAAACTGATGACTGAGCTTTAGTTGCACTACAGAATGATCCTTGGAAAGTTGGAAAAAGTCCAAAGTGATGGATGAAGTTATCATTTTGCATTCTTTTACTTCTTTTAGCTTTATTTAATTTTTTTGCACGCTTCTTCCCTTTGAGCTCATCCCTGCCTTAAGTTGCATCGTTGTTATAATAAACAAGGTGGACTTACCGGTGTACAGAGCTTTAGTCAGGACTAGGATCACCATAGAGAAATACATTTTCTTCAGTCAGCGAATCCATAAACCCAGACAACTACACAACAACAGCACGTACACGAGCAGCTACATCCAAACAGAACAGAACACAGACAGCCACCACCATTAACTCGGCCGCTCTCTCTTTCTTCTCTTTCTGTGTAATACGAAACAGTAAATGCTCTGTTCCCACTTAGAAAACTCCCACTGCACTCTCCCACTACTCTCTCTCTCCCACTACTCACTCTCTCCCCTCTCTCTCTCTCTCTCTCTCTCTCTCTCCCCTCTCTCTCTCTCTCTCTCTCTCTCCTGCAAAACGTAGGAAATGTCATTTCCTGTGTTTCATGTGAAGAGTGTTGGACGTCAGCCCGGGACTCTGTGTCTAAACCGGTCAAGTTGCAGAAGGGTTTTTGTGGGTGGGTGTGCGTGTCCCTGTGTCACATTGTGTATCTTTGTCTGCACTGCTGCCACACAGACAGGAATGAGCACAACACAGCACGTCATTGTGAAGACAAGAGCATGCATGCATGCACACACACACACGCGCACGTGTGACATACACACACAGAGAGAGAGAAATAAGGGGTCCCTCAGCAAACTGATTATGCAGGTCTGTCTGATAATGCGTCTCTCATTGATGTCTTAATTCTTGCGTTTCAGAAAGAAGCAGATGTACAAGCTCAAGGAAATGGCAAGCCCTCCAAACTCACACAAATTGGGCCTCATTTGGCCATTCGTTTTAATTGGGCTTAAAATGAATGGGGATATTAATCAGAGGCTGAGGTGAGCACAACCCCATGTGTGTGTGTGTGTGTGTGTGTGTGTGTGTGTGTGTGTGTGTGTGTGTGTGTGTGTGTGTGTGTGTGTGTGTGCGTGTGTGTGTCAAAGTGGGGATCCCCAGGGGTCCTTGGGGTGAGTTCCTGGGGGAAATTTGAATAATTTTTCAAATCATCTCTTCCAGGGTGTCCGCGGTCAAAAATATTTTCAGAGGGGCGTCCGCGGCCAATACATGTCAATGTGGGGGCCCTTATTGTTGACATGAACCAGGACTGGACTGCTCACTGCTCCACATGATACAGTATGCATGCGTTTCGACCTCACCCTGCTGTTGCTGCTGTCTGGCGCTCGGACAGAGCGGCATGGGCTTGTCTCTCTCTCTCTGGCTGTGGTTGTCAGAGCGTCCCGGCGGAATGAAGCCTGCTGCTTTATTGGGCAGCAGAAAACTGCTGAGGCAGGGCTTCTTTCTGCAGGCGCTCAGCGCTCTGCCAAAGCCAAATGAAATTACACAACACATTTAACCCTTCACGCCTTATATATACACGTAGGATTCTCTCTTGGGGGGGAAGTGAGCTTACGACATACCCGTTACCTACCTAACCGCACCGCAGTGATTTCATCTTTTTTTTCTTGTTCAGCCCAATAAATTCAGGGTTATTGTTTGTTTAATGTTTACACTTACACGCAGTCTGCACGATAGATGCCTTTTAAGCTTCAGATGCAAGCATCCTCGTGGTTTGGTGGTGTATTCTTGGTGTCAAGAAAGGGCAATATTAAGTACACGTGTTGCTCTTTCGTGTGAAGTTTCGTGAGAATTGCCTGTGTTTTTCTTGACATAATGTTTTGTCAACTAGTCTTCAGCCTAGCAAGCGAGTGCTTCGCTCGCCTCTGCCCCGCAGTGGTCAAAGCATGTCACTGCCACTCGTTGAATGCCACAGACGAAAAACAGTCGAAGTCCACACTATTTATCCATAATGTATAAATGATAGATAAGGGGTCAGGACAACGAGGCCTTTTCGTGGAGGGGTCAGAATGAAATTTGGACTTAGACTGTTTTTCGTCTGTGGTACCATTACTGTCAATCTACTGTAGGCCTACAATAAATGCCTGCAATGACACTGGTGATACCGGACTACCGCTACCAATGAACGACAGGCAATTAAGCAGCTATGTCTATACAAATACCAGCACTTAAACTGACGTTATGATTAAGTGAGATAAAAGGAGACACTTTGATGCACTAGTACTATTGCCAGAAGAACTAAGAATTAGGTTTCACTTCCACCACAGGCATTATGTTAGGTGACTTAATAGGTCTAGTCTTAAGACTGTCATACATTGACAGGGATCCAAGGATAATTTTAGGTCATTGATTCATTCATCCAGCAGAGCAGAGAACCACTAAAATGGATCAGCCTCCGTAAATTTTGCTTAATCTCATATTTGTTCAGTGTCACAACAGCTCTTTAGTAAACAGAAAATACATTTTCAACTTGGGATGTCATTTCATCCTATATCCCTCATACAGGATACTGGATAAACTGCTGGATGTGATGAAACAGAAAAACGAGCAGACAGAATTGGAAATGGAACACTATAAAAAAACACTATAAAACTGAAGCTGATGGGTATCCTGATTGGAGGAAATTGGCAACCTACCTGAAAATGTATTTTCTGAGCTGGAGAGACACACTTTACTGTACGCGTTTGATCGATAACAGCAGTAAACAGCAACGATTAGGCCTACTATCAGAATATAGCGATATTTGACACTTATTTTGAACAAAATAACCTTTTTGAAAGGTAAGACTAAAAAGATCTATAAATAAAAACACTACCACAGAACAATACACCTTGTGCACTCATTTTCTGTTTATGAACCCATCTCAATACAAATATCACCACACTCTTATGCTCTTGTTTTTGTACAAAGGCTTATGCACAAATTGAAGAAACTCTACATTTTCTATTGTCATGCACAACCAGAAAAATGTGTGAAGGCCAAAGCAGGATGTGTTTTCTAGCCAAAATGATGTTATGGTGACACGGTTGTTCCAGTGTCTTCTGAACGTATGGGAAATCAAGCAATAGCAAGTTGTTGTATTTATATTCATTTCGCCTGTTTATCTGGATTTTTATTGTATCTTTCTTTACTTATTTCACCTTTTATAAGGATACATTTCACTGATTTTTTTACCTGCAGAACTCCATGTCACACTATTCTGGTTCACAGCAAGACAAAAACATTGATCTCCCACTTCAGAGACTACTTTTATGAAATGAAACCCAAGAAACGGCAATAAGGTCATATTATTTCCACTTATTTTTTTGTTTACTGTGCTTAAACAGATCAATCAATCAATCAATCAATCAATCAATCAATCAATCAATCAATTTATTCTGCAAATAAATAATTGCAGACGTTGGATTGACACTATGGATTTAACATTATTTCGTGCATCACAAAAATGCAAAATGCATTGTTTCTCCCATAACAAATGTGACGGAAACGTGAGCGGCTCTGTGCAAATTTCAGTCATTTCAGTTATTCCTTCAAGCTATTGCACAATACTGTAATGTTTTCTTATTTGTAATATTCCTTTCTAGTTTGCAATGATATTTGTTGATCACTTGCACCAGAAATAATATCTTAGCATCTGGTTCAGAATTATCAAATGGAATGGTAAACATGTCTGTAACATAAGTAGTGTTAGCTTTGATAACTACAACTTTAAAGCAAAATATAACAGCAGCAATTGAACAGCATGTCTCAGGGACCTTTCATCAAAAGCACCTGATAACCAAAATACAATCGTTTCGCACTTCAATAAAATCACATATACATCCATTTCACTTATATAATGAACAATACTGTGTCTAATGTGCCTCTGGGTGTTTATCTGATGCTGAGGTTGGCTACAGTAAGTACATTCAGTCATTTTTAGGCTCTCAAATGATTCCTCTCAAAATGTTCAGTGCGGGCCAACGGTCCGGGCACTTAGACCACAATGTAGCCTGACAGAGCGTTGCAGGTTCGAGTACTGATCCTGACAGCGTTTGCCTCTTGTGTCACTCCCCATCTCTCTCTCCTTCCCTGTCAGCCTACTATCGTAGCGATAATAAAAACATTAAAAAAAAAAAAGCTTCAGTGCGTCACGTCACCAATCAGACACATCCATAAAGTCCTCTAGTTCACTCATAGTTATGATATCACTGTTGTAAGCTGCTGCAGTACGTGTCTTGCCCGGTTCACAGGCAGTGTCCATGTAGCGAGTTTGCTCTGGGCTGCCGTTGTTCTCGTGTGAGTCCAGTCCCTGTTCATTCTCCTGGTATCCATAATTCTGTCTCTGTCTGGCAGGGCCTGAGTCCTCGGGAAGGGTGGAGGTCGCAGACATTCCTGAGGAAGACCTATGGGTTGGCAATGAGGACTGGTGGTGTTGGGGATAACCCGGGTAACCTTGAGGGAGCGTGTGGGGCTTCCCGTTGGGAGCAGCTTGGGGCCTGGCCGGTTGCTGCGGCTGGGCCTGCTGCTTGAGTCGGGGCTGGGGCTGGGGCGGAGAGCCACCCTGGGCCGTCTGCCGCACATTTAGCTGGACGTACTTCCCTGTCTCCGGGTCAAAGAAAGTCTTGGCCTTCACTTCCACGGGCATGTCCACTACATAGTACTGACCGGATCCGGGATCCTGCAGCACCTTACGCTGGGTCACAGGGAAGTTCTGGGGATAGCCAGGCTCTACGTGGTACTGCGTCACTGGGGTGGGACGGCCGGCATGTTTTTGTGGAGCAGGAGGTAGAGAGACAGGAGGTGAGTGATCTGGAGAGGCGAAGGCAAGGGAGACAGGGGGCGAGTGATGGGGAGAGGCGATGGCAAGGGAGACAGGGGGCGAGTGATGGGGAGAGGCGATGGCAAGGGAGACAGGGGGCGAGTGGTGAGGGGAGGCATTGAAAGAACGTGCGGAGGGCCGTGACCCTGAGTGGGAGGAAGGTGCAGAAGAGTCTTGTGTTGGGGCACGAGCGAGGGAGATGGGAGCAGAGAAATGGCGAGAAGACAGGACAGGTGCGCCGGAGGAGTGGAGCTCAGTGGTGGCTGAAGGAACGCCAGAGTCAGTATGGTGGGGTTTCTCCTCTGGAGCAGGGGACTCCACGGAGGTTTTACTCGACTCCTTCTTTATCCTCCGCTGTGTCAGCCTCTTTGCTCTCCGTAAGGCTTTGTCAGACTTTACAGGCACGCTCGGGGGCTTCCCCAGAGAGCGGGACACGTCGCTGCTGAAACTACAGGCCGACTCTGGTCTGTCATAGTCATAAATCCCCCTTAGCTCTGCCAGGTCGGCTGCACTGGTGGCGAAACTCTCCATGTCTTCCGACATGTTGCTCATGATAGAGCGAGAGTCGTCTTCATCAAGAGCGATGCTCCTCCTGTTGTAGGGACGGTGTTCTAGGAGAGGGGCCGAGTGATCTTGCGTCGAAGAGGTTTCTCTGGTGTGGGAGAACCTGCCTGACCCAGTTAAATTGTCGTGCTGGATGGGAGTTCCAGCGCTGTGTCTCACTTTGTCCTGCTCATCCTCAGCCACCTGTGACCCCCGCCAGCCATCCAGAGGCGAGCCCACCCTGAAGTCTTCGCCGAGGTTCTTGTGGAAGCGCGGTTTGACCGACCTGGTGAAGGAGGCGCCTCTGATGGTGTTATCCTTAACCTTGAACATGGTGGGCTTGGCTCCCATGGCAGGGGAGGAGGCGTTGGAACGTGAGGCAGATGGAGCTGGAGATGGAGTGGCATGAGGCCTGATGTAGGACCCCGCATCTTCAGCGGACTCCATCCCAGATGGCTCCACTCGTCTCCTGGAGGGTATAGGTGAGGGCGGAGGTCTGCCGTTTCCGTCTGCTGTGTTGATGTCGTAGTACTGGAGGGCGTCCTTCTTCTGCGCTGCGTATTGTTTATCTCTCCTGTCCTCCTCTCGTTGAGCCGCTCTCCTCTCCTTCTCCTGCAATGCTTGGCACTCCTCCTCGATCTCTGTGGCTCGCCGTTCCTCTCTCTCTTCTGCGTTACTCTCCTCCTCTTCCATTTGAGCTGCTCTCCTCCTTTCCTGCTGTATCTGCGCCACCATTCTCTCCTCCTTCCTATGCCTCTCCCTTCTCTCCTCTTCTTGTTGAGCAGCTCTCCTCCTCTCCTCCTCTCCCTGAGCAGCCTTCCTCTGTCTCTCCTTTCTCTCCTCTTCTATGGTATCTCTACTCCTCTCCTCCTCCTCTTGTAGAGCAGCCATCCTCTGTCTCTCCTTTCTCTCCTCCTCTTGTAGAGCAGCCATCCTCTGTCTCTCCTTTCTCTCCTCCTCTTGTAGAGCAGCCATCCTCTGTCTCTCCTTTCTCTCCTCTTCTATGGTATCTCTACTCCTCTCCTCCTCCTCTTGTAGAGCAGCCATCCTCTGTCTCTCCTTTCTCTCCTCTTCTTGTTGAGCAGCTCTGTTCCTCTTATCCTCCTCAACTTGTAGAGCAGCCATCCTCTGTCTCTCCGTTCTCTCCTCCTCTATCTGAGCAGCTCTCCTCTCCTCCTTCTTCTGTCTCTCCGTTCTCTCCTCCTCTATCTGAGCAGCTCTCCTCTCCTCCTTCCTCTGTCTCTCCTTTCTCTCCTCCTCTATCTGAGCAGCTCTCCTCTCCTCCTTCCTCTGTCCCTCCTTTCTCTCCTCCTCTATCTGAGCAGCTTTTCTCTCCTCCTCCACCTGTTTGATTCTTCTTTCCTCTGCGAGCTGGACAGCTCTCCTCTCCTCCTCCTGCTTCTGAGCTGCCTCCTTCCTCTCTCTCTCTTTTCTCTCCTCCTCTTCTATTTGAGCAGCTCTCCTCCTCCTCTCCTCCTCTGCTCTCTGAGCTGTGACCATCTCCTCCTTCCTCTCTCTCTCTTTTCTCTCCTCCTCCATCTGTTTCCTCTCCTCTGCCAGCTGAGCAGCTCTCCTCTCCTCCTTCCTCTGTCTCTCTTGTCTCTCCTCTTCTATTTGAGTGGCTCTTCTCTCCTCCTCCTTCCGTTTGAGCCTCTTCTCCTCTTCAATTTGAGCGGCTCTCCTCTCCTCCTGCTCTCTTTGCTTGGCTATTTTTTGCTCCTCGATCTCCTTTGCCCTCTTTTCCTCCTCCGCTCTCCTCTCCGCCTGTCTCTGTCTTTCTCTCCTCTCCTCTTCGATCTTGGCAGCCACAGCCTCCCTCTCCTTTGCTCTTCTCTCCTCTTCTCTCTGAGCCACTCTCCTCTCCTCCTCAATCTGTGTTCTTCTCATCTCCTCCACTGCCTGTTTTGCTCTTCTCTCCTCCTCTTCTCTCCTCTCCAACTCCCACTGTTTTTCTCTCCTCTCCTGCTCTCTCTTAGCAGCGATGGCCTCTCTCTCCTTTGCTCTCCTCTCCTCCTCAATCTCAGCGACTCTCCGCTGTTCCTCAATCTCAGCAGCTCTCCTCTCCATCTCTCTCTGTTTTGCTTTTCGCTCCTCTTCTGCCTTCCTCTCCATTTCTCGCTGTTTTTCTCTCCTCTCCTCCTCTGCTTTCCTCTCCTTTTCCCTTTTCTCCTCTTCTGCTTTCCTCTCCATTTCTCTCTGTTTTGCTCTCCTCTCCTCTTCTGCTTTCCTCTCCATTTCTCTCTGTTTTGCTCTCCTCTCCTCCTCTGCTTTCCTCTCCATTTCTCTCTGTTTTGCTCTCCTCTCCTCTTCTGCTTTCCTCTCCACCTCTCTCTGTTTTGCTCTTCTCTCCTCCTCTGCTTTCCTCTCCATCTGTCTCTGTTTTTCTTTTCTCTCCTCCTCTGCCTTTCTCTCCATCTCTCTCTGTTTTGCTCTTCTCTCCTCTTCTGCTTTCCTCTCCACCTCTCTCTGTTTTGCTTTTCGCTCCTCTTCTGCCTTCCTCTCCATCTCTCTCTGTTTTGCTCTCCTCTCTTCTTCAAGCCTAACAGCGATGGCCTGTCTCTCCTTTGCTCTTCTCTCCTCTTCCCTCTGAGCAGCTTTCTTCGCCTCCTCAATCTCAGCGGCTTTCCTCCCCTCCATCATCCGCTTGATCCTCAGTTCCTCCTCTCTCTGCTTTGCTCTTCTCTCCTCCTCTGCTTTCCTCTCGGCCGCCCGTCGCTTCTCCTTGACCTCCTCCTCACGCAGAGCTGCCAGTCTTTCTTGTCTCAGTTTTTCTCCGCCACTCAACCCAAAGTTGTGTGTTGGCCCTTGGATGGCATGTGGATGAGACGCTGAGGTCGTTGCTGCAGGCATGGGATGACTGTGTGACTGATGAATGCTTTGACCTCCTTGATTGGCTCCTTGTGTATCGGTTACTTTAAACTCTCTACTGGCTGCATGCTTAAGGTGTTCAGACGCTGGCTTGCTGTCGTGGTTGAGATCTTGTCTGTGTGTTCTCTCAGCTTCTGCAGTTCCTTCACTTGGCTTAGCATCGGGAAGCTTGTTCTCTTTGTCTCCCAGCCTGAACATACCTGTCCTTTTGTGTTCTTGCTCCATGGTAGAAAATACTACAGATTTGGGCTCTTTGCTCACTTTGGCACTGACCTCTGGCTCTTTGGGAAAAGTCCTTTCTTTCGCCGAGAGGCCCTGTGTCTCACTAGTGAACACTGGGCGTCTACTAGGACGAGTCTGGATTAGTGGGAAAAATCCTTCTTTTTTGCCGGGATGGAAGTCTTGTGTCATTGTGTCTGGACTACCCTCTGCAGCGATCACTTTTAATCTGGCATAGTCTGCAATGGCTGATATCTCAGGCGTAGTGGAGGCTTTCTCTTTAGATTTCTGTTTGTAATTGGCATTGTGCTGCATTGTATTATCCCTTGTGGAATGGATGCTATTTGCAGGCTGTCTTTCTGCTGCCGATGAATTGGGCCGACTCTCTGTGTCATGTTTCCTGACATGAACATCTTCATCTGTCTTCGTCCTTGCGCTGAACTTGCTTTGTCTCTGTGTAGGACCGTCACTCTGCTTTGAAGCCTGCTCATCTTTCACTTCACTGTGCATCCTTTTGCTATGTACACGTATGTCATTCTCCGCAGTAGACTCTGCTATCCTATTTCCACTCACTTGAAAACTGTCATCTCGTTTTGGTTCATTTCTCTGTGAAACTGCATTTGAGATATTTCCAACATTTGAACTGAGATTAACTTCTGTTTGGTTTGTTGCCCCTTGCAACTGAAAATAATCCTCATCCATCCTGGCATGTGTTGTGGCTTCAACTGTCACAGGTTTTTCAGGTGTTCCTCTTTTGACTTGCTTATTCTCTCTAGTGGAAATTGCAGCGTCGTGTTCATGACCAAATCTCAACGAAGGAGTCCCCTGTCTCTCACTGGCCGACGTATGCCGAGCTTCCAAGCTGTCTTTAATTGCTTTTAACTCATTGCTTCCTGGTGTGACGATTTTAGCTCGGTCCTCATCTTTTGATGTGTTTGTTTCTGTACCAGGGCTTGGCAAAGCAGCTGGTTTGTTTTCATGTACTGCACCCACGCTGCTAGGAGGAATTTTAACGGCAGGATGATTTTCTGTCATTTCCTGTCTCTCTTTCTCAATGACCCTTGGCACAACTCGGATGGCAATGCTGTCTATGTGCAGTTGTTCTTCAACTTGGCTGTGCTCTCCACTATGTGTCCTTGCATCCTGCTCCCCCATCGATACATGTATGTTTTCTTTCCCTGTCATACTGTTGTTTTCATCATAAAGGTTCTCCTCAGATGGTGCAGAGTTTGGGTTTTTATTTGTGTAGTCTTTAGCCTTTCTTGTTATTATCCCCTGTTTAAAGAGGAGGGGTTGAGTTTCAGGAGAGATTGTACTTTTAGCACCTTCACAAGCATCTTTATACACCTGGTCATCGCTCAAAGAAGGTTTTCTCTCTCTTACTGTTACCCTTATGCCCATGATCTGCAAGTCATCATCAGCTGTCCTGGTCTCGCTCTGACCTAAGACCAATTTTAGCGAAGGGCCTGAATCTTCAGGAATTGCTTCACTTTCACCCTCCGCTCTGTTCATAGTTTGAGTTTCAAGTATGCAGCCTTCTTTCCTCACTACTGCTTCAGCCTGTGACGAGTCCCCTTTGTTCACCTTAGACTGGTCTTTGTTTGATACTTTGCTTCCAAATCCTTCTTTCTGTGGTTCATGGTTTTCTCCATGTTTAGATTCTTTTTCTCCCATGTTGAAATGAGCAGGTGTCCTAGATTGTGTCGTTGACTCAATTCCACGTTGATCTACTTTAGTCAGTTTGTGTCGCGACTCTTCATCTGCCGCTTTGGCTTTGCTTTCCGTCTGTTTGTGTTCAGTCGGTGGTTGTACTCCCGCGGTGTCTTCGCTCTTCAGGGGCACTGTTCTCATCTCCGAAGCCCCCATCTGTTGCTTGGGTGCAGTGCTATTTGAGTCTGTTGAGTCATGCCCTTTAGAGGTTTCCAGTGGCGGTGGCTTCTGGCGTACATGACTAGCCTGGCCGCTTAGTAAATGCTTTGTGGGGTTTATGGAAAGACCCTTTTCTTTAATTGCTGAAATTTCCTTTTTAGCGTGAGCTTTGATTTTGGATGTCAGTATCTCCTGCCTGGCTTGTGCTCTCTCTTGATAGGACAGTGCTCTGTAAGGCGTAGAATGTGTATCTTTACTGGGTTTTCTTTCGGGGGGGAGAGATTTAGCAACGTTTGAATGTCTTGACAGTGACATGTTGTGATCGGGAGGCTCGTGTTTTTCTGAATTGTCATTCATTGCCTGGTTATCCTTTGCTGTGTCATTACATGCATCGTTGTTTCTTCTAGTCCCGTCAGTGAGTAAATCATTGGCACTGGATAATTTAAATTCTTTTGATGACTCACTATAGACATATTGATTTTCTCTAACCTCGTCATATTCAGTAGAATGCAGGCTTTGCTCCTGCCCTATTTTATCTATGGGGATTCTTTCAGGCTTGGTTTCATCCTTTAATTCCTCATTGCTCATTTCCTCTACAACCTTATCAACTGGTGGTTTTTGACTTTCATCTGTATTGCTCCAATCATATTTCTCCCGGACATGCTCATAATAATCTGATTTAACTGGATGAGAACTATTGACAATTAAGTCTTCATTTTGTTGATACGTTTGATTTTCTGCCATTTCAAACTTTTCAGGAGCGCTTTTATTTGCCACGTCGCCCTCTTCCATGGAAACACGTCCAGCTTGATCTCTCTGCTCTCCTCTCATCTTCTCCTTTATTTTGGCCAACTCTGCTCTTGCTTTGGCCAACTCTGTTTTAGCGTGCTCAACTTTAGTAGGCTCAAGCTTGACCTGCTCTGTGTCCGCTTGCTTTGCTTTGGATTTAGCGGACTCTGATTTCATTTTCTCTATTTTAGAAAGCTCAGCTTTGGCCTGCTCTGCTCTAGCTAGCCGCGCTTTGACTTGTTCTGCTTGAGTTTGTTCGGTATTAGTAGTGAGCTGTCCCGCATCAATTAACTCACCCCTGGTTTTGTCTTCTTTAGCTTGCTCCATATGTTCTATTTTGATCTTTCCGTACAATTCTTCCTTTTTCTGTTCCACTTTGGCCTGTTCTACTTGACTAATTCCGACCTGTTCTGCCTCACTCTGCTCTATTTCTTTTACTTCATATCTGTTTTCTACTATCAACTCCCGATCAGCCTGTCTGTCTTCGGCTTGTTTTACACCAGAGTGCTGTGTCTGCTGAGCCTTTGCCAGTTCACTGTCGAGCTGTTGTATCTCTCTGTTGTCTGATTTAGACTGTTCTCGCTTGTTCTCCATATGCCCAGTCTGTCCCTCACTGGCCCGCTCCTCTTCTGCCTGCTTTTCTGCAGTATGTTCTAAATGATAGTCCTCTGCTTTGAGCTGCTGTGCAAGTCCTCCCATGGCCTGCTCTTCTTTCATATCTCCGGCCTTGTGTCGTCCTCCGCCAGGCTGTCCTTCTATATTTAGCTCTGCTCCAGATGACCCTGAGCTGGGCTGTCCCACCTGAACCCTTCCTTCCTGCAGGGCTTTAGGTGCTTCCGTTTCAGTATGATCCACTTTAATCTGCTCTGCTTTGGGGTCCTCAGCTCTGATCTGGTTGGTCGTTGTAAGGACATTTTCATTGCACGGTCTACCTTCAGCACTAGAAGGCAACTGTTTCTGCTCGTCGTGCTCGTCGCGCTGTTGTTTAAAGTCATTTTGTTTTATGCTCAGAGCTTCATTCTCCTCAAGCTTTGGCACATATCGTTTTTTCGGGGCAGTCTCCTGCATCACCGTGTTTTTCGTGTCTTCGGAGTAGAGCATCTGTTGTTTTCTGTACTCCTGCTCCATCTTTCCATATGGATAATAATTATTCGTTGGATAATTGTCTTTGATTTCATGTCCCTCGTTTTGTTGTGCACGTTGACGTTCATATTTGGCCTTTGCTGTTCCAGGATCCTGATTTGAATACTGGTCGTTGAGTACAGACTCGTTACCAAGAGGAGCATATTGCTGGAAGTTGTTCGAAATGTTATAACTGGCCAACGGTTGATTAGGAGCATTGAACGTAGCCTTGTGCAGATTATATGAGGTTCCATCATTCCAGCTCTGCTCCTGTGCACTCTGGGAGGACTGAGCTTGTTTGTCCTTCTCGGACAAATATGCAGATACCTCTCCCTTCCATGCAGGCCGTGGTTTGTCCTCAACACCCAGGCTCTCTGCCACTTGGCTGCTTGTTGTACCAACATATGCCTGTTGTCTGCAGCTGTCCTGGTGGGACCCAGCATTGTAGCCATATCTGTTTTCTTTGACTTGCTCATATCCGTCTACATTAGTGAATATTGATCTATTAGCGTTTTGCTCAGTACTCGTTTTGGCTATCACATATCCTCTGTTTTGACTGTTAGAATCAATATCGGATCTGACTTTGTCTGTAGTAGAATAGAATGGCTTTGGGCTTTTATTATGTCTAGTGAGGGGTGAGGTAGCTATTGGCAGTGTGTTATAAACGCCTAGTTTTTCAGAACTGGCCTGCCCATATACATCGCCTGCCTGGGGTTCTCTCGTATCAAGCTGGCCCATTTTAAAGGGAGTAAATGGCGATAAGTCTTCTTGGCGATTCAGTCCGTTAATAAGCTGGTTGCTATTGTAGTTTCCCTGTGGGAATCCACTGAATCCACCATGGGGAACCGTCTCACCTTGCATCTGAGCAACCAGGTATTCACGTGCATTGTACTCTTTGTTCAGGCCTGAATACTCCATCATGGGTTGGGAGGTGTACGCCGCAGGTGGCGGTATGCGGCTGCATTGCTCTTGTAAAGCCTGCTGCAATGCAGCATCCGCCGTACCGGGTTCCTCCTGTACAAACACCCGGGGGATTTGGATATCGGGGAAATCAGGCATATCTATTATTGTGTCTCTCATGGGCTCGTTGGCGTTTTGGTTGACCTGCTGTTTGCCTCTGTCGACCAAATCCGGGCCTTTGAATTTGGGCGGGCTGTACGTGCTCTTCACTCTTTTGCGGTTGTCTTTGAGGTTGAAGAGGAGGCTCGTGGCTCTGGATTTGTAACTGGACCTCATGTCAGGCGTGGCTCCCCTGCTCTCGGCCCGCACAGGGGGATGCTCCACGCCGAGAGGTGACATGGCATCCAATATCTGTATCGTGTCCTGATACCCGGCGGGGGGTATCACCGGTGTCAGCAGCTGGCTAATATTGAAGGGAGTCATGCTACTGGCCACGTTTCGCTCGGCCGTGCTAAAGGGGATTAAACTGTCGTAACTGTTAAGCATTCCCTGCTGCTTGGCGGTCATCTCCAGCGTGACGCTTTGCTCCGACGACGTCATCATTGTGATTTTCTGCTGGAGCTTGCTCACGGAGCTGAGAGTGTCTCTGACGTGGCGGGACAAGTCTCCGGTCGGCGAGACCGTCGACGGGCGTTGGGATGTGAGTCTGTTCATTGCCTGGCCACCCTGTGTCTGCTTCCAGGGAGGATACTGGCCCGTCAGCTCCGACTCACAGCGTTTCTCCAGGGCAGAGGCTTTTTGCAGCACCGAGGAGGTTGAGGTGGAGCGAGGAGGAGGTGGAGGGGCCACGGGCTCCAGTGTCTTTCTCTGAGGTCTGGCCCCTCTCTCTGTATACATGCCAGGCCCCGGTGGCTGAGGCCCCAGGGAGAGCTCCTTGTACATAGGTGTCTCATACCATCTGGGAAACTCAGAGCGGGGCATAAATCCTGTGACTTCTCCTTGCTGAAAGGGAAACCTGTTGTGATCCCTCCACAGCTTGAACGGGCTGAACTCACTGTGCATGAAGACGCTGGAGTTGATGCTGAACGCGCTGTGTGTGCTGTGGGATGTTCTCATGAAGGAGGAGGTGGCGGAGTCCATATGGGCCACTGCGGTAGCCATCTCAGAAGAGTAGAAGTTGTTATCTCTGGAAGAAAAAGGGCCGGGTGGCGAGAAAGGGCCACTATTGAAGTTCTGGTGGCAGGCGTCCGAGAACTCAGACAGCTCCCTCTGGATGCTCATGAGAGCCGACTTGTCCCAGCTCGCCTCATTAGCGTTCCACTCCCTGAGATTACCGTCTCTGCACCCTTCCGAGCTAAACGCCTTGATAAGGGACGAGACCCTGGAGCGGCTTCTGCGATGCTGCGCCCCCAGCTCCATGGGTCCATTGAGGAGGGACAGCTGTTCGTCCCCCTGAGAGTCCTCCTGCTGAGACATGTCCACAAAGGAGCGCTGGAATGTGGCAGAAACCCCCCTCTCTGTCCTCTCGCCGTAGCCCTCCCTCTGCGGATCCCCCTGGGTCTGTGGTGCCCCGTGCGGCGGTCCTCCCTGCATCCGCTCTGCTCCGTACTGCTGCACCCGGAGGCTGAAGCTCTCATGGGTGGCTCTCTTGAGGGCCTCCGGGTCCCCGTGACTGCCCTGGCTGAAGGCCAGCTGTGTCTCCCTCTGGACAGAAGGGGAAGAGGTGCCGCCGCCGCCGCCGCCGAGGTCTGAGTCATTGTAAACGGCCTCGTCTCCGATGCAGAGGCTCCTGAAGGCGCGGTCGGTCAGACTGCTGACCTCGCGGTCGGTCTCGTCCAGGAAGGACCCGCCGCCGCTGGAGGTGTCGCTGTGCGCTCCGTCGCTGTGCTTCCGGTGCTTCCGGCGCCCGGAGTGGCGCTTCTCCGCTGACGTCATGATGTATCGGCTCACGCAAACAGAGCTCCGCCTTCTGCTCGCTCATTCACGCAACTGTTCAGTTCAGAGCTGAACTCAGCTTGCCACCAGTGTTCACAGGGGCCAGAGTTTGGGCCCCTCAGGGTGTGTGGCAGTGGGTGGCTCCTAGGACAGTTGTCGCTTTTCAGTTGTTCAATGTCCAAATCACTCCTGGGATGCCTTGCTTTCCTGTAGAAGAGACCAGAGAATTAGTCCAGCATCATAACACTTATATTAATTGTATATTATTAGTATAAGACATGCACAAATATACAATATGCACACATAAATGTATGTACACATACATTTACACACACACGCCTCATATTACACACATAGTACACGCATGCACACACGCACGCACGCACGCACGCACGCACGCACGCACACACGCACACACACATACTGTACATTTAGTAGGAACAATGCATGCAGCACCGTCAACCATTTAAAGTGAGGGCATGTACGGTAGGCCTATGTACTATTTTACTTTACCTTCCACTTACTATTGTTGCTATTCTTAATTATTTCTGTGTTATTGTTAATGTTAATGCTGCTACATTGTTGAGGAGTGTTAATTTTATGCGAAGAGATTTGGTGTAGAGGGAAAATTGAGTCAAGTTGAATCGAATTGAATCGAGTTATATAAAGCCTTTACAACCAAATCTAATTATGCAGGGTCTTGTCCAAATCGACACCTGATACAGGGTGACAGCTTCTGTTTTTAACTTTAGTGATGATGGTGAGCCTGCCTGGCCTTTATGGGAATCTACTTTCTGTGAATTAAGCAGCTACGCTACGTATGTGTGCAGGCTGAAAACAGCCTTGTAAATCCTCCCAGTGAATTACACTGACCTTCGGAGACATGCGGTGAACTGAGCCATCCTGTTGCTAGGCACAGTAGACAGGCCTCAGTCTCACGTGAGTTATTTTTAGGAAAAGGAAGACGGTTCCCATGCAAACTCTGATGATCACATGGACACACATAACATCCCCCCTCCAGGCATTCATCATTAGTTAAAGGTGGTGTTGTAAGTGATATTATTTTTGTTCAACTGTAACACCCAGCATTGCAATAATACAACATATTTTAATTAATTCATTAATTCATTCATTATTTTGTTTTATGTTCTTTTTTCACCTAAACATCATCATTGATGTTCATTGCAATGCCATTGCAATGCCATTGGTCATGATATTTGCATATAAATAGCCCCCACAGAGGCTCAAATTCACACAAATTAAAAATCTCTGGACTAAATTTAGATTTTTTTTAACCTATGACCTTTGACCTTTAACCCTGATGTAAGTAAAATAACTGTAATATATGTTTTTTTGTGATCATTAGAATGTCTAGAACATGTTTTATGTATTATTGTGAAAGATATCCCCCAAATGTAAATTATTATTATAAATGTGCATAACATTTGCATTTTTACATAATTTCCTCTGATAAGTGAAGAAGTAGTAGTAAGGTTGAAATCTCTTTTTTGCAAGTAGAAATTAATCCGGTGTTACAGGGTTAAATGAGTGTTAAATAGCTCTATAGTAATATATTCCCATAGTAATCATTGCTAGAGTGTTTGTTCAATCACTTGTCTACCAGTGTCTCCAGCTCTTCAGAACTTTTTTCAGCTTGGAAGAGCATTTTCATACAATCAGGAGAGAGAACTACATGATACAGGATGTGTGAAATGGGAAGTGATTCAACAAATAAAGGAACAGACACAATTGTAACTGTACCACAAGATGATAAATTATCTCTCCTAAATGGATCAAATTGGCATCATAACCTGAAAATGTATTTTGTGATTACTAAAGAGCTGGAGGGATTTCTATCAGTATCAGTTACTGATTAACGAAGAATATCACTTACTGTTAATCATTTTCAACCTGGTGTCCCTATGTTGGGCATTGGACATTATAACGTCAAAAACTCTGTTTTTGACATTATTTGTGAACATTGCAGATGTTCATTGTGAACATTGCAGATCCACAGTACAAGCTCATTGAAATGTGTTGTGAGCTTGTAGATTGGCTATTTTCACAGTTTGTCATACAACGCAGTATAGTGCTTAAGTGTTAATAACTACAGTATAATAGAAGCGTGTGCAATCTTATGAAAGAAGTCCAGATTCAATATGAGTCACATTAACAGTGACCGTATATGATTGCAAGATACGGTTACTGTGACACAGTGTGACGGCTACTGTGATGTTTTGGAAACCAACAAAAAAATAAAACAAATCAAAACTCAAGTTTTATTAATGAATAGAAAATCTATGTCTTGTATCTACTGACAAACCTGCCGTTGCACAAAGCATGTAATGTGTATTTGCCGCTAACATATTGTTGTTTCAAATCAAGGTTTGCACTCTGATAGCTAACATACAGTAAGTGAACGCAACGGTGTTACAGTGATAGTTAAATTTACTGCAGCTGCCAGGCAGCCTTTTCCATGCCCAGAATATCTAGTGGTCCATTAATACCTAGTGACCTGAGAGCCATCCAAGTCCTAGACGTCTATACACAACTACACACCACCACACTGGCTCGCTCACCAACTATACTAATAATGACATTTTATCATACTGTACATACAAAAACATTTGTGAGGGGCGCTAGCCCCTCCTATATACAGGTTTAATGTTTGTTTTTAGTTCAATGTTTGTTTTTAAAACGCCATTGACAATGAAGGGAAAATGTACGTCACATTGTCTCTCATTACGTCATATTGTCTCTTTATTGTTAATGGCATTTTAATGTTTGTGTTGGCACCTAATCAACATGAGTTAGACTTTAATATAGTCTAACTCAATTAATATATTAGCGCCCCTCACTTCACACGGGTGTGATTTTTGAATCGACTTTTTGCTTATCAACCACTTGAACTGTCCCTATTCCGGTCATAATAGGAATAGGGACTATATTATGTTAAAATCTTCATATGAAGAACAAATATTCACTAATAACTGTTCCAATAATGATATGTCACACTGTTCATCCGTGCATGTGGCAGGTTTATTTTTGTCCAATGAAGGACTTCCAACTTAAAACCTGACACCAAGGATACTTCGTTTCAAGGGGCCTAAGGTCAGAGTGGGGTTTGTGGTGGGGTTTGTGGTGGCCTTCTCCATGCACCTTGGAAGTAGGTGACGTTGTGCCGTCACCTACTTCCAAGGTGCATGGAGAAGGGGGGGGGGGGGGGGGGGGAAGTCTAAAGTGGTCGAAATACCAGCTACACTTGTAGTGAGGTCCAAAGGTACTATTGTAGTACAACAAAACCGTTAATTCCAACAGCAGGAAGGATGTTGTTGCTGTCGGGAAGAAACCTCATAACTCCATTTTTCAGTGCTATTGAACACCCTTTACGTCTGTGTGTTGTTTCGAAAATATTGTACCAATGGAAAGTAGTAAAAAGTGCTTTGGACAAAACCTCTTAACTCCATTGGACCCTCAAACTGTCTGCTAAAACAGCTAACTCCTCCCGACAGCAGCGATATGTTCAAATCTTCATATGCAGAACAAATATTTACTAATAACTTAATAGTATTGTTAATGTTAATGGAACAACTGTGCAATATCTGTAAAAAGTTATTTATTTCACTTATTTAACTTAATCATGGTAAAGCAAACACGATTGCACCATATAAACTATAAAGCACATGCAGAAAGGAAGAACCTACAAATGCATGCCCGATGTTTAGCCTAAGTTCTATTAGGGTGTGTAGATTGATCTTGTTTAGAGCTGTTGGCCTTACCTTTCAGTATTATAGTCCATATTATGTAGTGGGTCTTTTGTAAATCCTCACAAGGCGTCATCCCCCCTCCCCCACCGTCCCCCCTACAGTGCCAAGGAAGCTTGAACACAAACACTGTAGAGAGATAAGAAGTCTCTTAGGAAGTTTCTGCCCGGCCAGGTACCGGTTCAGCCTCCTCCCGTCGATGAGAATCAAAAGTAGAAACCCAGTAGTATGTCCGTCCACGCACAGGCCTCTGAGGTCACACTAGCCAAAGGGGACGCGGGGCTGGAGACCGGACAGGAATAGAGGAGTTGTACGTCCCAGAGAAAGTATCCACCACTGGGGCCAGCATGAAGGCTTGGAGCCTGCATGCATGTGGGTCTGACCGACCCTTCGGTGTCGGATATCAGGCAGATGAAACAAACAAGCCTCTCCACTATTTATAAATCTGGATGGCTGTACTGGTTGACTATTAGCAGCTAAAGCTACAGTAGCTGTCAGCAACTGTGAAGGTGTTGTTGAGTCTATCTGAAGAAGTTAGATGATTTCCTCTGAGAGAAAAGCTGTATTTTTCTCAGGGCCGCTTAGTGGGTGTGGGGTTGTGTTTTTTTTAGCATGAGGCAGACTGTCAAGGAGACATAAATAGCCCATTGCCTCACTGAACAGTCACCTCCTCTCATTTAACAGATCTAACAAGTAGGCCTAATGCAGAGTGTTAACAAGTGGCTCTTAAGTCATAACTAAGGTCCATCTGGACTCATCTTAAGATGACGCAAGATGGACAGCATTTGAGCACTTAGCACCAGTACAGTATGTGACTTATGTCATTTATTTTCATAATGCACAGCAGGCAGATACCAAACGTAATTCTGTCTGTACTCAATTTGTCACTGTACATTTGACACATTGCAGTGGGCAATGCTCACATTGCAATGCCCACATTGCAGTAGGCTCACAATGCATCGCGTCACAATGCAACCCTGAAAAGGTTGAAGAGCCATTGACATGTACTGTACGTGAAATGTGTGTCCATGTACCATCCTAACTATTAGGACCAGTGTCCAGTGGGCGCTATTAATACAGCACCCAGCTGGGAGCAATCAGGGGTTAAGTGTCAAGGGCACCTCCATGCTGGGCGGACTGGTGGGTGGACTGGTGTGTGGACCAGGGACTGGGGGGGTGGACCAGGGACTGGGGGGGTGGACCAGGGACTGGTGGGTGGACTGGGGGGTGGACCAGGGACCTTCTGATTCCCAGACGTATGCTCTGGGTCCCGCGACGTGCATGGAATCAAGTCTGGCTCAACCCAAAGTAAACACAGTTAATATTTAACATAACGTTTGTTGACATAATGCTTAGTTAAAACACCAAAAGGGGTTCCCGTCCAGAATGGGTTAAGATCATATACAGCATATTTTATGTTGGGGGGGGGGGGGGCAATCAATGAATCTAATAAAAAGTACACATAAGCACAACGACGTACAATTATGTTTCAGTCCTCCCAGATATGTACTTTAACCCATTTTGATCTAGAATATTATAGCCGGGAACAACTCTAGGAAGGCGTTTTTAAAAATCGTCCGAATGGTCTAAATGGGTTAATGGTTTAACACTTAATTTAAACCAATTTAATGTTGCACATTTTAGTATTGTGCGCTACCTTTTCATGACTCCAATCCCCCCCACCCCCCACCCACCCCCCAACACACATACACAAACCTTGGGCCAACACTGCCTGTGGCACTCTTTCCCAATGCTTTTCACTGTAGCTACTGTAAGTACAGTGGCTGCTGTAAGCAGTAAGTCTGGCTACTTACTGTATAACAGCAGAAAAGGCCATGGAAGGGGGAGGAGTTCCTCTTACCTCCCACTGCTATAAATGGAGATTGCTGCAGCAGATAGTTGTTCCCTGGGTGGGTGTCTTGGGGTGCAGGGCTGGCCCATGGCAGCATGGCTGCTTGACGGACACACACACATGGGGCGCTAGCGGAGACGCACACATGTGCTCCCTGTCACTTGCCAACAATACTGTACCAAGGGCCTGGCCAGGAGACATATACCCGAGTTGGCCAGGTCTCATGTATTGCAGTGAATAAAATCTGAACACAACCTACTTTTCAATGTATTAACCACTTAACCCATTCTGGACGGGAACCCCTTTTGGTGTTTTAACTAAGCATTATGTTATACTTTAGCTATTGAAAAATATTTGTAACCCATTTTTTCACCCAGTGTCAGTTGTCTAGTGCAATCCTATGGGCGCTACCCATATACACTCCCTCTCAGGGCCGGATCTACCATATGGGCACTTTGGGCACGTGCCCAGGGGCCCTTGGGCCCCTATTTTTTATTATTATTATTTTTTTGCTCCACAATACATTTCCCTGCTAATCCAAATGAAATAAATGGTGTCTAAAAAGATTAGTGTTTTATTGTTGGTGAGAAGGGCAGCTAAAAAGTGCAATTGTGTGTAAAGCAGCAACAATGCGCTAGATTGGCTGTCACTCTGGGGGGGGGGGGGGGGTAGGCGACCGGAAATAGGCCAATATAACGGCATAAAACTGCCCCAAAACGGCTCTAAAACAGCAAAAATGTTGCGTGCGCGAAGGGGGGGGCCCTTTGAGCTTCAGTGCCCAGGGGCCCTCAGAGGTGTTAATCCGGCCCTACTCCCTCTGTCAACCTGGGGAGAGCAACGGACTGACCTCATGCTTCCTTGGCTTCCATGCATGGAGTCCAAGCCGTTTCTTTTCACCTGACAGGGGGGGAGTTTTCCTGGTTGGACGTAGCGCGTGGAAGGAAGGAACACGTTATTCCAACCAACTACTACATGTTTTTGTGAGGTATACGGTACCTACCCGACCTATAGGACACCGGGAGAACATGCAAGCTCCACACAGAAAGGCCATTTATGATAGTGTAAAATTATTAATTTATATATATGGCCTTTTTTGGCCATAGTAGGCTAATCATTATGATTGGTACTGGTCATTGTCAGACAGTCATTTCTTTGTATATTTCAGTAACAGGCTTGAGTTATCCTATTTGTCATATCTGCACTGTGCAATGTTTGTTTACGTCTTATCTTCAAAGCAGCCGTTTCCCCCTTTTCCAGTGTAAAAGACCTCAGTGTTAAATGATTTGTAACTCTGAGAGCAGTGAGAGCTAGTGTACAAAGAGTGTCACGAGTCCATTTGGTTACAGTTGTATTTCACTGTGGACGGAAAAGACACAAATCATGTAGTGTTAAAAATACACAACTGTGGGGCATTTTTTTTAATAAATTAATTTTAGAGTCAAATCCCTTTTATTGACTTCTAGGTTCTATTCGGAATCCTTCGGTAGCTCAGTGATTAGAGAGGGACATATAAGGGTAAGTAAACCACATAAACCAGAAAATACTTCATCTACCAGCTCAACACACCGCTATTAGTTGCTGTTGTAAAGGGAAATGTACCGAGTATAGGACCCCGGATAATTAAACTATAAAGGGTTTAAGTGCAGTTTTAAAGGCTAATTCACTGCTTGCAATTTATTTGTGGGTTTAATTATTTTATTCTTTAAAGTGCAATATTTTAGAGCTGTATACAAATATTTCCAGTGACATATACAGCTCGTGTTCCAAGTGTGGTTTGTTTTACCAGTTTCTCAGTGGTTTCTAGTCTTCTGTTCCTGTCCTGACTTCCTGGGATTCATTACTGGGATTCTTCAGTAAGGAATTTCACTTCCAGTGTCTGCAAGTCTTCTTTTGTGTCAATATAATAAGCCCAACTTACCCGTGGGACCCAAAAGGAGCTCAAACAACAACTAAACACTGTATCGCCTCATCCTGCCTGAGACTATGAGGTATCGACGGACTCATCCTCAGAGTTTGAGGTTGACCGTTTGGTCTCTGTAAATGAGGGCTAGGCCGGTGTACAGAAATGACAAACCAAAGACTTCAATTATGCAGATTTATTCTTCTTTAGTGGTTTAAAAAAAGGGAAAACAATAAACTTACAACCCTGTATGCCTGTATAAGTGTATATTTGTACGTCTCTAAATGTTCTGATGAATTGAAAATGGTGGACCCTGTTGTAAATAAGTGTAATGCTTAATCATGGATCGTCCACAAAGTAACAGTTTTTGTATTGACTTGTGCTTTCGTTTGAAATGTACCCATTCTGCATACTGTGAAATAACAATTTCAATCAATCATCAATCAATAGAGCTACTCATTTGATGAGGGATGCCTATTTCAAGCATATCAGCCTAGAGAATGTCAGACTCTACTGACTCTCTAAGGGCAGATCTATCCATCATTGTGCCCCCTCTTTCCTACCTGGGTCATTCCTACTATTCGGTGGCATTTCAGCCTAGTAACCTTTTCAAAACAATTTATTTTTTGACAGGATTTTTCTTTCTTTTTTTCTGAAAGAGGGCAAGCTCAGTTGTCAGAAAAACATATTTGTCCGGCTTAATGCATAATTCCAATTATTTCCATATCCATAATTTACACAGGTGGGACACATTTTGGACATAACAGGGGGTACATTTTATGCTAAAGATGGGCATTACTCCTCATGCAATGAAGAATATAGTAGCACATTGTGAACACAGAGTAAGAATTGTAATATAACCACATAAGATAGCTCGTCGAACTAGTGCTGGTTGTCTAGGCTAGGACCCGCTGCAGTGGTGTCCGATCCGAACTTAAACCGGGATGTTTAACGGAGCTAATTGGAGTAGTGGTATTGGTAAAGCTATGCAAGGTATCTGGGTTGTAAAGCCAGACACCTTGGTTCGTATGTGTTGAGGTGTTCTTGATCTTCGATCTTTTTTATCAACCATATTTTCAGAATTATGAAAATGTATCAATTTCGTAACAGGGTGGACATGTTATGCTTTACCACATCAGTAACTCAACCTAAAACATTGATAAAAATTCAAATTAAAAAGTGATACTTATACCTCTTCTGTATGGGTTTCCTATCAAAAATATATGCTACTTTCTGAAGTCATGTGGCTAGAGAAATAGTCGGGGGGACATTTTGCTTATTTTACATAAGATATGCTGTATTATGTCATGGGGACACAAATGGCACCGAATACTAGGAATGACCTCTAGTCTGGGCCTTTACTTTGTTGATTTCGAAAACACAGGACATGATGTTAAGTCCAAAGTGCCTAGGGACTCTGCAAGGCAGGGGCGTCCTACTCCCTGAGCCAGGCTTGCACTTGACCGCATACCTAAGGATCGAAGACTTGAGCACTGTGATGTCGAGACAGCTGGACAGACACTTCACAGGGGTTGTCAAGTGGGGTCCTACTTTCACCAACGTTTCGCTGATTTAACCCCACGACGTCTCCAGTAGGCTCAGCAGTGCATTCTGGCGTCCCAGAAGCACCCCCCTCTGCATGGGCATGGACAAACCAACTACAAACCAACTAATATCCTTAGTAAAGGACATGACATCACCTTTAAATCCAAGTGACACAAAGAAAACAATTCAAAACCACCCCACTGAGCATATTTTGGCCTATTAGACGTTTAAAATACATCTAAATGGCCATCTAAAAATGGGTTATAAAAGGTGTAAAAATGAAAGCGGTCAAGGCTTAGATTAGACGTTGAAACAACGTTGTTTCAACATCTATAGACGGTCTATATGTAGACGTTTACAAAACAGCTAATCAACGTCTAGACCGCTAAAATGTTTTCATTTTTAGACCAATTATAACCCATTTTTAGACGAACGTCTAGCCGACTATTGCTCAGTGGGATCTAAGTAAATTATCGCCATACACAACTAGGTAAGTATTCTACATGCTTTTAGCAACACCACTCTTTTCAGCCATAATTAGTCCATGAGCCGGACAAGTTTTCATTACGAAATGAGTGGGCAAAACCATACCTATATTAAATTGTTTAGAAGGTCAATATAAGTAAATTAATATATGATAACACTTCCACAGGAGCAGCTTTTTCATATTTATCACACATTTTGTTATTTTCACCTATATACATGATGGGTGAATAGGATGAAAAAAATTAAGAACTAGTGATCACCATGAAACTTCCCTAGTTGATTAATTACATGCAAACAATGATTTATTGTATTACAAGTTTTCTGAAATTGTATATTTAAATATGCAAATTAGGTATTATATAGGAAAATATGCCTGATTTTGCCTAACTTTCCCGAATCAATATTCAATCCAAATATTGTATTGAATATTGTATTGACAGAGTCAACATTCTTATTTCATTTTGTTAACATGTCAAAGTCAAAGGTTTTAAACGAGGGAATATTCAATGTCCATATACCGGTAGTAGCCAATGTATCATCTAACTATAAATGTAAATATAAAAGTCTCTGTGTCTGTACAGCTGTACGTCTGTAATCCATGTAACACGAGAACCGTTCGTCCCACCTACTTCAAATTCGACACACGCGTTCCACACCCCCACAGGGAGTGCAGTGCCCGGTGTCGGACCCATGGTTGTCCAGAACCGCCACAAAAGGCCTCTGCCCGAGCCACAGCTGACATCACAAGGCCTCTGCCTCTGCAACTCTATATTTGGGCATGCCTAAATACGGGTTCATCCCACCGACTTCTGACATCTGCATAGACCCCATATTTGGGCATGCCTGACAAAGATGGGCATAAAAGGTGATACCGCTGACATCACCATGACTTGACCAGCTCAACAGAATGATACATTGGCTAATAGATGGCAGTTACAGACAGTTACCTTTTTTACGTAAGGGATAATATCTGGCTAGGTGGTCATTGTCGGGAGATAATTCACCGACAGGGAGTTTAACCACCGAGGCGAAGCCGAGGTGGTTACACTCCCTGAAGGTGAATTATATCCCGACAATGACCACCTAGCCAGATATTATCCCGCTTATTACATGGCTAACTAACATAAATTAATCCATTGATCCAAAACACAACAAAAAAAGTATTCCATAACTTCGCGCTGGCTGCGTCTGCCCAGCTGCAGGGCTGAAGCACTGTCGGAAAACAAGGAAGTGAGTTGATAAATAGAATCCATTTTCGGGTCCAGCTGCTTCGTCTATTTCTCGCTCAAATGTTTTCAAAAACATTTTTAAGAGCAATGTTTAGCTGTAAATTACATTGTGTGTCAGTAGTGTGTGTGTTTACATGGCTGTTATGTTGGAAACGGCAGTAAATCAAGCGGGCGCAGCCGGTGGTGCTCAGAGGGTTTGATTAGGCAGCGGTCATTATACAGCGGAGCGGTCATTATCATGAGATAACTCACCGCTGAATTAAGCGATTGACCAATCAGAATCAAGCATTCAACCAAGCCATGTAATAAATGCCAATAATTATGCCGAAAGGTACCCGAGCCTACCGCAACTGGATGCGTGACACACAACAACGTGCACAGAGAGCTGAGTCAGACAAAGCACGAGATGCACGCCTAAAGCTGCAAGATCTGTGATTGGTGTCAAACTGTCAATGCGGGATGCACACTCAGTCCACGCATCACCCTGTGTCCAACCGACATCTATCCATTCACTCTGCCCCGCCAACAGTTTCCAGTGAGACCCTGCTTCGGCATGACTCAATAAGTCTCAGGGCCAGACACTACACCGTGTTGGGGTCTTCTGCATGAGGGACTTCTTCAGCCATGGCCAGTTCTATGTGGCGGCCAGTAGGGTTAGCAAATCAAGCAGGCATTCTTGCTCGAGATGAAGAGACAAACAAGAAGTGCCAGTTTATCAGCAATGTTGTTTTTAAAGAGGTCCTTACAATATAAGTGCAGTGCCCGGTGTCGAGTCGGTCAGACCCACGGTTGTCCAGAACCGCCACAAAAGTCCTCTGCCCAGGCTCTGGGCAGGGCCCCTGCCCAGGCTCCCACGGGCACTGGCCCATGGGAGCACTGGTAAATTCAGTCCTTTATTTCCGAGTCAGTCAAGGCTACCTCTGTGATAATCAGGTCCTCTTCTTGGGGTTGGTTATTGCATGTTTGTAATTTGCACATTGATGTGCATTTCAAGCCATGTCAAGCACGTGCATCCTGGGAGCTTGCATTTGCGACTGCAGCAGCTGCAACACTACATCAGGAGCTGGAGATCCCAGGGGTTGACACTAAGGTCTCAGAGGCACTTGCCCGTCGGGAAAGTAAAGGTCATGGCCACTTGCCCCCCAAAATATATTCGTAGGCCTACATTTTGCATTACTGTTTATTTTAACGTATTTTTGAGTGGTGTAAACCACTCCTACAACTGGCTTTGTTATCGAGTGGTGTAAACCACTCCTACAACTGGCTTTGTTAGTTTGTCTGTCTGTCTGTTCGTACCAAAAAATGAGCATGGTTGCTATGGTCACCCAGTTCACACGGGTGTGATTTCATTACGTCAGACATTACGTCAGACCACAGCTGATCAGTCTATATAAGACCTTACACCACTCAGTTCACACAGGTGTGATTTTTTACTTTCTACTTGCATGCTTGCAACGTTTCATTTCCCAGTTGAAAACTTTGAAAATTATGTTTTTTTTAAGTCACAGTCACAATAGGCTACAGTGAACAATCAAGTTATGTAAATACTATATTTTATTTTAACAATATGAGGTTTATTTTAACATTAGAGGTAGCTATCTTCATAGTTGTTCTTCCATTGGGAGGACACCTCATTACTGGAGGTTCCACTTTCACACATCCATTAGCATACTATCAGTATCAGCATGAGTATTGAATGACTGGCAACCATTAAACAACGACGTTCTGAAAACACAATAAACCAACCAGTGATGGTATTGTTGACAATTTGCAGGCAATGTATATTGATGTGTGCACTGTGCACGTTCTGCGAGATTTACTTTGTGGTACAACGGTGGTGTGTGCGTGAAAACAGCTGATCCACACACAAGCTCACGGCGCATCGCATCCCAAGCGTTGTGAAGCATGCATGCAACACTCGAGGCGCGACACCGGCGTACGACGGAGCATCGCCGCATAGTGTTGCTCGGGCAGAGCTTTATTGGCGACTCGCGAAGCGGGTTGTGGCGTCGTCATGATGCCATGTTTAGATTGTTTACCGACTGAACATACCGGTCAGAAAGCTGGGGAAGTCACGGCAAAACTTTGCAGAGAAGGACGGTGCTGTAGTAGCAGCCATGGAAACGCGACAGTCCACTCCTCGAGAAACTTTCGCTGACGTCGTTCTGACCCATTTACTTTTTCTGTCATCACTTTTTCCTCTCTGTGACTGTGTCCGTAGTATTTTTTACCTTTTCCCCAGGCTGCTGGCCTGTTTTGGGGGCCTCAAGATTTTGCTGGAGCAGGGACCTCTCTCATAGCTTCACGCGTGCTAGTAGAGCTACAGTGTGTGTGGTGGTGGTGGTGGTGGTGGTGGCGGCGGTAGGAGGTTGCTTGGGAGAGAGATAGAAAGCAGGGGAAGATGCAGAGGCGGCGCGCAATGACCACGTTCAATATCTCATGTTGTGTAAATGTTTATATAGCCAACTAAACTAAGACGTTCACTCAAAATGCACACTTGCCCGATCGGGCAAGCTGGTAGCAACCTTCACCTGCCCGACCATTTCTTTTACTTGCCCCGGGCAAGCGGGCAAGCGTTAGTGTCAACCTCATCCATTCGACATTTCTGGCCCAGCCATGCTGAACTAGGCTTGGGACTTGCAGGTGTTGTTGAAGACTCCCTCTCCAAATGCCAGCCTGGTAGTTGGCACGCATGGTGTGTGTTCACGCCTTGGGATATTAACATCATGTTAGTTCCGTGGATCATGAGACTGCATGATTATTGACTCTATACAAACATTCCCACAGGCACATCATGAAGTCAGGAGGAACATCATGGACAAACAAGAAGTGCCAGTTTATCAGCAATGTTGTTTTTAAAGAGGTCCTTGGAGTGAATGACAATCATATATATCCTCTCTATCCAAGTCCAAACCCCAGAGTGAGACGTGCCATTATGACAGTGAAGCACACCCCTCTCGTGTAATATTGCTTAAATCACAACCTGGCTGTGCCTTGTTGTATATAGACCGGACATCTGACCATGATACACCAAAGAAAGAAGATTGTCTTGACGGTGACTGTTTTTAGTAGCCTCGGAAACACAGACGTTTATATTTCCAGGGAGAAAAAAAAAGTCTGGGTCCGAGTCCACTTCAATACGGCATACAGTAGCGCATAACGTCGATCACTGCTGATTTCTGATCGTCTGCACCTTTGATAAATTGACGCACACACGCACACACGTACAGACACACACTCCTCTCTCTCTCTGTCGCTCTAATTAATTACTCATGTCGCGCAGCTGCGTCTAGATTCTCCCAGCAGATCCTGCCGGGAGCTGCCTATGCCATAGAAAGCATAGGTGTTATTACGGTTATTAGGGTCTGTGGGAAGCAAACATGAGTTACATTTCAATGTACAGCACACATGTTCACGCGTGTTGCCTCATCATGGCTTGGGACTGAGCGCTTAGTTCCCCAGGCTACTGTAGTCACTATAGTCACAGGACATGTTGGATCTTCCTGAGGGTGAAATATTGACTTGAATCTACAGTAACTATTTATACAGTATGTGTGTTTTACCCTCAGGGAGATACTGAACATGCTCCTTCTCATTCAGCATATACTTTCAAATTGGGAAAGACTTATTTTCAAATTATTCCATTTGTGTGCAGAATCTTGCATTAAAAAGCCATTTAAGCATATATGAAAGTATTGAATAAGTAAAATGACTATTCCAATCAATTACCCACTTGAATTATGCAGAAAGGTGTGATTATAGGTCTCTACACAATAATGGCTCAAACGTTGATCATATATTTTTGTAAGAATGTGTGTGGTAATATAGGTGTCCACATATTCAATGCATGATAACGACCACTAAGCTATATGTGTCTTCAATGGTTATCATGCCAAACTGTGAAGTAGAGATGCACAACAAGTCAAAAAAATCACACCAGTTTTGCCCACCCATTTGATTCTATAGCTATGGCCCTGGCTTGTGTTATCACACTATAATAGTGTTTCTGATTATATCTCTTAAAGCTTAGAATGGTGAGCAGTTTTCTATAGCCATTAGGAACATGTTGGTTCTTAGCACACACTTCCAAAATGGGGATATTTGCAAGCCTTATTTTAAATTTCTTAGATGTGTGTGCAAAATACTGCATTAAAAGCCCATTTAAGCATATATGGAAGTTTTGTGGAAGTAAAATAACCATTCCAATCAATTCCCCATATTTGAATTATGCAGAAAAGTGGTTTCATTGGTCTCTGCACAAAGTAAGGTTCAAAAGTTGATCATATATTTGTTGTCACAATTTGCATGTGGCAATATAGGGGTGCATGTATTCAATGCATGATAACTACCACTAAGCTGCTAGTCTGCGATTGTTATCATACAAAAATGTGAAGTAGAGATGTACAGCTAGTCAAAAATTCAAACAAGAATTTGCCCACCCATTTCGTAATTAACGTGCAAATTAGGGGGGTCTGGCTCATGGACTAAATAGGCCTATATCTTACATGGAAAACTACACACACCCCTGGCAAGTGGAAGTGGTACATCCCAATTAGATTCTCCACCTATAAAAGGAGCCCTGCGGTCATGTGTGACTCTTTTAGAAGGATCAGACCAGTAACAGGAAGCAGGTGTGTGTTGAGCAATGAGCTTTTGTTAAACCAATAAATGTTTCAACTGAACTATTGTGTCATTTGTAACCGTCCTAAAGTAAACTGATGGAAAAAGCAAACTGGGTCAGGATGTAAAAACAAACTCTGAATACACGCGTAGCTAGCATACAACGTAGCATTCAAAATGTTTGGTGCCGACCATGTGGCTATATAGGTAATGGTGATTTTACTGCAACATAACATACTGGTAATGAGTAGAATGCATATGATAACCAGAAAATAAATATGTAATCAGGAAAACTAATCATTGAACATGTGGGAAAGGCAGTCTCTGTCTTTACCACAGTCAAGATTTTAAAATTACAATATTGATTGACAATTATTGTATATTATTGTATTTCCGGTCACATTTGAGGTTACGCAGTAATGGCAAGGTGACCTTCTCAATGTAAGATGATATGTTGACATGCTATTAGGCCTCCTACCACCTGTCACCAGAATGTCATGTGCTTGCTCATTTATTTCAGACAATCCTGAAGAAGTATATGCCATATAAGGCCATGCCCATGTGTCACTCACCAGTCACCACCCAGTGTGTGTGCCCTGTGCTCTGTATAAGAGGGGTTGAAAAGCTGCTCTCAGGAGATTGTGCTATCTGCTATGCTACCGGTGTGGTGCAATCTCTGGGAGCCCTCCTGATAAAACTCTGACTGTGTTCTCAACACTCTTCAAACAGTGGGAAGTGCTGCAGTATACCATACATTTGACATAGCAGGCAGCTGTAATGACAAAGCTCCAGGGCTTTGACTTCTGGAGGACCACACTGAAGGGTGCATGTTTCGTCGTGGCGCCCATGGTAGACCAGAGTGAACTGGCCTGGCGTCTGCTGAGCCGCCGCCATGGCGCCCAGCTGTGCTACACGCCCATGCTGCATGCGCAGATGTTTGTGCGCGACTCAAATTATCGGAAGAAACACCTCTACGATGAAGTGTGCGCCGAGGACAGACCCCTCATCACACAGTTCTGTGCCAACGACCCCGAGGTGTTTCTGCAGGCTTCTCTTCTGGCCCAGGACTACTGTGACGCCATCGACCTGAACCTGGGCTGTCCTCAGAAGATTGCAAAGAGCGGGCGTTATGGGGTTTTCCTCCAAGATGAATGGGAGCTGCTGGAGAAAATGATCATGTTGGCCAATGAGAAACTGTCTGTTCCGATCACATGTAAGATCCGCGTGTTCGAGGAGGTGGACAAGACTGTGCTCTATGCCCGGATGCTAGAGAAGGCCGGGTGTCAGCTGCTGACGGTTCACGGCCGCACCAAGGACCAGAAAAGGGAAACGACCGGCGTCGCCAGTTGGGAGCAAATCCAGGCCGTGCGGAAGGCCGTGGACATTCCGGTCTTCGCCAACGGCAACATCCGGCATCTGAGCGACGTGGAAAGCTGCATTCTGGAGACGGGCGTGCAGGGCGTCATGAGTGCCGAGGGGAACCTACACAACCCGGCGTTGTTCGAGGGCCGCAGTCCCCCGGTGTGGGAGATGGCCGAGGAGTACCTGGAGCTGGTCGAGCACTACCCTCCCTGCACTCTATCCTACGTACGAGCTCATCTCTTCAAGCTCTGGTGTCACACGCTCCAGATCCACCAGGACCTGAGGGAGGACCTGGGCAAGGTGAAGACACTGGAGGCTTTGGCCGAGGTCAGTCGACAGCTACGACTACGCTGCGAGGAAGAGATTGCCACGCAGGGAAAGGAGGCGGGACAGAAACAGCCCAACGGCCTGCCCTTCTCTCATTGGATATGCCAGCCGTACGTCAGGCTGGCAAAGCAGACTGTTCCCAACTGCAATAGCGAGGAGGAGTCATAAGAGAATGTACCTGTTGTAAATAGAACACACAAGATAACAAAGATAAACTATGAATTACTCCGTCTTTATCTGTAGGAGGGCGTACACTGAATGTATAGAGGGGAAAAGAAAAACACTTAAACTCCTGATGTGTGTCCTTGACAGTAGTGTCTGCACTTTGAGCCGAATGTGAACGAAAATAAAAGCCTGGCTACCGAGGCCATGTCTGCATCAACTACACTGTAAGTTTATAGAAGATTTATTTACATTACGCATTGGGTGTGTGCATGCTTGTGCTTGTGCGTGTGTATGTGTTCTGTGTTGTTTCTGTGTGTATCTCTTCTGGCTCTCGTTCACAAACAGACAGTACTTCATACTTAACACAGCAACTTTGTTTTTAAACGACTGCCGGTCTTGCTTAATACACCCTTTTGCTGCCTTGTTACAGATTATATCACGTTGATATCTTTTCTTATAGAGACATCTTCTCTAAATGATCATACATGGAAAGCCCCTGCCTGTGATGCAGACTGTATAGTGGTGTGGTGTGGCATGTTCCATGCTCACTACCACCCTCACGTGGACACTCTATGAACAGACATTAAATTCCACATGGCACTGTACTGGGGTGCATACTTAGTTTAGACTAGTCATTGGTTAGACATGGGTTAAGGTTAGGTTTAGGTGTGCTGCCCTGTGGGGGGTGAGGGTTTGAGATGGGTTGTAGTTGTAGGACTAATGACTGGTCTAACCAATGACTAGTCTAAACCAAAAACTGTCTAAACTAAGTACAGTTACAGACTTTTGTATGTTTTAAGTTTAGGCCAGGTAACTGGATGTAATGTCTCCGACTCCGAGACACCCCACACGTTTTAGAACATTGGTTCTTCTCAACGTGGGGTATAGTAATGGGGAGTTGAGGGTTTGTAGCTCTGAGCGGGTACAGATGTACACCTGTACACTCTCAGAGTTAAATGAACTCTGAGGATGTTACAGTGGGGTCCCAGAGGGAAAGAAATAATGGTATCCACCTGGGGGGTCCTGGAAATGGAACAAGGTTGAGAACTCTACATTCTGTTTATGTCTGTATAAGGAATGGGATGTGACAGGCTGAGCAGGATCGGCCTTCTCTATATGCTGAGTAGGAGCGATGACGGTTGTATGGCACAGACAGCAGTCAGGTGCATTACACGCTGCATTAAGATATATATGCAACGCTTGTATTATCTCCATTCAGAGAAAGTGCTTAATTGATTCTAATTGATTGGGGTTATCGACCAATTATTGACGCGGGAATTAAAAGCATGCAGCGATGATGACGACGGCGGATGCCTGCATGGCCCTCTGCTGACCCAGGAGTGTGTGTGTGTGCGTGCGCGTGTGTGTGCGTGCGCGTGCGTGCGTGCGTGCGTGCATGTGTGAGAGAGAGAAAGAGAGAGCATGTGAGTGTGCACTAGACCTCAGTGTTTCAGAACATGTTTCTCTTCAGCCCCGCAAAAATATTTCATTACTGCAACAAAAGAAGCCCATTAGCCACACTATAAGAACACAGTTCAACTGCTGTCCTCCACATTCTCCGTATTTGTCTGCTTTTCTGGCTGCCCTCCAGCTAATTTGATATAACAATGCTCCACAAAACCGCCTCAGGACTTTTCTCTTTTTTTTTCTGGTGACAGAAAATTATCAATGATGCCACATGCACAGCTGAATGTCAACACCAACTTGACTTGTTTATGAAATATTAAAGCGGCGAATTAGGGGGCCCCATGCAAAAACTTAATGATGATCGGAGTCATTAAAACTTCCGCATCCTTTGTTTTGGCTAATGATTCAATTCCTAAAACTGCTGTATTCAATTTTGGGAGAGACTGAATGTGTTTTTATGCGCCTTTTGTGTGAGCTGGCTGGTATTCATTGCATTCACTGGTAAATGTTTTGGGGAAAAGGAGCAGATTCGTTATCGTTAACTGGCATGTCACATAGGCTGCAGAGACCCTCTCATGTACTTAAAACCAAAATGGTTTTATTCACAATGCTATTAACAATGTTTTGGGACATGATTGTGTACAGCGTATACCTTCTGTGTGGCTGCAGCTAACTGCAAATGAAATGAAGGAAAATAAGGATTTCCACCAACACCAACCTATATGTGCTGAGCCTCTATTTAAAGTTTATTATGACTTATTTAAAATAAATTGCTCCTATGTTTGTATGGCACTGGAATAGGAGTGAAATACTAACAAAATACAAATTAAAGAAAATAGCATAACTCATTTTATTAGTTTATTACTCAATTGAAATGATTATTTACAGCATGCTTGTTGGTTTAAAAATGATGGATGATGGATGGTTGCATGAGACAGACAGACAGACAGACAGACAGACAGACAGACAGACGTTGTGTTCAGTTCTGACATTATCTCCCTCGTCCGTGTCACCAGGGTGTCTCTTCATCAATTATTGAACCGGTACTTCGTGGTAATACATAATTTCCGATCAATTATTCATGATAATGTGTGTGTAGTTTACTTAATTGTGTTATTGACTATCAAAAGTAATTTCCTGAAAATCCTCAAGGACGCAAATTGAATCAGCCCCCGACCAGCCTACTGGTCCTGTGCTCTGCTGCGTGCGCTTAAGTATTCTCCAGAAGAAGCCGTTATATTCAAGAGTCCATTCTCACGACAGGGAGGAAAAGGATATTTATTAGGAATGAATCCATTGATAAATAAATGTATACCACCGACTGGCTGATAAGCTATATGAGGAGGCCTTCACACGGTGAAGAAGATGTATTTCATAAATATACAAGTTCCAATATCAATAAATAGCATGCTTCACGTTTTAATGGCATTTATTAAAGAGGTGAGTGAGTGAGAGACAGAGGGAGGGAGGGAGGGAGGGAGGGAGGGAGAGCGCTCCTAAAAGTAAATAAATAATAAGAGCCACGATTGCCCTCCTCTGCCGGCTTTAAGGGAAGTTGATAAATAATGTAGCAGAACAGATGGCTGGAGCGAGAGGCAACAGGAGAGGAACATGAGCGACTACATCTTTAATTGTTTTAAAGAACGTGTCACAGGGTGTCGCCTGTCTGCCAGCGCCACAGACGTGCTAATGCCTCATTTGTACGCGGCTGGCGGCGTGTCGGTGTCGTTCACCGGAAAAATAGCGGATCTATAAGCTCACAAGGTGTCGAATTGCGACGGCTTGTGAGCTCGCAGATCGGATATGTTCAGTGATCAGGCATAACATTATAGTGAACCAGAAACTGCACTCTGCTCTGAGTTCACAGGTCACAGGTGGAACATATACAGGACTCTGGCACATATACACATTTACATAAAAAAAATGCCTTGATTAATATTAAAGTGCACTTCCACTGTCTAATAAAAAAAAGGGGTGAGAAATGAGATGATTGTTTGAGAGCCCCATTAGTGACCCAATGGCACAAACGCGATTGCCAGCAGATTCCCATCGAACCCGGAATATTGTACCATCAGCACTATACACTTAAAGAGTTTACATGCATTAACAAACATAATAATTTGTTGTATTATTATTCTTTTTTTGAGGAGGGGGGGTTGGCAACAGGATCACGTTCCTTATTTGAAGAAACACATGTGCTCTTCATCATGGGAGACAGATAGAAACCATATGAGGATTAATTATTCACATTATCAGATCGGGTTTGACGTCTTTTGTTCCACACACACACACAAGTATTTATATTATATCATCCTACAAACAAGTGTCCAAGAGTCCGTGAAGAACGGCGGTCGGCGTCAAAACCACAGCTTGTGCTTATTTTCATGGGGACAAACACGGTCACCCCGTATTCAGCAAGTCTCACATATAGAAAAGAGAACATTTGTGTCCGTCCGTACGTCACAACGCCAGCGGCAAGACAACGTCTGTTCCCGCGCTGTTTCAGGAGGAGTCCGTTATTGTGCTTTTATTTCTTATAAGGAGCAGACAGGGATGAAAAGCAGGCACCGTCGCACCATCGATTTAAACCACCGTTTCTCAACGTCGCATCCGGGGGACCGCCAGGGGCTCTGTATAACTCTGGGATGGCACAAATGGAACCAAAATGGACAGTTTGGAACGAGGTCCATTTGGTTCCAGGTGTGTACCCTCTCAGAGTTAGATGAACACAGAAATGTATAGATTGGGGTCCCCAGAGGATTTAAAAAAAAATCACATCACACGGGGGTCCGTGGCCTGCGTATCAAACAGGGTGGTTCTTGAAATAAATAAAATAAAAAAGATTGAGAATCACTGATGTAAGCTATTATATCCACACAGAGACAGTCCATTACTTCTTCTCCTGTGGATCCTTGGGACAGTGAGCATGTTTGTCGGGACTGCTCCCCATGAGGACGGGAGCCTTCATGGCGGCCTGGCTGGGACTGGCGCGGTCCCCCGCCACTCTCCCCAACATGGCTCCGGACAGCTCCATGGAGGGACCCACCGCGGGCCTGCTGGCCACTCCGGGTCCGGTGACTCCGCCGCCACCACCACCGCCGCCGATAAGCCCCGACAGGCAACCTCCGACGACTCCTCCGCCGGGCACAGTGCCCACGCCTCCCAGGAGGTTGGCGGACTGCAGCACGGCCTCCGAGTGCTCGCGCGCCTTCATGCGCAGCGCGGCCACGCTGGCCGTCCGGTTGCCCTGGCAGCCGTAGGGAGGCAGGAAGGACAGGCCCATGGGGTCGGGGACACAGCAGGAGCACAAGCCATGACCGCCTGGGAAAACCAGACAAAATGAGCTGCAGGAATCTAACCTACCGGCCTAATCGTCGTCAGCACTGTCCTCCCCACTGTATTTGTTTTTACTTTTACTTACTGTCCTTTTATATCGTCTGTCGGGAAGTAAACCTCATATGTTCAACGCTCCGCGCCACGTTTTGAGCTTGTGGATATGCTTATTTTGATGCTTTTGTATCACGCTAGTACAGTATTCATTTACGAAAATTCACAGAGCATTAATTTACTACACAAGAAGTTTGAACTTCATGGAGATGAGAGGTTTCTGCCAAACAGCAACAATGTTTTTTTTTTGTTTTTTTTGCTCTGTGTCTGAAGTAAGTGTTTCCTATCGAGGAGATGTGTTTAAGTTATTTATTTTCTTCGTTTTTCAATTCTACTTAAACCCCCTATACTTAGTAAACTTGACGTGAGTTGCCGTGTACTTGGTCTGCCATTTCTTCCCTCAAAATAGCCATTCTACAAACTCACAATGCATTGCGACTCGCGACGTGATGCATTGTGATCTTGCACATCTGCTATTTCTTTGGAGAATCTTCCCCACAGAACAGAGATGCTAGGGTTCAAGTAATGAAGGTCATCGTGATTGTTTATTTTTTTTTACCTTTGAGCGTGGCGACTTGGGACAAGGCCTGGGCGTACGTGGCAGAGTTGAGCAGAGTTCCTGGGATGCAGGATGGGAAGAACGGACCTCCAGGACCCACGGTCCTGTTCATACTGCCATGAGAGAGAATCACATCGATGACTTTTTCATTATTTATTATACTTATTTGTATTCCTTTTGTTAATTCAACCGCTTTATACTTCGTTCAATGAATAGCGAAAATAGCCGATCTACAAGCTGAACATTTCAGCAAATCGAATTAAATTGTCTTTATTGCAGTCAGATGCACTCATTTAATCAGACAAGGAGTTTACTGTATTTATTGTAATTCTATGCTCTGGGAATGGAGTGTGTGTGTGGTAACAAACATGCACGCACGCTCCAGTTGCAGTAACCACACAACAGTATACAAATTACAATAAAAATGTGCTATTTTTACGCTTTGGCACCGTAAGGCGTAAGGTGAGCTGTCTAGAAGAGTGCGCGTGTATGTGTGTGTGTGTTTGTGTGGGTGTCTGTGTTTGTGTGCGTGCGTCTGTGTATAAAAAACTAATATTTTATATATTTTTTATTTATATTCTTGTGAATTTTTTTCAATATTTTTTTCAATATTGTAAATATTATATTCACATAACGTATAATAATCTCAGATTCACCATCCATCCAATATTTTCATTTGGCCGAGACTGACATCATCAACATGACATCATATCAGAATGATGTCATACAGATCCACAGGGAAGCGATACCAATATTAGCTCCTGTCTGGTTTATCTCTCTTCCTTCCTTTTTGACGGCACTATCCCCTCCAACGCCTGGCTTTTTCTTGTGACGTCATGTAGAGCCAAAGTCTATGGACTTTTTATGTTTGCTTTAAGCATGCCTCCTGTGACGTACAAGCCCCCAAGGTGCCCCTCACTTCACATGAGGGTGATCTTTTTTATTTTATTCTTTGAAACAACTTAAACTCTATATGTAACTGACTAGACCTTTTTTCACTCTTCACCAAATCTCTGCTAAAAATAGCCGATCTACAAGCCAACACGCAAAATGTTTGCTCATTACAACATGCCCAGAATGGCGATGATAGGGTTTCCGTGCTGGTAGTTGATTTTTGTTATTATTTTTGTTTTGTTATTGTGCTATAGTATAGGCAATATAAATGTTGTTGGGCAAAGAATTTCATTCTTGTGTATACTACGTTGTTTGAGACGGTAACGAATAAAACCAATTGAATCTTGAATGTCACATAGGTCCACAACACAGAGGATTTCAGTGTTCTCGAATATTTGTGCGTGCGTGCGTGCGTGCGTGCGTGCGTGCGTGCGTGCGTGCGTGCGTGGCCTCACCTCTGCTGCATGCTGTCCAGAGGGTCTTTGTGCTTTCTGCTGGGGTCCACGGGGGAGTGGGCGTTGAGGATGCGGCTGGGAGGAGGGACCCCCTCACTCATCTGGTCCTTAGCTCCATCAGCGTCCCCGCTGCCACGTTCCGTCTTCCTCCACTTAGCTCTGCGGTTCTGGAACCATACCTGCATATAAAAGAAAAATCATGAATAAATAATAAATACAAATACGTATAAGTAAAAAAGAAAAGTACCTGATTCAATTATGTCAGGGTTCAAGAAGTATAGGCTAAATTACATCCTGTTGTATATTATCTTGACCGCAAAATGGCAAATGGGCTTATCTAATTACGCCACCAATTTATGTCTCTATTCTGAAATGTTCTGTCCTGTCCTGTCTCGGTCGAGTTTGTCTTCTTATAGTTCCCTATAGCCGTTTAAACGATAAGCACGTTTTTGTGCTAATATACATGAGGCATGCTGAGAAATGCTTATACGTAATTCATAATTAAATAAACAGGACATCTTCACTCACGACTATAGCTATATAGCTGTAATCAGAAAATGTTTTGTCATGTTTTGTGTTTTGTTCGAGAACACATACGATATGGTATCCAATTGTAACTCTGAGACTGTACAAATGTAAAGCAAATTGACATATAATTGACATATATATATATATATATATATATATATATATATATAAATATATATCTCAACAGTGTATGTTGAGATGTTTAAATGTATGCCTCAGTAATTTTTCACAGCCCGGGCTGTGACTTCTCCAGACCAGAACTTGTCGTCCGTCTACCATGCAGTAGAACATACATATACAGCCCAAGTTCTTGTATCTTAATTGAATGAAGGTCATTGCCTATAACAACATTTAATTGAGCAATTTTTCATTATCATATTTTAATGACTTCCCACTGACAGTCGCGCTGCCCGAGAGAGAGCGAGCTATGATGAAGTCGTTTATTTCCCTATTTAGTGATTGTTTGACAACATCAGATTCGATTAAGAGCACGCTCGTGCACGCATTAATCACGATGGCGCGTGTGTGTGCGTGTGTGCGTGCGTGCGTGCGCGTGTGTGTGTGTGTGTGTGTGAATGGAGCAGGGTTCGAATCAGACTCTCTGCATATGGGATGGGGAGGATGGAAGAAGGGAACACCCTCCTCCTATTGAATAGACACCCTGCCTATTGTATGGACACCCTGCCTATTGTATGCGCGAGGTGTATAAAATGATGTCAACAGGCAAACAAAACACTGTGCATTCACATGGGCATAAAGGAAAAGGGACGACAGGACAACAATACAACGAATGGACTTATCTCACCCCTGCACCTTCCAGCTAGAAGTCGCGCCCTCCGTCTCTGAATGGGTTATAATTGCTCCATTAATCTCAATTTGCCTGGGTTGCTCTTAATGCGGGGAGGCCCCATTGACACTTTACAAAAGGGGGGGGGGGGGGGTGTAGGGGGGGAAGCAACAACACTACAACAGAAAGGGAAATTTATTTTCTAATAATAATGTAAGTTTAATATCCCCCTGCATACGGGGCGGTTGTGCAGGATTCATGTTCAGATTTAATAATAGGAATGTGGTAATCGGATTAAGGAGGGGAATAATTTGTTTACAATCCCTAATTTACAGCGCCCGGATTCCATTATCAGCCCTCGCCATTGGGTTTAAGCGATAGTAAAATGACCCAGGGGAACAAAAGGCAAAACTATTATATTTCCCACAATTAGATCTGCAGCCCCGCTGCAACAAAAAAAAAAAAAAAGCAAATCTGGGAATGCTAGAGAAATTACATCCAGGACACATAACTTAATTACATCTTGTGGCCCAAGTTTATAACCGCGCATATGTGCAGCTGCCTGCAGCGCGCACGCGCAGGGTGCGCACGGAGCAGGAATATAAATTGGCGAATTTGGAGGTGTGCGCGCGCGGTGCGGGGCCGCGCGCACGCGTCCAGTTTTTCTTTTTTTTAAGGATTTGAAGGAACCAATGGAAATGGAACCACATTTGGGTTCCAATGGATAAAATGAACACCCAGTATTTTACACAGAGCTATACAATGATGTATTCGTACCTTTGAGACGCGCGGACAAATTAGCGAAGAACATTATCGCTGTTTAATTATGAATGACCGATTAATCAAGCTAATCTAATATTCACCATTATGTTGATGTTATTAGAGTGCATCGCAGGGATGACAGAGTGCCTTAATTTACCCTCTCTCTGGCCAAAAAAAAATTAAAGAAACGTGCGTCGGGAACACTTTGTGGCGCGCGTGCGCCAACTCCCCCCCCCCCCCCCCCCCCCCCACCCAACACACACACACACACACACACACACACACACACAGACACAGACACACTG